>NC_136262.1:158711173-158968673 GCF_964187855.1 Myxine glutinosa
TTTCAACACTAACACAAGTGCGAAAAGTGGTTTTTCAACTCTATCCCAAGTGCAAAAAGTGTTTTTTCAACACTAATGCAAGTGCAAAAGTGGTTTCCTGCACCAACACAAGTGCAAAAAGTGGTTTTTCAACACTAACACAAGTGCGAAAAGTGGTTTTTCAACACTAACACAAGTGCGAAAAGTGGTTTTTCAACACTAACACAAGTGCGAAAAGTGTTTTTCACACTAACACAAGTGCGAAAGTGTTCTTTCCACACTAATACAAGTGTAAAAGTGGTTTCCTGCACCAACACAAGTGCGAAAAGTAGTTTTTCAACACTAACACAAGTGCGAAAAGTGGTTTTTCAACACTAACACAAGTGCGAAAAGTGGTTTTTCAACACTATCACAAGTGCAAAAGTGTTTTTTCCACAATAATACAAGTGCAAAAGTGGTTTTTCAACACTAACACAAGTGCAAAAGTGGTTTCCTGCACCAACACAAGTGCGAAAAGTGTTTTTTCAACACTAACACAAGTGCGAAAAGTGGTTTTTCAACACTAACACAAGTGCGAAAAGTGGTTTTTCAACACTAACACGAGTGCAAAAGTGGTTTCCTGCACCAACACAAGTGTGAAAAGTGGTTTTTCCACAATAATACAAGTGCAAAAGTGGTTTTTCAACACTAACACAAGTGCGAAAAGTGGTTTTTCAACACTAACACAAGTGTGAAAAGTGTTTTTTTCCACAATAATACAAGTGCAAAAGTGGTTTTTCAACACTAACACAAGTGCAAAAGTGGTTTCCTGCACCAACACAAGTGCGAAAAGTATTTTTTCAACACTAACACAAGTGCGAAAAGTGGTTTTTCAACACTAACACGAGTGCAAAAGTGGTTTCCCTGCACCAACACAAGTGCAAAAAGTGTTTTTTCCACAATAATACAGGTGCAAAAGTGGTTTTCAACACTAACACAAGTGCAAAAGTGGTTTCCTGCACCAACACAAGTGCGAAAAGTGTTTTTTCAACACTAACACAAGTGCGAAAAGTGGTATTTCAACACTAACACAAGTGCGAAAAGTGGTTTTTCAACACTAACACGAGTGCAAAAGTGGTTTCCTGCACCAACACAAGTGTGAAAAGTGGTTTTTCAACACTAACACAAGTGCGAAAAGTGGTTTTTCAACACTAACACAAGTGCGAAAAGTGGTTTTTCCACACTAATACAAGTGCAAAAGTGGTTTCCTGCACCACACTAGTGCGAAAAGTGGTTTTTCAACACTAACACAAGTGCGAAAAGTGTTTTTTCAACACTAACACAAGTGCGAAAAGTGGTTTTTCCACACTAATACAAGTGCAAAAGTGGTTTCCTGCACCATCACAAGTGCGAAAAGTGGTTTTTCAACACTAACACAAGTGCGAAAAGTGGTTTTTCAACACTAACACAAGTGCGAAAAGTGGTTTTTCAACACTAACACAAGTGCGAAAAGTGTTTTTTCACACTAATACAAGTGCAAAAGTGGTTTCCTGCACCAACACAAGTGCGAAAAGTGGTTTTTCAACACTAACACAAGTGCGAAAAGTGGTTTTTCAACACTAACACAAGTGCGATAAGTGGTTTTTCAACACTAACACAAGTGCAAAAAGTGTTTTTTTCCACACTAATACAAGTGCAAAAGTGGTTTCCTGCACCAACACAAGTGCGAAAAGTGGTTTTCAACATTAACACAACTGCGAAAAGTGGTTTTTCAACACTAACACAAGTGCGAAAAGTGGTTTTTCAACACTAACACAAGTACAAAAGTGGTTTCCTGCACCAACACAAGTGTGAAAAGTGGTTTTTCAACACTAACACAAGTGCGAAAAGTGGTTTTTCAACACTAACACAAGTGCGAAAAGTGGTTTTTCAACACTAACACAAGTGCGAAAAGTGGTTTTTCAACACTAACACAAGGTGCGAAAAGTGGTTTTTTCAACACTAACACAAGTGCGAAAAGTGTTTTTCAACACTAACACAAGTGCGAAAAGTGGTTTTTCAAACACTATCACAAGTGCAAAAAGTGTTTTTTCCACACTAATACAAGTGCAAAAGTGGTTTCCTGCACCAACACAAGTGCGAAAAGTAGTTTTTCAACACTAACACAAGTGCGAAAAGTGGTTTTTCAACACTAACACAAGTGCCAAAAGTGGTTTTTCAACACTAACACAAGTGCGAAAAGTGGTTTTTCAACACTATCCCAAGTGCAAAAAGTGTTTTTTCCACACTAATACAAGTGCAAAAGTGGTTTTTCAACACTAACACATGTGCAAAAGTGGTTTCCTGCACCAACACAAGTGCGAAAAGTGGTTTTTCAACACTAACACAAGTGCGAAAAGTGTTTTTCAACTCTATCCCAAGTGCCAAAAGTGTTTTTTTCCACACTAATGCAAGTGCAAAAGTGGTTTCCTGCACCAACACAAGTGTGAAAAGTGTTTTTCAACACTAACATAAGTGCGAAAAGTGGTTTTTCAACACTAACACAAGTGCGAAAAGTGGTTTTTCAACACTAACACAAGTGCGAAAAGTGGTTTTTCCACACTAATACAAGTGCAAAAGTGGTTTCCTGCACCACACTAGTGCGAAAAGTAGTTTTTCAACACTAACACAAGTGCGAAAAGTGGTTTTTCAACACTAACACAAGTGCGAAAAGTGGTTTTTCCACACTAATACAAGTGCAAAAGTGGTTTCCTGCACCAACGCAAGTGCGAAAAGTGGTTTTTCAACACTAACAACAAGTGCGAAAAGTGGTTTTTCAACACTAACACAAGTGCGAAAAGTGTTTTTTCCACACTAATACAAGTGCAAAAGTGGTTTCCTGCACCAACACAAGTGCCAAAAGTGGTTTTTCAACACTATCACAAGTGCAAAAGTGGTTTCCTGCACCAACACAAGTGCGAAAAGTGGTTTTTCAACACTAACACAAGTGCGAAAAGTGGTTTTCCACACTAACACAAGTGCGAAAAGTGTTTTTTTTCCACACTAATACAGGTGCGAAAAGTGGTTTTTCAACACTAACACAAGTGCGAAAAGTGGTTTTTCAACACTAACACAAGTGCGAAAAGTGGTTTTTCAACACTAACACAAGTGCGAAAAGTGGTTTTTCAACACTAACACAAGTGCGAAAAGTGGTTTTTCAACACTAACAGAAGTGCGAAAAGTGGTTTTTCAACACTATCACAAGTGCAAAAAGTGTTTTTTTCCACACTAATACAAGTGCAAAAGTGGTTTTTCAACACTAACACAAGTGCAAAAGTGGTTTCCCTGCACCAACACAAGTGCGAAAAGTGGTTTTTCAACACTAACACAAGTGCGAAAAGTGGTTTTTCAACTCTAGTCCCAAGTGCAAAAAGTGTTTTTTCAACACTAATGCAAGTGCAAAAGTGGTTTCTGCACCAACACAAGTGCAAAAAGTGGTTTTTCAACACTAACACAAGTGCGAAAAGTGGTTTTTCAACACTAACACAAGTGCGAAAAGTGGTTTTTCAACACTAACACAAGTGCGAAAAGTGGTTTTTCAACACTAACACAAGTGCGAAAAGTGTTCTTTCCACACTAATACAAGTGTAAAAGTGGTTTCCTGCACCAACACAAGTGCGAAAAGTAGTTTTTCAACACTAACACAAGTGCGAAAAGTGGTTTTTCAACACTAACACAAGTGCGAAAAGTGGTTTTTCAACACTATCACAAGTGCAAAAAGTGTTTTTTCCACAATAATACAAGTGCAAAAGTGGTTTTTCAACACTAACACAAGTGCAAAGTGGTTTCCTTGCACCAACACAAGTGCGAAAAGTGTTTTTTCAACACTAACACAAGTGCGAAAAGTGGTTTTTCAACACTAACACAAGTGCGAAAAGTGGTTTTTCAACACTAACACGAGTGCAAAAGTGGTTTCCTGCACCAACACAAGTGTGAAAAGTGGTTTTTCCACAATAATACAAGTGCAAAAGTGGTTTTTCAACACTAACACAAGTGCGAAAAGTGTTTTTTCAACACTAACACAAGTGTGAAAAGTGTTTTTTCCACAATAATACAAGTGCAAAAGTGGTTTTTCAACACTAACACAAGTGCAAAAGTGGTTTCCTGCACCAACACAAGTGCGAAAAGTATTTTTTCAACACTAACACAAGTGCGAAAAGTGGTTTTTCAACACTAACACAGGTGCAAAAGTGGTTTCCTGCACCAACACAAGTGCAAAAAGTGTTTTTTCCACAATAATACAGGTGCAAAAGTGGTTTTTCAACACTAACACAAGTGCAAAAGTGGTTTCCTGCACCAACACAAGTGCGAAAAGTGTTTTTTCAACACTAACACAAGTGCGAAAAGTGGTATTTCAACACTAACACAAGTGCGAAAAGTGGTTTTTCAACACTAACACGAGTGCAAAAGTGGTTTCCTGCACCAACACAAGTGTGAAAAGTGGTTTTTCAACACTAACACAAGTGCGAAAAGTGGTTTTTCAACACTAACACAAGTGCGAAAAGTGGTTTTTCCACACTAATACAAGTGCAAAAGTGGTTTCCTGCACCACACTAGTGCGAAAAGTGGTTTTTCAACACTAACACAAGTGCGAAAAGTGTTTTTTCAACACTAACACAAGTGCGAAAAGTGGTTTTTCCACACTAATACAAGTGCAAAAGTGGTTTCCTGCACCATCACAAGTGCGAAAAGTGGTTTTTCAACACTAACACAAGTGCGAAAAGTGGTTTTTCAACACTAACACAAGTGCGAAAAGTGGTTTTTCAACACTAACACAAGTGCGAAAAGTGTTTTTTCCACACTAATACAAGTGCAAAAGTGGTTTCCTGCACCAACACAAGTGCGAAAAGTGGTTTTTCAACACTAACACAAGTGCGAAAAGTGGTTTTTCAACACTAACACAAGTGCGATAAGTGGTTTTTCAACACTAACACAAGTGCAAAAAGTGTTTTTTCCACACTAATACAAGTGCAAAAGTGGTTTCCTGCACCAACACAAGTGCGAAAAGTGGTTTTTCAACATTAACACAACTGCGAAAAGTGGTTTTTCAACACTAATACAAGTGCAAAAGTGGTTTCCTGCACCAACACAACTGCCAAAAGTGGTTTTTCAACACTAACACAAGTGCGAAAAGTGGTTTTTCAACACTAACACAAGTGCGAAAAGGGGTTTTTCAACACTATCACAAGTGCAAAAAGTGTTTTTTCCACACTAATACAAGTGCAAAAGTGGTTTTTCAACACTAACACAAGTGCAAAAGTGGTTTCCTGCACCAACACAAGTGCGAAAAGTGGTTTTTCAACACTAACACAAGTGCGAAAAGTGGTTTTTCAACACTATCCCAAGTGCAAAAAGTGTTTTTTCCACACTAATACAAGTGCAAAAGTGGTTTCCTGCACCAACACAAGTGTGAAAAGTGTTTTTTCAACACTAACACAAGTGCGAAAAGTGGTTTTTCAACACTAACACAAGTGCGAAAAGTGGTTTTTCAACACTAACACAAGTACAAAAGTGGTTTCCTGCACCAACACAAGTGTGAAAAGTGGTTTTTCAACACTAACACAAGTGCGAAAAGTGGTTTTTCAACACTAACACAAGTGCGAAAAGTGGTTTTTCAACACTAACACAAGTGCGAAAAGTGGTTTTTCAACACTAACACAAGTGCGAAAAGTGGTTTTTCAACACTAACACAAGTGCGAAAAGTGGTTTTTCAACACTAACACAAGTGCGAAAAGTGGTTTTTCAACACTATCACAAGTGCAAAAAGTGTTTTTTCCACACTAATACAAGTGCAAAAGTGGTTTCCTGCACCAACACAAGTGCGAAAAGTAGTTTTTCAACACTAACACAAGTGCGAAAAGTGGTTTTTCAACACTAACACAAGTGCCAAAAGTGGTTTTTCAACACTAACACAAGTGCGAAAAGTGGTTTTTCAACACTATCCCAAGTGCAAAAAGTGTTTTTTCCACACTAATACAAGTGCAAAAGTGGTTTTTCAACACTAACACATGTGCAAAAGTGGTTTCCTGCACCAACACAAGTGCGAAAAGTGGTTTTTCAACACTAACACAAGTGCGAAAAGTGGTTTTTCAACTCTATCCCAAGTGCCAAAAGTGTTTTTTCCACACTAATGCAAGTGCAAAAGTGGTTTCCTGCACCAACACAAGTGTGAAAAGTGGTTTTTCAACACTAACATAAGTGCGAAAAGTGGTTTTTCAACACTAACACAAGTGCGAAAAGTGGTTTTTCAACACTAACACAAGTGCGAAAAGTGGTTTTTCCACACTAATACAAGTGCAAAAGTGGTTTCCTGCACCACACTAGTGCGAAAAGTAGTTTTTCAACACTAACACAAGTGCGAAAAGTGGTTTTTCAACACTAACACAAGTGCGAAAAGTGGTTTTTCCACACTAATACAAGTGCAAAAGTGGTTTCCTGCACCAACGCAAGTGCGAAAAGTGGTTTTTCAACACTAACACAAGTGCGAAAAGTGGTTTTTCAACACTAACACAAGTGCGAAAAGTGTTTTTTCCACACTAATACAAGTGCAAAAGTGGTTTCCTGCACCAACACAAGTGCCAAAAGTGGTTTTTCAACACTAACACAAGTGCCAAAAGTGGTTTTTCAACATTAACACAAGTGCGAAAAGTGGTTTTTCAACACTATCACAAGTGCAAAAAGTGTTTTTTCCACACTGATACAAGTGCAAAAGTGGTTTTTCAACACTAACACAAGTGCAAAAGTGGTTTCCTGCACCAACACAAGTGCGAAAAGTGGTTTTTCAACACTAACACAAGTGCGAAAAGTGGTTTTTCAACACTATCCCAAGTGCAAAAAGTGTTTTTTCCACACTAATACAAGTGCAAAAGTGGTTTCCTGCACAAACACAAGTGCGAAAAGTGTTTTTTCAACACTAACACAAGTGCGAAAAGTGGTTTTTCAACACTAACACAAGTGCGAAAAGTGGTTTTTCCACACTAATACAAGTGCAAAAGTGGTTTCCTGCACCACACTAGTGCGAAAAGTGGTTTTTCAACACTAACACAAGTGCGAAAAGTGTTTTTTCAACACTAACACAAGTGCGAAAAGTGGTTTTTCCACACTAATACAAGTGCAAAAGTGGTTTCCTGCACCAACACAAGTGCGAAAAGTGGTTTTTCAACACTAACACAAGTGCGAAAAGTGGTTTTTCAACACTAACACAAGTGCGAAAAGTGGTTTTTCAACACTAACACAAGTGCGAAAAGTGTTTTTTCCACACTAATACAAGTGCAAAAGTGGTTTCCTGCACCAACACAAGTGCGAAAAGTGGTTTTTCAACACTAACACAAGTGCGAAAAGTGGTTTTTCAACACTAACACAAGTGCGATAAGTGGTTTTTCAACACTAACACAAGTGCAAAAAGTGTTTTTTCCACACTAATACAAGTGCAAAAGTGGTTTCCTGCACCAACACAAGTGCGAAAAGTGGTTTTTCAACATTAACACAACTGCGAAAAGTGGTTTTTAAACACTAACACAAGTGCAAAAGTGGTTTCCTGCACCAACACAAGTGCGAAAAGTGGTTTTTCAACACTAACAGAAGTGCGAAAAGTGGTTTTTCAACACTATCCCAAGTGCAAAAAGTGTTTTTCCACACTAATACAAGTGCAAAAGTGGTTTCCTGCACCAACACAAGTGCGAAAAGTGTTTTTTCAACACTAACACAAGTGCGAAAAGTGGTTTTTCAACACTAACACAAGTGCGAAAAGTGGTTTTTCTCCACTAACACAAGTGCAAAAGTGGATTCCTGCACCAACACAAGTGCGAAAAGTGGTTTTTCAACACTAACACAAGTGCGAAAAGTGGTTTTTCAACACTAACACAAGTGCGAAAAGTGGTTTTTCCACACTAATACAAGTGCAAAAGTGGTTTCCTGCACCAACACAAGTGCAAAAAGTGGTTTTTCAACACTAACACAAGTGCGAAAAGTGGTTTTTCAACACTATCACAAGTGCAAAAGTGGTTTCCTGCACCAACACAAGTGCGAAAAGTGGTTTTTCAACACTAACACAAGTGCGAAAAGTGGTTTTTCCATACTAACACAAGTGCGAAAAGTGTGTTTTTCCACACTAATACAAGTGCAAAAGTGGTTTCCTGCACCAACACAAGTGCGAAAAGTGGTTTTTCAACACTAACACAAGTGCGAAAAGTGGTTTTTCAACACTAACACAAGTGCGAAAAGTGGTTTTTCAACACTAACAGAAGTGCGAAAAGTGGTTTTTCAACACTATCACAAGTGCAAAAAGTGTTTTTTCCACACTAATACAAGTGCAAAAGTGGTTTTTCAACACTAACACAAGTGCAAAAGTGGTTTCCTGCACCAACACAAGTGCGAAAAGTGGTTTTTCAACACTAACACAAGTGCGAAAAGTGGTTTTTCAACTCTATCCCAAGTGCAAAAAGTGTTTTTTCCACACTAATGCAAGTGCAAAAGTGGTTTCCTGCACCAACACAAGTGCAAAAAGTGGTTTTTCAACACTAACACAAGTGCGAAAAGTGGTTTTTCAACACTAACACAAGTGCGAAAAGTGGTTTTTCAACACTAACACAAGTGCGAAAAGTGGTTTTTCAACACTAACACAAGTGCGAAAAGTGTTCTTTCCACACTAATACAAGTGTAAAAGTGGTTTCCTGCACCAACACAAGTGCGAAAAGTAGTTTTTCAACACTAATACAAGTGCGAAAAGTGGTTTTTCAACACTAACACAAGTGCGAAAAGTGGTTTTTCAACACTATCACAAGTGCAAAAAGTGTTTTTTCCACAATAATACAAGTGCAAAAGTGGTTTTTCAACACTAACACAAGTGCAAAAGTGGTTTCCTGCACCAACACAAGTGCGAAAAGTGTTTTTTCAACACTAACACAAGTGCGAAAAGTGGTTTTTCAACACTAACACAAGTGCGAAAAGTGGTTTTTCAACACTAACACGAGTGCAAAAGTGGTTTCCTGCACCAACACAAGTGTGAAAAGTGGTTTTTCCACAATAATACAAGTGCAAAAGTGGTTTTTCAACACTAACACAAGTGCGAAAAGTGGTTTTTCAACACTAACACAAGTGTGAAAAGTGTTTTTTCCACAATAATACAAGTGCAAAAGTGGTTTTTCAACACTAACACAAGTGCAAAAGTGGTTTCCTGCACCAACACAAGTGCGAAAAGTATTTTTTCAACACTAACACAAGTGCGAAAAGTGGTTTTTCAACACTAACACGAGTGCAAAAGTGGTTTCCTGCACCAACACAAGTGCAAAAAGTGTTTTTTCCACAATAATACAGGTGCAAAAGTGGTTTTTCAACACTAACACAAGTGCAAAAGTGGTTTCCTGCACCAACACAAGTGCGAAAAGTGTTTTTTCAACACTAACACAAGTGCGAAAAGTGGTATTTCAACACTAACACAAGTGCGAAAAGTGGTTTTTCAACACTAACACGAGTGCAAAAGTGGTTTCCTGCACCAACACAAGTGTGAAAAGTGGTTTTTCAACACTAACACAAGTGCGAAAAGTGGTTTTTCAACACTAACACAAGTGCGAAAAGTGGTTTTTCCACACTAATACAAGTGCAAAAGTGGTTTCCTGCACCACACTAGTGCGAAAAGTGGTTTTTCAACACTAACACAAGTGCGAAAAGTGTTTTTTCAACACTAACACAAGTGCGAAAAGTGGTTTTTCCACACTAATACAAGTGCAAAAGTGGTTTCCTGCACCATCACAAGTGCGAAAAGTGGTTTTTCAACACTAACACAAGTGCGAAAAGTGGTTTTTCAACACTAACACAAGTGCGAAAAGTGGTTTTTCAACACTAACACAAGTGCGAAAAGTGTTTTTTCCACACTAATACAAGTGCAAAAGTGGTTTCCTGCACCAACACAAGTGCGAAAAGTGGTTTTTCAACACTAACACAAGTGCGAAAAGTGGTTTTTCAACACTAACACAAGTGCGATAAGTGGTTTTTCAACACTAACACAAGTGCAAAAAGTGTTTTTTTCCACACTAATACAAGTGCAAAAGTGGTTTCCTGCACCAACACAAGTGCGAAAATTGTTTTTCAACATTAACACAACTGCGAAAAGTGGTTTTTCAACACTAATACAAGTGCAAAAGTGGTTTCCTGCACCAACACAACTGCCAAAAGTGGTTTTTCAACACTAACACAAGTGCGAAAAGTGGTTTTTCAACACTAACACAAGTGCGAAAAGGGGTTTTTCAACACTATCACAAGTGCAAAAAGTGTTTTTTCCACACTAATACAAGTGCAAAAGTGGTTTTTCAACACTAACACAAGTGCAAAAGTGGTTTCCTGCACCAACACAAGTGCGAAAAGTGGTTTTTCAACACTAACACAAGTGCGAAAAGTGGTTTTTCAACACTATCCCAAGTGCAAAAAGTGTTTTTTCCACACTAATACAAGTGCAAAAGTGGTTTCCTGCACCAACACAAGTGTGAAAAGTGTTTTTCAACACTAACACAAGTGCGAAAAGTGGTTTTTTCAACACTAACACAAGTGCGAAAAGTGGTTTTTCAACACTAACACAAGTACAAAAGTGGTTTCCTGCACCAACACAAGTGTGAAAAGTGGTTTTTCAACACTAACACAAGTGCGAAAAGTGGTTTTTCAACACTAACACAAGTGCGAAAAGTGGTTTTTCAACACTAACACAAGTGCGAAAAGTGGTTTTTCAACACTAACACAAGTGCGAAAAGTGGTTTTTCAACACTAACACAAGTGCGAAAAGTGGTTTTTCAACACTAACACAAGTGCGAAAAGTGGTTTTTCAACACTATCACAAGTGCAAAAAGTGTTTTTTCCACACTAATACAAGTGCAAAAGTGGTTTCCTGCACCAACACAAGTGCGAAAAGTAGTTTTTCAACACTAACACAAGTGCGAAAAGTGGTTTTTCAACACTAACACAAGTGCCAAAAGTGGTTTTTCAACACTAACACAAGTGCGAAAAGTGGTTTTTCAACACTATCCCAAGTGCAAAAAGTGTTTTTTCCACACTAATACAAGTGCAAAAGTGGTTTTTCAACACTAACCACATGTGCAAAAGTGGTTTCCTGCACCAACACAAGTGCGAAAAGTGGTTTTTCAACACTAACACAAGTGCGAAAAGTGGTTTTTCAACTCTATCCCAAGTGCCAAAAGTGTTTTTTCCACACTAATGCAAGTGCAAAAGTGGTTTCCTGCACCAACACAAGTGTGAAAAGTGGTTTTTCAACACTAACATAAGTGCGAAAAGTGGTTTTTCAACACTAACACAAGTGCGAAAAGTGGTTTTTCAACACTAACACAAGTGCGAAAAGTGGTTTTTCCACACTAATACAAGTGGCAAAAGTGGTTTCCTGCACCACACTAGTGCGAAAAGTAGTTTTTCAACACTAACACAAGTGCGAAAAGTGGTTTTTCAACACTAACACAAGTGCGAAAAGTGGTTTTTCCACACTAATACAAGTGCAAAAGTGGTTTCCTGCACCAACGCAAGTGCGAAAAGTGGTTTTTCAACACTAACACAAGTGCGAAAAGTGGTTTTTCAACACTAACACAAGTGCGAAAAGTGTTTTTTCCACACTAATACAAGTGCAAAAGTGGTTTCCTGCACCAACACAAGTGCCAAAAGTGGTTTTTCAACACTAACACAAGTGCCAAAGTGGTTTTTCAACATTAACACAAGTGCGAAAAGTGGTTTTTCAACACTATCACAAGTGCAAAAAGTGTTTTTTTCCACACTGATACAAGTGCAAAAAGTGGTTTTTCAACACTAACACAAGTGCAAAAAGTGGTTTCCTGCACCAACACAAGTGCGAAAAGTGGTTTTTCAACACTAACACAAGTGCGAAAAGTGGTTTTTCAACACTATCCCAAGTGCAAAAAGTGTTTTTTTCCACACTAATACAAGTGCAAAAGTGGTTTCCTGCACAAACACAAGTGCGAAAAGTGGTTATTTCAACACTAACACAAGTGCGAAAAGTGGTTTTTCAACACTAACACAAGTGCGAAAAGTGGTTTTTCCACACTAATACAAGTGCAAAAGTGGTTTCCTGCACCACACTAGTGCGAAAAGTGGTTTTTCAACACTAACACAAGTGCGAAAAGTGGTTTTTCAACATTAACACAACTGCGAAAAGTGGTTTTTCA
Source organism: Myxine glutinosa (assembly GCF_964187855.1). Lineage (NCBI taxonomy): Eukaryota > Metazoa > Chordata > Myxini > Myxiniformes > Myxinidae > Myxine > Myxine glutinosa. Next base: position 158,723,347 of record NC_136262.1, read on the forward strand.
ACACTAATACAAGTGCAAAAGTGGTTTCCTGCACCAACACAACTGCCAAAAGTGGTTTTTCAACACTAACACAAGTGCGAAAAGTGGTTTTTCAACACTATCACAAGTGCAAAAAGTGTTTTTTCCACACTAATACAAGTGCAAAAGTGGTTTTTCAACACTAACACAAGTGCAAAAGTGGTTTCCTGCACCAACACAAGTGCGAAAAGTGGTTTTTCAACACTAACACAAGTGCGAAAAGTGGTTTTTCAACACTATCCCAAGTGCAAAAAGTGTTTTTTCCACACTAATACAAGTGCAAAAGTGGTTTCCTGCACCAACACAAGTGCGAAAAGTGTTTTTTCAACACTAACACAAGTGCGAAAAGTGGTTTTTCAACACTAACACAAGTGCGAAAAGTGGTATTTCAACACTAACACAAGTACAAAAGTGGTTTCCTGCACCAACACAAGTGTGAAAAGTGGTTTTTCAACACTAACACAAGTGCAAAAGTGGTTTCCTGCACCAACACAAGTGCGAAAAGTAGTTTTTCAACACTAACACAAGTGCGAAAAGTGGTTTTTCAACACTAACACAAGTGCCAAAAGTGGTTTTTCAACACTAACACAAGTGCGAAAAGTGGTTTTTCAACACTATCCCAAGTGCAAAAAGTGTTTTTTCCACACTAATACAAGTGCAAAAGTGGTTTTTCAACACTAACACATGTGCAAAAGTGGTTTCCTGCACCAACACAAGTGCGAAAAGTGGTTTTTCAACACTAACACAAGTGCGAAAAGTGGTTTTTCAACTCTATCCCAAGTGCCAAAAGTATTTTTTCCACACTAATGCAAGTGCAAAAGTGGTTTCCTGCACCAACACAAGTGTGAAAAGTGGTTTTTCAACACTAACACAAGTGCGAAAAGTGGTTTTTCAACACTAACACAAGTGCGAAAAGTGGTTTTCCACACTAATACAAGTGCAAAAGTGGTTTCCTGCACCACACTAGTGCGAAAAGTGGTTTTTCAACACTAACACAAGTGCGAAAAGTGGTTTTTCCACACTAATACAAGTGCAAAAGTGGTTTTCCTGCACCAACGCAAGTGCGAAAAGTGGTTTTTCAACACTAACACAAGTGCGAAAAGTGGTTTTTCAACACTAACACAAGTGCGAAAAGTGTTTTTTCCACACTAATACAAGTGCAAAAGTGGTTTCCTGCACCAACACAAGCGCCAAAAGTGGTTTTTCAACACTAACACAAGTGCCAAAAGTGGTTTTTCAACATTAACACAAGGGGCGAAAAGTGGTTTTTCAACACTATCACAAGTGCAAAAAGTGTTTTTTTCCACACTGATACAAGTGCAAAAGTGGTTTTTTCAACACTAACACAAGTGCAAAAGTGGTTTCCTGCACCAACACAAGTGCGAAAAGTGGTTTTTCAACACTAACACAAGTGCGAAAAGTGGTTTTTCAACACTATCCCAAGTGCAAAAAGTGTTTTTTTCCACACTAATACAAGTGCAAAAGTGGTTTCCTGCACAAACACAAGTGCGAAAAGTGTTTTTTCAACACTAACACAAGTGCGAAAAGTGGTTTTTCAACACTAACACAAGTGCGAAAAGTGGTTTTTCAACACTAACACAAGTGCAAAAGTGGTTTCCTGCACCAACACAAGTGTGAAAAGTGATTTTCCAACACTAACACAAGTGCGAAAAGTGGTTTTTCAACACTAACACAAGTGCGAAAAGTGGTTTTTCAACACTAACACAAGTGCGAAAAGTGGTTTTTCCACACTAATACAAGTGCAAAAGTGGTTTCCTGCACCACACTAGTGCGAAAAGTGGTTTTTCAACACTAACACAAGTGCGAAAAGTGGTTTTTCAACACTATCACAAGTGCAAAAAGTGTTTTTTCCACACTAATACAAGTGCAAAAGTCGTTTACTGCACCAACACAAGTGCGAAAAGTGGTTTTTCAACATTAACACAATTGCGAAAAGTGGTTTTTCAACACTAACACAAGTGCGAAAAGTGGTTTTTCAACACTATCACAAGTGCAAAAAGTGGTTTTTCAACACTAACACAAGTGCGAAAAGTGGTTTTTCAACACTAACACAAGTGCGAAAAGTGGTTTTTCAACACTAACACAAGTGCAAAAGTGGTTTCCTGCACCAACACAAGTGCGAAAAGTGGTTTTTCAACACTAACACAAGTGCGAAAAGTGGTTTTTCAACACTATCCCAAGTGCAAAAAGTGTTTTTCCACACTAATACAAGTGCAAAAGTGGTTTCCTGCACCAACACAAGTGCGAAAAGTGTTTTTTCAACACTAACACAAGTGCGAAAAGTGGTTTTTCAACACTAACACAAGTGCGAAAAGTGGTTTTTCAACACTAACACAAGTGCGAAAAGTGGTTTTTCAACACTAACACAAGTGCGAAAAGTGCTTTTTCCACACTAATACAAGTGCAAAAGTGGTTTCCTGCACCAACACAAGTGCGAAAAGTGTTTTTTCAACACTAACACAAGTGCGAAAAGTGGTTTTTCAACACTAACACAAGTGCGAAAAGTGGTTTTTCAACACTAACACAAGTGCGAAAAGTGGTTTTTCAACACTAACACAAGTGCGAAAAGTGGTTTTTCCACACTAATACAAGTGCAAAAGTGGTTTCCTGCACCACACTAGTGCGAAAAGTGGTTTTTCAACACTATCACAAGTGCAAAAAGTGTTTTTTCCACACTAATACAAGTGCAAAAGTGGTTTACTGCACCAACACAAGTGCGAAAAGTGGTTTTTCAACATTAACACAAGTGCGAAAAGTGGTTTTTCAACACTAACACAAGTGCGAAAAGTGGTTTTTCAACACTATCACAAGTGCAAAAAGTGGTTTTTCAACACTAACACAAGTGCGAAAAGCGGTTTTTCAACACTAACACAAGTGCGAAAAGTGGTTTTTCAACACTAACACAAGTGCAAAAGTGGTTTCCTGCACCAACACAAGTGCGAAAAGTGGTTTTTCAACACTAACACAAGTGCGAAAAGTGGTTTTTCAACACTAACACAAGTGCGAAAAGTGTTTTTTCCACACTAATACAAGTGCAAAAGTGGTTTCCTGCACCAACACAAGTGCCAAAAGTGGTTTTTCAACACTAACACAAGTGCCAAAAGTGGTTTTTCAACATTAACACAAGTGCGAAAAGTGGTTTTTCAACACTATCACAAGTGCAAAAAGTGTTTTTTCCACACTGATACAAGTGCAAAAGTGGTTTTTCAACACTAACACAAGTGCAAAAGTGGTTTCCTGCACCAACACAAGTGCGAAAAGTGGTTTTTCAACACTAACACAAGTGCGAAAAGTGGTTTTTCAACACTATCCCAAGTGCAAAAAGTGTTTTTTCCACACTAATACAAGTGCAAAAGTGGTTTCCTGCACAAACACAAGTGCGAAAAGTGTTATTTCAACACTAACACAAGTGCGAAAAGTGGTTTTTCAACACTAACACAAGTGCGAAAAGTGGTTTTTCCACACTAATACAAGTGCAAAAGTGGTTTCCTGCACCACACTAGTGCGAAAAGTGGTTTTTCAACACTAACACAAGTGCGAAAAGTGTTTTTTCAACACTAACACAAGTGCGAAAAGTGGTTTTTCCACACTAATACAAGTGCAAAAGTGGTTTCCTGCACCAACACAAGTGCGAAAAGTGGTTTTTCAACACTAACACAAGTGCGAAAAGTGGTTTTTCAACACTAACACAAGTGCGAAAAGTGGTTTTTCAACACTAACACAAGTGCGAAAAGTGTTTTTTCCACACTAATACAAGTGCAAAAGTGGTTTCCTGCACCAACACAAGTGCGAAAAGTGGTTTTTCAACACTAACACAAGTGCGAAAAGTGGTTTTTCAACACTAACACAAGTGCGATAAGTGGTTTTTCAACACTAACACAAGTGCAAAAAGTGTTTTTTCCACACTAATACAAGTGCAAAAGTGGTTTCCTGCACCAACACAAGTGCGAAAAGTGGTTTTTCAACATTAACACAACTGCGAAAAGTGGTTTTTCAACACTAATACAAGTGCAAAAGTGGTTTCCTGCACCAACACAACTGCCAAAAGTGGTTTTTCAACACTAACACAAGTGCGAAAAGTGGTTTTTCAACACTATCACAAGTGCAAAAAGTGTTTTTTCCACACTAATACAAGTGCAAAAGTGGTTTTTCAACACTAACACAAGTGCAAAAGTGGTTTCCTGCACCAACACAAGTGCGAAAAGTGGTTTTTCAACACTAACACAAGTGCGAAAAGTGGTTTTTCAACACTATCCCAAGTGCAAAAAGTGTTTTTTCCACACTAATACAAGTGCAAAAGTGGTTTCCTGCACCAACACAAGTGCGAAAAGTGTTTTTTCAACACTAACACAAGTGCGAAAAGTGGTTTTTCAACACTAACACAAGTGCGAAAAGTGGTATTTCAACACTAACACAAGTACAAAAGTGGTTTCCTGCACCAACACAAGTGTGAAAAGTGGTTTTTCAACACTAACACAAGTGCAAAAGTGGTTTCCTGCACCAACACAAGTGCGAAAAGTAGTTTTTCAACACTAACACAAGTGCGAAAAGTGGTTTTTCAACACTAACACAAGTGCCAAAAGTGGTTTTTCAACACTAACACAAGTGCGAAAAGTGGTTTTTCAACACTATCCCAAGTGCAAAAAGTGTTTTTTCCACACTAATACAAGTGCAAAAGTGGTTTTTCAACACTAACACATGTGCAAAAGTGGTTTCCTGCACCAACACAAGTGCGAAAAGTGGTTTTTCAACACTAACACAAGTGCGAAAAGTGGTTTTTCAACTCTATCCCAAGTGCCAAAAGTATTTTTTCCACACTAATGCAAGTGCAAAAGTGGTTTCCTGCACCAACACAAGTGTGAAAAGTGGTTTTTCAACACTAACACAAGTGCGAAAAGTGGTTTTTCAACACTAACACAAGTGCGAAAAGTGGTTTTCCACACTAATACAAGTGCAAAAGTGGTTTCCTGCACCACACTAGTGCGAAAAGTGGTTTTTCAACACTAACACAAGTGCGAAAAGTGGTTTTTCCACACTAATACAAGTGCAAAAGTGGTTTCCTGCACCAACGCAAGTGCGAAAAGTGGTTTTTCAACACTAACACAAGTGCGAAAAGTGGTTTTTCAACACTAACACAAGTGCGAAAAGTGTTTTTTCCACACTAATACAAGTGCAAAAGTGGTTTCCTGCACCAACACAAGCGCCAAAAGTGGTTTTTCAACACTAACACAAGTGCCAAAAGTGGTTTTTCAACATTAACACAAGGGCGAAAAGTGGTTTTTCAACACTATCACAAGTGCAAAAAGTGTTTTTTCCACACTGATACAAGTGCAAAAGTGGTTTTTCAACACTAACACAAGTGCAAAAGTGGTTTCCTGCACCAACACAAGTGCGAAAAGTGGTTTTTCAACACTAACACAAGTGCGAAAAGTGGTTTTTCAACACTATCCCAAGTGCAAAAAGTGTTTTTTCCACACTAATACAAGTGCAAAAGTGGTTTCCTGCACAAACACAAGTGCGAAAAGTGTTTTTTCAACACTAACACAAGTGCGAAAAGTGGTTTTTCAACACTAACACAAGTGCGAAAAGTGGTTTTTCAACACTAACACAAGTGCAAAAGTGGTTTCCTGCACCAACACAAGTGTGAAAAGTGATTTTCCAACACTAACACAAGTGCGAAAAGTGGTTTTTCAACACTAACACAAGTGCGAAAAGTGGTTTTTCAACACTAACACAAGTGCGAAAAGTGGTTTTTCCACACTAATACAAGTGCAAAAGTGGTTTCCTGCACCACACTAGTGCGAAAAGTGGTTTTTCAACACTAACACGAGTGCGAAAAGTGGTTTTTCAACACTATCACAAGTGCAAAAAGTGTTTTTTCCACACTAATACAAGTGCAAAAGTCGTTTACTGCACCAACACAAGTGCGAAAAGTGGTTTTTCAACATTAACACAATTGCGAAAAGTGGTTTTTCAACACTAACACAAGTGCGAAAAGTGGTTTTTCAACACTATCACAAGTGCAAAAAGTGGTTTTTCAACACTAACACAAGTGCGAAAAGTGGTTTTTCAACACTAACACAAGTGCGAAAAGTGGTTTTTCAACACTAACACAAGTGCAAAAGTGGTTTCCTGCACCAACACAAGTGCGAAAAGTGGTTTTTCAACACTAACACAAGTGCGAAAAGTGGTTTTTCAACACTATCCCAAGTGCAAAAAGTGTTTTTCCACACTAATACAAGTGCAAAAGTGGTTTCCTGCACCAACACAAGTGCGAAAAGTGTTTTTTCAACACTAACACAAGTGCGAAAAGTGGTTTTTCAACACTAACACAAGTGCGAAAAGTGGTTTTTCAACACTAACACAAGTGCGAAAAGTGGTTTTTCAACACTAACACAAGTGCGAAAAGTGGTTTTTCCACACTAATACAAGTGCAAAAGTGGTTTCCTGCACCAACACAAGTGCGAAAAGTGTTTTTTCAACACTAACACAAGTGCGAAAAGTGGTTTTTCAACACTAACACAAGTGCGAAAAGTGGTTTTTCAACACTAACACAAGTGCGAAAAGTGGTTTTTCAACACTAACACAAGTGCGAAAAGTGGTTTTTCCACACTAATACAAGTGCAAAAGTGGTTTCCTGCACCACACTAGTGCGAAAAGTGGTTTTTCAACACTATCACAAGTGCAAAAAGTGTTTTTTCCACACTAATACAAGTGCAAAAGTGGTTTACTGCACCAACACAAGTGCGAAAAGTGGTTTTTCAACATTAACACAAGTGCGAAAAGTGGTTTTTCAACACTAACACAAGTGCGAAAAGTGGTTTTTCAACACTATCACAAGTGCAAAAAGTGGTTTTTCAACACTAACACAAGTGCGAAAAGCGGTTTTTCAACACTAACACAAGTGCGAAAAGTGGTTTTTCAACACTAACACAAGTGCAAAAGTGGTTTCCTGCACCAACACAAGTGCGAAAAGTGGTTTTTCAACACTAACACAAGTGCGAAAAGTGGTTTTTCAACACTATCCCAGGTGCAAAAAGTGTTTTTCCACACTAATACAAGTGCAAAAGTGGTTTCCTGCACCAACACAAGTGCGAAAAGTGTTTTTTCAACACTAACACAAGTGCGAAAAGTGGTTTTTCAACACTAACACAAGTGCGAAAAGTGGTTTTTCTCCACTAACACAAGTGCAAAAGTGGTTTCCTGCACCAACACAAGTGCGAAAAGTGGTTTTTCAACACTAACACAAGTGCGAAAAGTGGTTTTTCAACACTAACACAAGTGCGAAAAGTGGTTTTTCCACACTAATACAAGTGCAAAAGTGGTTTCCTGCACCAACACAAGTGCAAAAAGTGGTTTTTCAACACTAACACAAGTGCGAAAAGTGGTTTTTCAACACTATCACAAGTGCAAAAGTGGTTTCCTGCACCAACACAAGTGCGAAAAGTGGTTTTTCAACACTAACACAAGTGCGAAAAGTGGTTTTTCCACACTAACACAAGTGCGAAAAGTGTTTTTTCCACACTAATACAAGTGCAAAAGTGGTTTCCTGCACCAACACAAGTGCGAAAAGTGGTTTTTCAACACTAACACAAGTGCGAAAAGTGGTTTTTCAACACTAACACAAGTGCGAAAAGTGGTTTTTCAACACTAACACAAGTGCGAAAAGTGTTTTTTCCACACTAATACAAGTGCAAAAGTGGTTTCCTGCACCAACACAAGTGCGAAAAGTGGTTTTTCAACACTAACACAAGTGCGAAAATTGGTTTTTCAACACTAACACAAGTGCGAAAAGTGGTTTTTCAACACTAACACAAGTGCGAAAAGTGGTTTTTCCACAGTAATACAAGTGCAAAAGTGGTTTCCTGCACCAACACAAGTGCGAAAAATAGTTTTTCAACACTAACGCAAGTGCGAAAAGTGGTTTTTCAACACTAACAGAAGTGCGAAAAGTGGTTTTTCAACACTATCACAAGTGCAAAAAGTGTTTTTTCCACACTAATACAAGTGCAAAAGTGGTTTTTCAACACTAACACAAGTGCAAAAGTGGTTTCCTGCACCAACACAAGTGCGAAAAGTGGTTTTTCAACACTAACACAAGTGCGAAAAGTGGGTTTTCAACTCTATCCCAAGTGCAAAAAGTGTTTTTTCCACACAAATGCAAGTGCAAAAGTGGTTTCCTGTACCAACACAAGTGCGAAAAGTGGTTTTTCAACACTAACACAAGTGCGAAAAGTAGTTTTTCAACACTAACACAAGTGCGAAAAGTGGTTTTTCCACACTAACACAAGTGCGAAAAGTGTTTTTTCCACACTAATACAAGTGCAAAAGTGGTTTGCTGCACCAACACAAATGCGAAAAGTGGTTTTTCAACACTAACACAAGTGCGAAAAGTGGTTTTTCAACACTAACACAAGTGCGAAAAGTGGTTTTTCAACACTAACACAAGTGCGAAAAGTGTTTTTTCCACACTAATACAAGTGCAAAAGTGGTTTCCTGCACCAACACAAGTGCGAAAAGTGGTTTTTCAACACTAACACAAGTGCGAAAAGTGGTTTTTCAACACTAACACAAGTGCGAAAAGTGGTTTTTCAACACTAACACAAGTGCGAAAAGTGGTTTTTCCACAGTAATACAAGTGCAAAAGTGGTTTCCTGCACCAACACAAGTGCGAAAAGTAGTTTTTCAACACTAACGCAAGTGCGAAAAGTGGTTTTTCAACACTAACAGAAGTGCGAAAAGTGGTTTTTCAACACTATCACAAGTGCAAAAAGTGTTTTTTCCACACTAATACAAGTGCAAAAGTGGTTTTTCAACACTAACACAAGTGCAAAAGTGGTTTCCTGCACCAACACAAGTGCGAAAAGTGGTTTTTCAACACTAACACAAGTGCGAAAAGTGGTTTTTCAACTCTATCCCAAGTGCAAAAAGTGTTTTTTCCACACTAATGCAAGTGCAAAAGTGGTTTCCTGCACCAACACAAGTGCGAAAAGTGGTTTTTCAACACTAACACAAGTGCGAAAAGTAGTTTTTCAACACTAACACAAGTGCGAAAAGTGGTTTTTCAACACTAACACAAGTGCGAAAAGTGGTTTTTCAACACTATCACAAGTGCAAAAAGTGTTTTTTCCACAATAATACAAGTGCAAAAGTGTTTTTTCAACACTAACACAAGTGCAAAAGTGGTTTCCTGCACCAACACAAGTGCAAAAAGTGGTTTTTCAACACTAACACAAGTGCGAAAAGTGGTTTTTCAACTCTATCCCAAGTGCCAAAAGTGTTTTTTCCACACTAATACAAGTGCAAAAGTGGTTTCCTGCACCACACTAGTGCGAAAAGTGGTTTTTCAACACTAACACAAGTGCGAAAAGTGGTTTTTCAACACTATCACAAGTGCAAAAAGTGTTTTTTCCACACTAATACAAGTGCAAAAGTGGTTTACTGCACCAACACAAGTGCGAAAAGTGGTTTTTCAACATTAACACAAGTGCGAAAAGTGGTTTTTCAACACTAACACAAGTGCGAAAAGTGGTTTTTCAACACTATCACAAGTGCAAAAAGTGGTTTTTCAACACTAAAACAAGTGCGAAAAGTGGTTTTTTAAACACTAACACAAGTGCGAAAGTGGTTTTTCAACATTAACACAAGTGCGAAAAGTGGTTTTTCAACACTAACACAAGTGCGAAAAGTGGTTTTTCAACACTATCACAAGTGCAAAAAGTGGTTTTTCAACACTAAAACAAGTGCGAAAAGTGGTTTTTCAACACTAACACAAGTGCGAAAAGTGGTTTTTCAACACTAACACAAGTGCAAAAGTGGTTTCCTGCACCAACACAAGTGCGAAAAGTGGTTTTTCAACACTAACACAAGTGCGAAAAGTGGTTTTTCAACACTATCCCAAGTGCAAAAAGTGTTTTTCCACACTAATACAAGTGCAAAAGTGGTTTCCTGCACCAACACAAGTGCGAAAAGTGGTTTTTCAACACTAACACAAGTGCGAAAAGTGGTTTTTCAACACTAACACAAGTGCGAAAAGTGGTTTTTCTCCACTAACACAAGTGCAAAAGTGGTTTCTTGCACCAACACAAGTGCGAAAAGTGGTTTTTCAAAACTAACACAAGTGCGAAAAGTGGTTTTTCAACACTAACACAAGTGCGAAAAGTGGTTTTTGCACACTAATACAAGTGCAAAAGTGGTTTCCTGCACCAACACAAGTGCAAAAAGTGGTTTTTCAACACTAACACAAGTGCGAAAAGTGGTTTTTCAACACTATCACAAGTGCAAAAGTGGTTTCCTGCACCAACACAAGTGCGAAAAGTGGTTTTTCAACACTAACACAAGTGCGAAAAGTGGTTTTTCCACACTAACACAAGTGCGAAAAGTGTTTTTTCCACACTAATACAAGTGCAAAAGTGGTTTCCTGCACCAACACAAGTGCGAAAAGTGGTTTTTCAACACTAACACAAGTGCGAAAAGTGGTTTTTCAACACTAACACAAGTGCGAAAAGTGGTTTTTCAACACTAACACAAGTGCGAAAAGTGTTTTTTCCACACTAATACAAGTGCAAAAGTGGTTTCCTGCACCAACACAAGTGCGAAAAGTGGTTTTTCAACACTAACACAAGTGCGAAAAGTGGTTTTTCAACACTAACACAAGTGCGAAAAGTGGTTTTTCCACAGTAATACAAGTGCAAAAGTGGTTTCCTGCACCAACACAAGTGCGAAAAGTAGTTTTTCAACACTAACACAAGTGCGAAAAGTGGTTTTTCAACACTAACAGAAGTGCGAAAAGTGGTTTTTCAACACTATCACAAGTGCAAAAAGTGTTTTTTCCACACTAATACAAGTGCAAAAGTGGTTTTTCAACACTAACACAAGTGCAAAAGTGGTTTCCTGCACCAACACAAGTGCGAAAAGTGGTTTTTCAACACTAACACAAGTGCGAAAAGTGGTTTTTCAACTCTATCCCAAGTGCAAAAAGTGTTTTTTCCACACTAATGCAAGTGCAAAAGTGGTTTCCTGCACCAACACAAGTGCGAAAAGTGGTTTTTCAACACTAACACAAGTGCGAAAAGTGGTTTTTCAACACTAACACAAGTGCGAAAAGTGGTTTTTCAACACTAACACAAGTGCGAAAAGTGGTTTTTCAACACTAACACAAGTGCGAAAAGTGTTCTTTCCACACTAATACAAGTGCAAAAGTGGTTTCCTGCACCAACACAAGTGCGAAAAGTAGTTTTTCAACACTAACACAAGTGCGAAAAGTGGTTTTTCAACACTAACACAAGTGCGAAAAGTGGTTTTTCAACACTATCACAAGTGCAAAAAGTGTTTTTTCCACAATAATACAAGTGCAAAAGTGGTTTTTCAACACTAACACAGGTGCAAAAGTGGTTTCCTGCACCAACACAAGTGCGAAAAGTGGTTTTTCAACACTAACACAAGTGTGAAAAGTGGTTTTTCAACTCTATCCCAAGTGCAAAAAGTGTTTTTTCCACACTAATGCAAGTGCAAAAGTGGTTTCCTGCACCAACACAAGTGCGAAAAGTGGTTTTTCAACACTAACACAAGTGCGAAAAGTAGTTTTTCAACACTAACACAAGTGCGAAAAGTGGTTTTTCAACACTAACACAAGTGCAAAAAGTGTTTTTTCCACAATAATGCAAGTGCAAAAGTGTTTTTTCAACACTAACACAAGTGCAAAAGTGGTTTCCTGCACCAACACAAGTGCGAAAAGTGGTTTTTCAACACTAACACAAGTGCGAAAAGTGGTTTTTCAACTCTATCCCAAGTGCCAAAAGTGTTTTTTCCACACTAATGCAAGTGCAAAAGTGGTTTCCTGCACCAACACAAGTGTGAAAAGTGGTTTTTCAACACTAACATAAGTGCGAAAAGTGGTTTTTCAACACTAACACAAGTGCGAAAAGTGGTTTATCAACACTAACACAAGTGCGAAAAGTGGTTTTTCCACACTAATACAAGTGCAAAAGTGGTTTCCTGCACCACACTAGTGCGAAAAGTGGTTTTTCAACACTAACACAAGTGCGAAAAGTGGTTTTTTTCACACTAATACAAGTGCAAAAGTGGTTTCCTGCACGAACACAAGTTCGAAAAGTGGTTTTTCAACACTAACACAAGTGCGAAAAGTGGTTTTTCAACACTAACACAAGTGCGAAAAGTGGTTTTTCCACACTAATACAAGTGCAAAAGTGGTTTCCTGCACCAACGCAAGTGCGAAAAGTGGTTTTTCAACACTAACACAAGTGCAAAAAGTGGTTTTTCAACACTAACGCAAGTGCGAAAAGTGTTTTTTCCACACTAATACAAGTGCAAAAGTGGTTTCCTGCACCAACACAAGTGCCAAAAGTGGTTTTTCAACACTAACACAAGTGCGAAAAGTGGTTTTTCAACATTAACACAAGTGCGAAAAGTGGTTTTTCAACACTATCACAAGTGCAAAAAGTGTTTTTTCCACACTGATACAAGTGCAAAAGTGGTTTTTCAACACTAACACAAGTGCAAAAGTGGTTTCCTGCACCAACACAAGTGCGAAAAGTGGTTTTTCAACACTAACACAAGTGCGAAAAGTGGTTTTTCAACACTATCCCAAGTGCAAAAAGTGTTTTTTCCACACTAATACAAGTGCAAAAGTGGTTTCCTGCACCAACACAAGTGCGAAAAGTGTTTTTTCAACACTAACACAAGTGCGAAAGTGGTTTTTCAACACTAACACAAGTGCGAAAAGTGGTTTTTCAACACTAACACAAGTGCAAAAGTGGTTTCCTGCACCAACACAAGTGTGAAAAGTGATTTTCCAACACTAACACAAGTGCGAAAAGTGGTTTTTCAACACTAACACAAGTGCGAAAAGTAGTTTTTCAACACTAACACAAGTGCGAAAAGTGGTTTTCCCACACTAATACAAGTGCAAAAGTGGTTTCCTGCACCACACTAGTGCGAAAAGTGGTTTTTCAACACTAACACAAGTGCGAAAAGTGGTTTTTCAACACTATCACAAGTGCAAAAAGTGTTTTTTCCACACTAATACAAGTGCAAAAGTGGTTTACTGCACCAACACACGTGCGAAAAGTGGTTTTTCAACATTAACACAAGTGCGAAAAGTGGTTTTTCAACACTAACACAAGTGCGAAAAGTGGTTTTTCAACACTATCACAAGTGCAAAAAGTGGTTTTTCAACACTAAAACAAGTGCGAAAAGTGGTTTTTCAACACTAACACAAGTGCGAAAAGTGGTTTTTCAACACTAACACAAGTGCAAAAGTGGTTTCCTGCACCAACACAAGTGCGAAAAGTGGTTTTTCAACACTAACACAAGTGCGAAAAGTGGTTTTTCAACACTATCCCAAGTGCAAAAAGTGTTTTTCCACACTAATACAAGTGCAAAAGTGGTTTCCTGCACCAACACAAGTGCGAAAAGTGTTTTTTCAACACTAACACAAGTGCGAAAAGTGGTTTTTCAACACTAACACAAGTGCGAAAAGTGGTTTTTCTCCACTAACACAAGTGCAAAAGTGGTTTCCTGCACCAACACAAGTGCGAAAAGTGGTTTTTCAACACTAACACAAGTGCGAAAAGTGGTTTTTCAACACTAACACAAGTGCGAAAAGTGGTTTTTCCACACTAATACAAGTGCAAAAGTGGTTTCCTGCACCACACTAGTGCGAAAAGTGGTTTTTCAACACTATCCCAAGTGCAAAAAGTGTTTTTCCACACTAATACAAGTGCAAAAGTGGTTTCCTGCACCAACACAAGTGCGAAAAGTGTTTTTTCAACACTAACACAAGTGCGAAAAGTGGTTTTTCAACACTAACACAAGTGCGAAAAGTGGTTTTTCTCCACTAACACAAGTGCAAAAGTGGTTTCCTGCACCAACACAAGTGCGAAAAGTGGTTTTTCAAAACTAACACAAGTGCGAAAAGTGGTTTTTCAACACTAACACAAGTGCGAAAAGTGGTTTTTCCACACTAATACAAGTGCAAAAGTGGTTTCCTGCACCAACACAAGTGCAAAAAGTGGTTTTTCAACACTAACACAAGTGCGAAAAGTGGTTTTTCAACACTATCACAAGTGCAAAAGTGGTTTCCTGCACCAACACAAGTGCGAAAAGTGGTTTTTCAACACTAACACAAGTGCGAAAAGTGGTTTTTCCACACTAACACAAGTGCGAAAAGTGTTTTTTCCACACTAATACAAGTGCAAAAGTGGTTTCCTGCACCAACACAAGTGCGAAAAGTGGTTTTTCAACACTAACACAAGTGCGAAAAGTGGTTTTTCAACACTAACACAAGTGCGAAAAGTGGTTTTTCAACACTAACACAAGTGCGAAAAGTGTTTTTTCCACACTAATACAAGTGCAAAAGTGGTTTCCTGCACCAACACAAGTGCGAAAAGTGGTTTTTCAACACTAACACAAGTGCGAAAAGTGGTTTTTCATCACTAACACAAGTGCGAAAAGTGGTTTTTCCACAGTAATACAAGTGCAAAATTGGTTTCCTGCACCAACACAAGTGCGAAAAGTAGTTTTTCAACACTAACACAAGTGCGAAAAGTGGTTTTTCAACACTAACAGAAGTGCGAAAAGTGGTTTTTCAACACTATCACAAGTGCAAAAAGTGTTTTTTCCACACTAATACAAGTGCAAAAGTGGTTTTTCAACACTAACACAAGTGCAAAAGTGGTTTCCTGCACCAACACAAGTGCGAAAAGTGGTTTTTCAACACTAACACAAGTGCGAAAAGTGGTTTTTCAACTCTATCCCAAGTGCAAAAAGTGTTTTTTCCACACTAATGCAAGTGCAAAAGTGGTTTCCTGCACCAACACAAGTGCGAAAAGTGGTTTTTCAACACTAACACAAGTGCGAAAAGTGGTTTTTCAACACTAACACAAGTGCGAAAAGTGGTTTTTCAACACTAACACAAGTGCGAAAAGTGGTTTTTCAACACTAACACAAGTGCGAAAAGTGGTTTTTCTCCACTAACACAAGTGCAAAAGTGGTTTCCTGCACCAACACAAGTGCGAAAAGTGGTTTTTCAACACTAACACAAGTGCGAAAAGTGGTTTTTCCACACTAATACAAGTGCAAAAGTGGTTTCCTGCACCACACTAGTGCGAAAAGTGGTTTTTCAACACTATCCCAAGTGCAAAAAGTGTTTTTCCACACTAATACAAGTGCAAAAGTGGTTTCCTGCACCAACACAAGTGCGAAAAGTGTTTTTTCAACACTAACACAAGTGCGAAAAGTGGTTTTTCAACACTAACACAAGTGCGAAAAGTGGTTATTCTCCACTAACACAAGTGCAAAAGTGGTTTCCTGCACCAACACAAGTGCGAAAAGTGGTTTTTCAAAACTAACACAAGTGCGAAAAGTGGTTTTTCAACACTAACACAAGTGCGAAAAGTGGTTTTTCCACACTAATACAAGTGCAAAAGTGGTTTCCTGCACCAACACAAGTGCAAAAAGTGGTTTTTCAACACTAACACAAGTGCGAAAAGTGGTTTTTCAACACTATCACAAGTGCAAAAGTGGTTTCCTGCACCAACACAAGTGCGAAAAGTGGTTTTTCAACACTAACACAAGTGCGAAAAGTGGTTTTTCCACACTAACACAAGTGCGAAAAGTGTTTTTTCCACACTAATACAAGTGCAAAAGTGGTTTCCTGCACCAACACAAGTGCGAAAAGTGGTTTTTCAACACTAACACAAGTGCGAAAAGTGGTTTTTCAACACTAACACAAGTGCGAAAAGTGGTTTTTCAACACTAACACAAGTGCGAAAAGTGTTTTTTCCACACTAATACAAGTGCAAAAGTGGTTTCCTGCACCAACACAAGTGCGAAAAGTGGTTTTTCAACACTAACACAAGTGCGAAAAGTGGTTTTTCAACACTAACACAAGTGCGAAAAGTGGTTTTTCCACAGTAATACAAGTGCAAAATTGGTTTCCTGCACCAACACAAGTGCGAAAAGTAGTTTTTCAACACTAACACAAGTGCGAAAAGTGGTTTTTCAACACTAACAGAAGTGCGAAAAGTGGTTTTTCAACACTATCACAAGTGCAAAAAGTGTTTTTTCCACACTAATACAAGTGCAAAAGTGGTTTTTCAACACTAACACAAGTGCAAAAGTGGTTTCCTGCACCAACACAAGTGCGAAAAGTGGTTTTTCAACACTAACACAAGTGCGAAAAGTGGTTTTTCAACTCTATCCCAAGTGCAAAAAGTGTTTTTTCCACACTAATGCAAGTGCAAAAGTGGTTTCCTGCACCAACACAAGTGCGAAAAGTGGTTTTTCAACACTAACACAAGTGCGAAAAGTGGTTTTTCAACACTAACACAAGTGCGAAAAGTGGTTTTTCAACACTAACACAAGTGCGAAAAGTGGTTTTTCAACACTAACACAAGTGCGAAAAGTGTTCTTTCCACACTAATACAAGTGCAAAAGTGGTTTCCTGCACCAACACAAGTGCGAAAAGTAGTTTTTCAACACTAACACAAGTGCGAAAAGTGGTTTTTCAACACTAACACAAGTGCGAAAAGTGGTTTTTCAACACTATCACAAGTGCAAAAAGTGTTTTTTCCACAATAATACAAGTGCAAAAGTGGTTTTTCAACACTAACACAGGTGCAAAAGTGGTTTCCTGCACCAACACAAGTGCGAAAAGTGGTTTTTCAACACTAACACAAGTGCGAAAAGTGGTTTTTCAACTCTATCCCAAGTGCAAAAAGTGTTTTTTCCACACTAATGCAAGTGCAAAAGTGGTTTCCTGCACCAACACAAGTGCGAAAAGTGGTTTTTCAACACTAACACAAGTGCGAAAAGTAGTTTTTCAACACTAACACAAGTGCGAAAAGTGGTTTTTCAACACTAACACAAGTGCGAAAAGTGGTTTTTCAACACTATCACAAGTGCAAAAAGTGTTTTTTCCACAATAATGCAAGTGCAAAAGTGTTTTTTCAACACTAACACAAGTGCAAAAGTGGTTTCCTGCACCAACACAAGTGCGAAAAGTGGTTTTTCAACACTAACACAAGTGCGAAAAGTGGTTTGTCCACACTAATACAAGTGCAAAAGTGGTTTCCTGCACCACACTAGTGCGAAAAGTGGTTTTTCAACACTATCCCAAGTGCAAAAAGTGTTTTTCCACACTAATACAAGTGCAAAAGTGGTTTCCTGCACCAACACAAGTGCGAAAAGTGTTTTTTCAACACTAACACAAGTGCGAAAAGTGGTTTTTCAACACTAACACAAGTGCGAAAAGTGGTTATTCTCCACTAACACAAGTGCAAAAGTGGTTTCCTGCACCAACACAAGTGCGAAAAGTGGTTTTTCAAAACTAACACAAGTGCGAAAAGTGGTTTTTCAACACTAACACAAGTGCGAAAAGTGGTTTTTCCACACTAATACAAGTGCAAAAGTGGTTTCCTGCACCAACACAAGTGCAAAAAGTGGTTTTTCAACACTAACACAAGTGCGAAAAGTGGTTTTTCAACGACTATCACAAGTGCAAAAGTGGTTTCCTGCACCAACACAAGTGCGAAAAGTGGTTTTTCAACACTAACACAAGTGCGAAAAGTGGTTTTTCCACACTAACACAAGTGCGAAAAGTGTTTTTTCCACACTAATACAAGTGCAAAAGTGGTTTCCTGCACCAACACAAGTGCGAAAAGTGGTTTTTCAACACTAACACAAGTGCGAAAAGTGGTTTTTCAACACTAACACAAGTGCGAAAAGTGGTTTTTCAACACTAACACAAGTGCGAAAAGTGTTTTTTCCACACTAATACAAGTGCAAAAGTGGTTTCCTGCACCAACACAAGTGCGAAAAGTGGTTTTTCAACACTAACACAAGTGCGAAAAGTGGTTTTTCAACACTAACACAAGTGCGAAAAGTGGTTTTTCCACAGTAATACAAGTGCAAAATTGGTTTCCTGCACCAACACAAGTGCGAAAAGTAGTTTTTCAACACTAACACAAGTGCGAAAAGTGGTTTTTTCAACACTAACAGAAGTGCGAAAAGTGGTTTTTCAACACTATCACAAGTGCAAAAAGTGTTTTTTCCACACTAATACAAGTGCAAAAGTGGTTTTTCAACACTAACACAAGTGCAAAAGTGGTTTCCTGCACCAACACAAGTGCGAAAAGTGGTTTTTCAACACTAACACAAGTGCGAAAAGTGGTTTTTCAACTCTATCCCAAGTGCAAAAAGTGTTTTTTCCACACTAATGCAAGTGCAAAAGTGGTTTCCTGCACCAACACAAGTGCGAAAAGTGGTTTTTCAACACTAACACAAGTGCGAAAAGTGGTTTTTCAACACTAACACAAGTGCGAAAAGTGGTTTTTCAACACTAACACAAGTGCGAAAAGTGGTTTTTCAACACTAACACAAGTGCGAAAAGTGTTCTTTCCACACTAATACAAGTGCAAAAGTGGTTTCCTGCACCAACACAAGTGCGAAAAGTAGTTTTTCAACACTAACACAAGTGCGAAAAGTGGTTTTTCAACACTAACACAAGTGCGAAAAGTGGTTTTTCAACACTATCACAAGTGCAAAAAGTGTTTTTTCCACAATAATACAAGTGCAAAAGTGGTTTTTCAACACTAACACAGGTGCAAAAGTGGTTTCCTGCACCAACACAAGTGCGAAAAGTGGTTTTTCAACACTAACACAAGTGCGAAAAGTGGTTTTTCAACTCTATCCCAAGTGCAAAAAGTGTTTTTTCCACACTAATGC
The DNA here is from genome assembly GCF_964187855.1 of Myxine glutinosa. Lineage (NCBI taxonomy): Eukaryota > Metazoa > Chordata > Myxini > Myxiniformes > Myxinidae > Myxine > Myxine glutinosa. The sequence goes on from NC_136262.1 coordinate 158,742,133, forward strand.
AAGTGCAAAAGTGGTTTCCTGCACCAACACAAGTGCGAAAAGTGGTTTTTCAACACTAACACAAGTGCGAAAAGTAGTTTTTCAACACTAACACAAGTGCGAAAAGTGGTTTTTCAACACTAACACAAGTGCGAAAAGTGGTTTTTCAACACTATCACAAGTGCAAAAAGTGTTTTTTTCCACAATAATGCAAGTGCAAAAGTGTTTTTTTTCAACACTAACACAAGTGCAAAAGTGGTTTCCTGCACCAACACAAGTGCGAAAAGTGGTTTTTCAACACTAACACAAGTGCGAAAAGTGGTTTTTCAACTCTATCCCAAGTGCCAAAAGTGTTTTTTCCACACTAATGCAAGTGCAAAAGTGGTTTCCTGCACCAACACAAGTGTGAAAAGTGGTTTTTCAACACTAACATAAGTGCGAAAAGTCGTTTTTCAACACTAACACAAGTGCGAAAAGTGGTTTTTCAACACTAACACAAGTGCGAAAAGTGGTTTTTCCACACTAATACAAGTGCAAAAGTGGTTTCCTGCACCACATTAGTGCGAAAAGTGGTTTTTCAACACTAACACAAGTGCGAAAAGTGTTTTTTCAACACTAACACAAGTGCGAAAAGTGGGTTTTTTCACACTAATACAAGTGCAAAAGTGGTTTCCTGCACCAACGCAAGTGCGAAAAGTGGTTTTTCAACACTAACACAAGTGCAAAAAGTGGTTTTTCAACACTAACGCAAGTGTGAAAAGTGTTTTTTCCACACTAATACAAGTGCAAAAGTGGTTTCCTGCACCAACACAAGTGCCAAAAGTGGTTTTTCAACACTAACACAAGTGCGAAAAGTGGTTTTTCAACATTAACACAAGTGCGAAAAGTGGTTTTTCAACATCTATCACAAGTGCGAAAAGTGGTTTTTCCACACTAATACAAGTGCAAAAGTGGTTTCCTGCACCAACACAAGTGCAAAAAGTGGTTTTTCAACACTAACACAAGTGCGAAAAGTGGTTTTTCAACACTATCACAAGTGCAAAAGTGGTTTCCTGCACCAACACAAGTGCGAAAAGTGGTTTTTCAACACTAACACAAGTGCGAAAAGTGGTTTTTCCACACTAACACAAGTGCGAAAAGTGTTTTTTCCACACTAATACAAGTGCAAAAGTGGTTTCCTGCACCAACACAAGTGCGAAAAGTGATTTTTCAACACTAACACAAGTGCGAAAAGTGGTTTTTCAACACTAACACAAGTGCGAAAAGTGGTTTTTCAACACTAACACAAGTGCGAAAAGTGTTTTTTCCACACTAATACAAGTGCAAAAGTGGTTTCCTGCACCAACACAAGTGCGAAAAGTGGTTTTTCAACACTAACACAAGTGCGAAAAGTGGTTTTTCAACACTAACACAAGTGCGAAAAGTGGTTTTTCCACAGTAATACAAGTGCAAAATTGGTTTCCTGCACCAACACAAGTGCGAAAAGTAGTTTTTCAACACTAACACAAGTGCGAAAAGTGGTTTTTCAACACTAACAGAAGTGCGAAAAGTGGTTTTTCAACACTATCACAAGTGCAAAAAGTGTTTTTTCCACACTAATACAAGTGCAAAAGTGGTTTTTCAACACTAACACAAGTGCAAAAGTGGTTTCCTGCACCAACACAAGTGCGAAAAGTGGTTTTTCAACACTAACACAAGTGCGAAAAGTGGTTTTTCAACTCTATCCCAAGTGCAAAAAGTGTTTTTTCCACACTAATGCAAGTGCAAAAGTGGTTTCCTGTACCAACACAAGTGCGAAAAGTGGTTTTTCAACACTAACACAAGTGCGAAAAGTGGTTTTTCAACACTAACACAAGTGCGAAAAGTGGTTTTTCAACACTAACACAAGTGCGAAAAGTGGTTTTTCAACACTAACACAAGTGCGAAAAGTGGTTTTTCAACACTAACAGAAGTGCGAAAAGTGGTTTTTCAACACTATCACAAGTGCAAAAAGTGTTTTTTCCACACTAATACAAGTGCAAAAGTGGTTTTTCAACACTAACACAAGTGCAAAAGTGGTTTCCTGCACCAACACAAGTGCGAAAAGTGGTTTTTCAACACTAACACAAGTGCGAAAAGTGGTTTTTCAAATCTATCCCAAGTGCAAAAAGTGTTTTTCCACACTAATGCAAGTGCAAAAGTGGTTTCCTGCACCAACACAAGTGCGAAAAGTGGTTTTTCAACACTAACACAAGTGCGAAAAGTGGTTTTTCAACACTAACACAAGTGCGAAAAGTGGTTTTTCAACACTAACACAAGTGCGAAAAGTGGTTTTTCAACACTAACACAAGTGCGAAAAGTGGTTTTTCTCCACTAACACAAGTGCAAAAGTGGTTTCCTGCACCAACACAAGTGCGAAAAGTGGTTTTTCAACACTAACACAAGTGCGAAAAGTGGTTTTTCAACACTAACACAAGTGCGAAAAGTGGTTTTTCAACACTAACACAAGTGCGAAAAGTGGTTTTTCAACACTAACACAAGTGCGAAAAGTGGTTTTTCCACAGTAATACAAGTGCAAAATTGGTTTCCTGCACCAACACAAGTGCGAAAAGTAGTTTTTCAACACTAACACAAGTGCGAAAAGTGGTTTTTCAACACTAACAGAAGTGCGAAAAGTGGTTTTTCAACACTAACACAAGTGCGAAAAGTGGTTTTTCCACACTAATACAAGTGCAAAAGTGGTTTCCTGCACCAACACAAGTGCGAAAAGTGGTTTTTCAACACTAACACAAGTGCGAAAAGTGGTTTTTCAACACTAACACAAGTGCGAAAAGTGGTTTTTCCACAGTAATACAAGTGCAAAATTGGTTTCCTGCACCAACACAAGTGCGAAAAGTAGTTTTTCAACACTAACACAAGTGCGAAAAGTGGTTTTTCAACACTATCACAAGTGCAAAAAGTGTTTTTTCCACACTAATACAAGTGCAAAAGTGGTTTTTCAACACTAACACAAGTGCAAAAGTGGTTTCCTGCACCAACACAAGTGCGAAAAGTGGTTTTTCAACACTAACACAAGTGCGAAAAGTAGTTTTTCAACTCTATCCCAAGTGCAAAAAGTGTTTTTTCCACACTAATGCAAGTGCAAAAGTGGTTTCCTGCACCAACACAAGTGCGAAAAGTGGTTTTTCAACACTAACACAAGTGCGAAAAGTGGTTTTTCAACACTAACACAAGTGCGAAAAGTGGTTTTTCAACACTAACACAAGTGCGAAAAGTGGTTTTTCAACACGAACACAAGTGCGAAAAGTGGTTTTTCAACACTAACAGAAGTGCGAAAAGTGGTTTTTCAACACTATCACAAGTGCAAAAAGTGTTTTTTCCACACTAATACAAGTGCAAAAGTGGTTTTTCAACACTAACACAAGTGCAAAAGTGGTTTCCTGCACCAACACAAGTGCGAAAAGTGGTTTTTCAACACTAACACAAGTGCAAAAAGTGGTTTTTCAACTCTATCCCAAGTGCAAAAAGTGTTTTTTCCACACTAATGCAAGTGCAAAAGTGGTTTCCTGCACCAACACAAGTGCGAAAAGTGGTTTTTCAACACTAACACAAGTGCGAAAAGTGGTTTTTCAACACTAACACAAGTGCGAAAAGTGGTTTTTCAACACTAACACAAGTGCGAAAAGTGGTTTTTCAACACTAACACAAGTGCGAAAAGTGGTTTTTCTCCACTAACACAAGTGCAAAAGTGGTTTCCTGCACCAACACAAGTGCGAAAAGTGGTTTTTCAACACTAACACAAGTGCGAAAAGTGGTTTTTCAACACTAACACAAGTGCGAAAAGTGGTTTTTCCACACTAATACAAGTGCAAAAGTGGTTTCCTGCACCACACTAGTGCGAAAAGTGGTTTTTCAACACTATCCCAAGTGCAAAAAGTGTTTTTCCACACTAATACAAGTGCAAAAGTGGTTTCCTGCACCAACACAAGTGCGAAAAGTGTTTTTTCAACACTAACACAAGTGCGAAAAGTGGTTTTTCAACACTAACACAAGTGCGAAAAGTGGTTATTCTCCACTAACACAAGTGCAAAAGTGGTTTCCTGCACCAACACAAGTGCGAAAAGTGGTTTTTCAAAACTAACACAAGTGCGAAAAGTGGTTTTTCAACACTAACACAAGTGCGAAAAGTGGTTTTTCCACACTAATACAAGTGCAAAAGTGGTTTCCTGCACCAACACAAGTGCAAAAAGTGGTTTTTCAACACTAACACAAGTGCGAAAAGTGGTTTTTCAACACTATCACAAGTGCAAAAGTGGTTTCCTGCACCAACACAAGTGCGAAAAGTGGTTTTTCAACACTAACACAAGTGCGAAAAGTGGTTTTTCCACACTAACACAAGTGCGAAAAGTGTTTTTTCCACACTAATACAAGTGCAAAAGTGGTTTCCTGCACCAACACAAGTGCGAAAAGTGGTTTTTCAACACTAACACAAGTGCGAAAAGTGGTTTTTCAACACTAACACAAGTGCGAAAAGTGGTTTTTCAACACTAACACAAGTGCGAAAAGTGTTTTTTCCACACTAATACAAGTGCAAAAGTGGTTTCCTGCACCAACACAAGTGCGAAAAGTGGTTTTTCAACACTAACACAAGTGCGAAAAGTGGTTTTTCAACACTAACACAAGTGCGAAAAGTGGTTTTTCCACAGTAATACAAGTGCAAAATTGGTTTCCTGCACCAACACAAGTGCGAAAAGTAGTTTTTCAACACTAACACAAGTGCGAAAAGTGGTTTTTCAACACTAACAGAAGTGCGAAAAGTGGTTTTTCAACACTATCACAAGTGCAAAAAGTGTTTTTTCCACACTAATACAAGTGCAAAAGTGGTTTTTCAACACTAACACAAGTGCAAAAGTGGTTTCCTGCACCAACACAAGTGCGAAAAGTGGTTTTTCAACACTAACACAAGTGCGAAAAGTGGTTTTTCAACTCTATCCCAAGTGCAAAAAGTGTTTTTTCCACACTAATGCAAGTGCAAAAGTGGTTTCCTGCACCAACACAAGTGCGAAAAGTGGTTTTTCAACACTAACACAAGTGCGAAAAGTGGTTTTTCAACACTAACACAAGTGCGAAAAGTGGTTTTTCAACACTAACACAAGTGCGAAAAGTGGTTTTTCAACACTAACACAAGTGCGAAAAGTGTTCTTTCCACACTAATACAAGTGCAAAAGTGGTTTCCTGCACCAACACAAGTGCGAAAAGTAGTTTTTCAACACTAACACAAGTGCGAAAAGTGGTTTTTCAACACTAACACAAGTGCGAAAAGTGGTTTTTCAACACTATCACAAGTGCAAAAAGTGTTTTTTCCACAATAATACAAGTGCAAAAGTGGTTTTTCAACACTAACACAGGTGCAAAAGTGGTTTCCTGCACCAACACAAGTGCGAAAAGTGGTTTTTCAACACTAACACAAGTGCGAAAAGTGGTTTTTCAACTCTATCCCAAGTGCAAAAAGTGTTTTTTCCACACTAATGCAAGTGCAAAAGTGGTTTCCTGCACCAACACAAGTGCGAAAAGTGGTTTTTCAACACTAACACAAGTGCGAAAAGTAGTTTTTCAACACTAACACAAGTGCGAAAAGTAGTTTTTCAACACTAACACAAGTGCGAAAAGTGGTTTTTCAACACTAACACAAGTGCGAAAAGTGGTTTTTCAACACTATCACAAGTGCAAAAAGTGTTTTTTCCACAATAATGCAAGTGCAAAAGTGTTTTTTCAACACTAACACAAGTGCAAAAGTGGTTTCCTGCACCAACACAAGTGCGAAAAGTGGTTTTTCAACACTAACACAAGTGCGAAAAGTGGTTTTTCAACTCTATCCCAAGTGCCAAAAGTGTTTTTTCCACACTAATGCAAGTGCAAAAGTGGTTTCCTGCACCAACACAAGTGTGAAAAGTGGTTTTTCAACACTAACATAAGTGCGAAAAGTGGTTTTTCAACACTAACACAAGTGCGAAAAGTGGTTTTTCAACACTAACACAAGTGCGAAAAGTGGTTTTTCCACACTAATACAAGTGCAAAAGTGGTTTCCTGCACCACATTAGTGCGAAAAGTGGTTTTTCAACACTAACACAAGTGCGAAAAGTGTTTTTTCAACACTAACACAAGTGCGAAAAGTGGTTTTTTTCACACTAATACAAGTGCAAAAGTGGTTTCCTGCACCAACGCAAGTGCGAAAAGTGGTTTTTCAACACTAACACAAGTGCAAAAAGTTGTTTTTCAACACTAACGCAAGTGCGAAAAGTGGTTTTTCAACACTAACACAAGTGCGAAAAGTGGTTTTTCAACATTAACACAAGTGCGAAAAGTGGTTTTTCAACACTATCACAAGTGCGAAAAGTGGTTTTTCCACACTAATACAAGTGCAAAAGTGGTTTCCTGCACCAACACAAGTGCAAAAAGTGGTTTTTCAACACTAACACAAGTGCGAAAAGTGGTTTTTCAACACTATCACAAGTGCAAAAGTGGTTTCCTGCACCAACACAAGTGCGAAAAGTGGTTTTTCAACACTAACACAAGTGCGAAAAGTGGTTTTTCCACACTAACACAAGTGCGAAAAGTGTTTTTTCCACACTAATACAAGTGCAAAAGTGGTTTCCTGCACCAACACAAGTGCGAAAAGTGGTTTTTCAACACTAACACAAGTGCGAAAAGTGGTTTTTCAACACTAACACAAGTGCGAAAAGTGGTTTTTCAACACTAACACAAGTGCGAAAAGTGTTTTTTCCACACTAATACAAGTGCAAAAGTGGTTTCCTGCACCAACACAAGTGCGAAAAGTGGTTTTTCAACACTAACACAAGTGCGAAAAGTGGTTTTTCAACACTAACACAAGTGCGAAAAGTGGTTTTTCCACAGTAATACAAGTGCAAAATTGGTTTCCTGCACCAACACAAGTGCGAAAAGTAGTTTTTCAACACTAACACAAGTGCGAAAAGTGGTTTTTCAACACTAACAGAAGTGCGAAAAGTGGTTTTTCAACACTATCACAAGTGCAAAAAGTGTTTTTTCCACACTAATACAAGTGCAAAAGTGGTTTTTCAACACTAACACAAGTGCAAAAGTGGTTTCCTGCACCAACACAAGTGCGAAAAGTGGTTTTTCAACACTAACACAAGTGCGAAAAGTGGTTTTTCAACTCTATCCCAAGTGCAAAAAGTGTTTTTTCCACACTAATGCAAGTGCAAAAGTGGTTTCCTGCACCAACACAAGTGCGAAAAGTGGTTTTTCAACACTAACACGAGTGCGAAAAGTGGTTTTTCAACACTAACACAAGTGCGAAAAGTGGTTTTTCAACACTAACACAAGTGCGAAAAGTAGTTTTTCAACACTAACACAAGTGCGAAAAGTGGTTTTTCTCCACTAACACAAGTGCAAAAGTGGTTTCCTGCACCAACACAAGTGCGAAAAGTGGTTTTTCAACACTAACACAAGTGCGAAAAGTGGTTTTTCAACACTAACACAAGTGCGAAAAGTGGTTTTTCCACACTAATACAAGTGCAAAATTGGTTTCCTGCACCACACTAGTGCGAAAAGTGGTTTTTCAACACTATCCCAAGTGCAAAAAGTGTTTTTCCACACTAATACAAGTGCAAAAGTGGTTTCCTGCACCAACACAAGTGCGAAAAGTGTTTTTTCAACACTAACACAAGTGCGAAAAGTGGTTTTTCAACACTAACACAAGTGCGAAAAGTGGTTTTTCCACACTAATACAAGTGCAAAAGTGGTTTCCTGCACCAACACAAGTGCAAAAAGTGGTTTTTCAACACTAACACAAGTGCGAAAAGTGGTTTTTCAACACTATCACAAGTGCAAAAGTGGTTTCCTGCACCAACACAAGTGCGAAAAGTGGTTTTTCAACACTAACACAAGTGCGAAAAGTGGTTTTTCCACACTAACACAAGTGCGAAAAGTGTTTTTTCCACACTAATACAAGTGCAAAAGTGGTTTCCTGCACCAACACAAGTGCGAAAAGTGGTTTTTCAACACTAACACAAGTGCGAAAAGTGGTTTTTCAACACTAACACAAGTGCGAAAAGTGGTTTTTCAACACTAACACAAGTGCGAAAAGTGTTTTTTCCACACTAATACAAGTGCAAAAGTGGTTTCCTGCACCAACACAAGTGCGAAAAGTGGTTTTTCAACACTAACACAAGTGCGAAAAGTGGTTTTTCAACACTAACACAAGTGCGAAAAGTGGTTTTTCCACAGTAATACAAGTGCAAAATTGGTTTCCTGCACCAACACAAGTGCGAAAAGTAGTTTTTCAACACTAACACAAGTGCGAAAAGTGGTTTTTCAACACTAACAGAAGTGCGAAAAGTGGTTTTTCAACACTATCACAAGTGCAAAAAGTGTTTTTTCCACACTAATACAAGTGCAAAAGTGGTTTTTCAACACTAACACAAGTGCAAAAGTGGTTTCCTGCACCAACACAAGTGCGAAAAGTGGTTTTTCAACACTAACACAAGTGCGAAAAGTGGTTTTTCAACTCTATCCCAAGTGCAAAAAGTGTTTTTTCCACACTAATGCAAGTGCAAAAGTGGTTTCCTGCACCAACACAAGTGCGAAAAGTGGTTTTTCAACACTAACACAAGTGCGAAAAGTGGTTTTTCAACACTAACACAAGTGCGAAAAGTGGTTTTTCAACACTAACACAAGTGCGAAAAGTGGTTTTTCAACACTAACACAAGTGCGAAAAGTGTTCTTTCCACACTAATACAAGTGCAAAAGTGGTTTCCTGCACCAACACAAGTGCGAAAAGTAGTTTTTCAACACTAACACAAGTGCGAAAAGTGGTTTTTCAACACTAACACAAGTGCGAAAAGTGGTTTTTCAACACTATCACAAGTGCAAAAAGTGTTTTTTCCACAATAATACAAGTGCAAAAGTGGTTTTTCAACACTAACACAGGTGCAAAAGTGGTTTCCTGCACCAACACAAGTGCGAAAAGTGGTTTTTCAACACTAACACAAGTGCGAAAAGTGGTTTTTCAACTCTATCCCAAGTGCAAAAAGTGTTTTTTCCACACTAATGCAAGTGCAAAAGTGGTTTCCTGCACCAACACAAGTGCGAAAAGTGGTTTTTCAACACTAACACAAGTGCGAAAAGTAGTTTTTCAACACTAACACAAGTGCGAAAAGTGGTTTTTCAACACTAACACAAGTGCGAAAAGTGGTTTTTCAACACTATCACAAGTGCAAAAAGTGTTTTTTCCACAATAATGCAAGTGCAAAAGTGTTTTTTCAACACTAACACAAGTGCAAAAGTGGTTTCCTGCACCAACACAAGTGCGATAAGTGGTTTTTCAACACTAACACAAGTGCGAAAAGTGGTTTTTCAACACTATCACAAGTGCAAAAAGTGTTTTTTCCACACTGATACAAGTGCAAAAGTGGTTTTTCAACACTAACACAAGTGCAAAAGTGGTTTCCTGCACCAACACAAGTGCGATAAGTGGTTTTTCAACACTAACACAAGTGCGAAAAGTGGTTTTTCAACACTATCCCAAGTGCAAAAAGTGTTTTTTCCACACTAATACAAGTGCAAAAGTGGTTTCCTGCACCAACGCAAGTGCGAAAAGTGTTTTTTCAACACTAACACAAGTGCGAAAGTGGTTTTTCAACACTAACACAAGTGCGAAAAGTGGTTTTTCAACACTAACACAAGTGCAAAAGTGGTTTCCTGCACCAACACAAGTGTGAAAAGTGATTTTCCAACACTAACACAAGTGCGAAAAGTGGTTTTTCAACACTAACACAAGTGCGAAAAGTAGTTTTTCAACACTAACACAAGTGCGAAAAGTGGTTTTTCCACACTAATACAAGTGCAAAAGTGGTTTCCTGCACCACACTAGTGCGAAAAGTGGTTTTTCAACACTAACACAAGTGCGAAAAGTGGTTTTTCAACACTATCACAAGTGCAAAAAGTGTTTTTTCCACACTAATACAAGTGCAAAAGTGGTTTACTGCACCAACACACGTGCGAAAAGTGGTTTTTCAACATTAACACAAGTGCGAAAAGTGGTTTTTCAACACTAACACAAGTGCGAAAAGTGGTTTTTCTCCACTAACACAAGTGCAAAAGTGGTTTTTCAACACTAACACAAGTGCGAAAAGTGGTTTTTCAACACTATCCCAAGTGCAAAAAGTGTTTTTCCACACTAATACAAGTGCAAAAGTGGTTTCCTGCACCAACACAAGTGCGAAAAGTGTTTTTTCAACACTAACACAAGTGCGAAAAGTGGTTTTTCAACACTAACACAAGTGCGAAAAGTGGTTTTTCAACACTAACACAAGTGCGAAAAGTGGTTTTTCTCCACTAACACAAGTGCAAAAGTGGTTTCCTGCACCAACACAAGTGCGAAAAGTGGTTTTTCAACACTAACACAAGTGCGAAAAGTAGTTTTTCAACACTAACACAAGTGCGAAAGGTGGTTTTTCCACACTAATACAAGTGCAAAAGTGGTTTCCTGCACCACACTAGTGCGAAAAGTGGTTTTTCAACACTAACATAAGTGCGAAAAGTGGTTTTTCAACACTATCACAAGTGCAAAAAGTGTTTTTTCCACACTAATACAAGTGCAAAAGTGGTTTACTGCACCAACACAAGTGCGAAAAGTGGTTTTTCAACATTAACACAATTGCGAAAAGTGGTTTTTCAACACTAACACAAGTGCGAAAAGTGGTTTTTCAACACTATCACAAGTGCAAAAAGTGGTTTTTCAACACTAACACAAGTGCGAAAAGTGGTTTTTCAACACTAACACAAGTGCGAAAAGTGGTTTTTCAACACTAACACAAGTGCAAAAGTGGTTTCCTGCACCAACACAAGTGCGAAAAGTGGTTTTTCAACACTAACACAAGTGCGAAAAGTGGTTTTTCAACACTATCCCAAGTGCAAAAAGTGTTTTTCCACACTAATACAAGTGCAAAAGTGGTTTCCTGCACCAACACAAGTGCGAAAAGTGTTTTTTCAACACTAACACAAGTGCGAAAAGTGGTTTTTCAACACTAACACAAGTGCGAAAAGTGGTTTTTCAACACTAACACAAGTGCGAAAAGTGGTTTTTCAACACTAACACAAGTGCGAAAAGTGGTTTTTCAACACTAACACAAGTGCGAAAAGTGGTTTTTCCACACTAATACAAGTGCAAAAGTGGTTTCCTGCACCACACTAGTGCGAAAAGTGGTTTTTCAACACTAACACAAGTGCGAAAAGTGGTTTTTCAACACTATCACAAGTGCAAAAAGTGTTTTTTCCAAACTAATACAAGTGCAAAAGTGGTTTACTGCACCAACACAAGTGCGAAAAGTGGTTTTTCAACATTAACACAAGTGCGAAAAGTGGTTTTTCATCACTAACACAAGTGCGAAAAGTGGTTTTTCAACACTATCACAAGTGCAAAAAGTGGTTTTTCAACACTAACACAAGTGCGAAAAGTGGTTTTTCAACACTAACACAAGTGCGAAAAGTGGTTTTTCAACACTAACACAAGTGCAAAAGTGGTTTCCTGCACCAACACAAGTGCGAAAAGTGGTTTTTCAACACTAACACAAGTGCGAAAAGTGGTTTTTCAACACTATCCCAGGTGCAAAAAGTGTTTTTCCACACTAATACAAGTGCAAAAGTGGTTTCCTGCACCAACACAAGTGCGAAAAGTGGTTTTTCAACACTAACACAAGTGCGAAAAGTGGTTTTTCAACACTATCACAAGTGCAAAAGTGGTTTCCTGCACCAACACAAGTGCGAAAAGTGGTTTTTCAACACTAACACAAGTGCGAAAAGTGGTTTTTCCACACTAACACAAGTGCGAAAAGTGTTTTTTCCACACTAATACAAGTGCAAAAGTGGTTTCCTGCACCACACTAGTGCGAAAAGTGGTTTTTCAACACTAACACAAGTGCGAAAAGTGTTTTTTCAACACTAACACAAGTGCGAAAAGTGGTTTTTTTCACACTAATACAAGTGCAAAAGTGGTTTCCTGCACGAACACAAGTTCGAAAAGTGGTTTTTCAACACTAACACAAGTGCGAAAAGTGGTTTTTCAACACTAACACAAGTGCGAAAAGTGGTTTTTCCACACTAATACAAGTGCAAAAGTGGTTTCCTGCACCAACGCAAGTGCGAAAAGTGGTTTTTCAACACTAACACAAGTGCAAAAAGTGGGTTTTCAACACTAACGCAAGTGCGAAAAGTGTTTTTTCCACACTAATACAAGTGCAAAAGTGGTTTCCTGCACCAACACAAGTGCCAAAAGTGGTTTTTCAACACTAACACAAGTGCGAAAAGTGGTTTTTCAACATTAACACAAGTGCGAAAAGTGGTTTTTCAACACTATCACAAGTGCAAAAAGTGTTTTTTCCACACTGATACAAGTGCAAAAGTGGTTTTTCAACACTAACACAAGTGCAAAAGTGGTTTCCTGCACCAACACAAGTGCGAAAAGTGGTTTTTCAACACTAACACAAGTGCGAAAAGTGGTTTTTCAACACTATCCCAAGTGCAAAAAGTGTTTTTTCCACACTAATACAAGTGCAAAAGTGGTTTCCTGCACCAACACAAGTGCGAAAAGTGTTTTTTCAACACTAACACAAGTGCGAAAGTGATTTTCCAACACTAACACAAGTGCGAAAAGTGGTTTTTCAACACTAACACAAGTGCGAAAAGTAGTTTTTCAACACTAACACAAGTGCGAAAAGTGGTTTTTCCACACTAATACAAGTGCAAAAGTGGTTTCCTGCACCACACTAGTGCGAAAAGTGGTTTTTCAACACTAACACAAGTGCGAAAAGTGGTTTTTCAACACTATCACAAGTGCAAAAAGTGTTTTTTCCACACTAATACAAGTGCAAAAGTGGTTTACTGCACCAACACACGTGCGAAAAGTGGTTTTTCAACATTAACACAAGTGCGAAAAGTGGTTTTTCAACACTAACACAAGTGCGAAAAGTGGTTTTTCTCCACTAACACAAGTGCAAAAGTGGTTTTTCAACACTAACACAAGTGCGAAAAGTGGTTTTTCAACACTATCCCAAGTGCAAAAAGTGTTTTTCCACACTAATACAAGTGCAAAAGTGGTTTCCTGCACCAACACAAGTGCGAAAAGTGTTTTTTCAACACTAACACAAGTGCGAAAAGTGGTTTTTCAACACTAACACAAGTGCGAAAAGTGGTTTTTCTCCACTAACACAAGTGCAAAAGTGGTTTCCTGCACCAACACAAGTGCGAAAAGTGGTTTTTCAACACTAACACAAGTGCGAAAAGTGGTTTTTCAACACTAACACAAGTGAGAAAAGTGGTTTTTCCACACTAATACAAGTGCAAAAGTGGTTTCCTGCACCACACTAGTGCGAAAAGTGGTTTTTCAACACTAACACAAGTGCGAAAAGTGGTTTTTCAACACTATCACAAGTGCAAAAAGTGTTTTTTCCACACTAATACAAGTGCAAAAGTGGTTTACTGCACCAACACAAGTGCGAAAAGTGGTTTTTCAACATTAACACAATTGCGAAAAGTGGTTTTTCAACACTAACACAAGTGCGAAAAGTGGTTTTTCAACACTATCACAAGTGCAAAAAGTGGTTTTTCAACACTAACACAAGTGCGAAAAGTGGTTTTTCAACACTAACACAAGTGCGAAAAGTGGTTTTTCAACACTAACACAAGTGCAAAAGTGGTTTCCTGCACCAACACAAGTGCGAAAAGTGGTTTTTCAACACTAACACAAGTGCGAAAAGTGGTTTTTCAACACTATCCCAAGTGCAAAAAGTGTTTTTCCACACTAATACAAGTGCAAAAGTGGTTTCCTGCACCAACAAAAGTGCGAAAAGTGTTTTTTCAACACTAACACAAGTGCGAAAAGGGGTTTTTCAACACTAACACAAGTGCGAAAAGTGGTTTTTCAACACTAACACAAGTGCGAAAAGTGGTTTTTCAACACTAACACAAGTGCGAAAAGTGGTTTTTCAACACTAACACAAGTGCGAAAAGTGGTTTTTCCACACTAATACAAGTGCAAAAGTGGTTTCCTGCACCACACTAGTGCGAAAAGTGGTTTTTCAACACTAACACAAGTGCGAAAAGTGGTTTTTCAACACTATCACAAGTGCAAAAAGTGTTTTTTCCACACTAATACAAGTGCAAAAGTGGTTTACTGCACCAACACAAGTGCGAAAAGTGGTTTTTCAACATTAACACAAGTGCGAAAAGTGGTTTTTCAACACTAACACAAGTGCGAAAAGTGGTTTTTCAACACTATCACAAGTGCAAAAAGTGGTTTTTCAACACTAACACAAGTGCGAAAAGTGGTTTTTCAACACTAACACAAGTGCGAAAAGTGGTTTTTCAACACTAACACAAGTGCAAAAGTGGTTTCCTGCACCAACACAAGTGCGAAAAGTGGTTTTTCAACACTAACACAAGTGCGAAAAGTGGTTTTTCAACACTATCCCAGGTGCAAAAAGTGTTTTTCCACACTAATACAAGTGCAAAAGTGGTTTCCTGCACCAACACAAGTGCGAAAAGTGGTTTTTCAACACTAACACAAGTGCGAAAAGTGGTTTTTCAACACTATCACAAGTGCAAAAGTGGTTTCCTGCACCAACACAAGTGCGAAAAGTGGTTTTTCAACACTAACACAAGTGCGAAAAGTGGTTTTTCCACACTAACACAAGTGCGAAAAGTGTTTTTTCCACACTAATACAAGTGCAAAAGTGGTTTCCTGCACCAACACAAGTGCGAAAAGTGGTTTTTCAACACTAACACAAGTGCGAAAAGTGGTTTTTCAACACTAACACAAGTGCGAAAAGTGGTTTTTCAACACTAACACAAGTGCGAAAAGTGTTTTTTCCACACTAATACAAGTGCAAAAGTGGTTTCCTGCACCAACACAAGTGCGAAAAGTGGTTTTTCAACACTAACACAAGTGCGAAAAGTGGTTTTTCAACACTAACACAAGTGCGAAAAGTGGTTTTTCAACACTAACACAAGTGCGAAAAGTGGTTTTTCCACAGTAATACAAGTGCAAAAGTGGTTTCCTGCACCAACACAAGTGCGAAAAATAGTTTTTCAACACTAACGCAAGTGCGAAAAGTGGTTTTTCAACACTAACAGAAGTGCGAAAAGTGGTTTTTCAACACTATCACAAGTGCAAAAAGTGTTTTTTCCACACTAATACAAGTGCAAAAGTGGTTTTTCAACACTAACACAAGTGCAAAAGTGGTTTCCTGCACCAACACAAGTGCGAAAAGTGGTTTTTCAACACTAACACAAGTGCGAAAAGTGGGTTTTCAACTCTATCCCAAGTGCAAAAAGTGTTTTTTCCACACAAATGCAAGTGCAAAAGTGGTTTCCTGTACCAACACAAGTGCGAAAAGTGGTTTTTCAACACTAACACAAGTGCGAAAAGTAGTTTTTCAACACTAACACAAGTGCGAAAAGTGGTTTTTCCACACTAACACAAGTGCGAAAAGTGTTTTTTCCACACTAATACAAGTGCAAAAGTGGTTTCCTGCACCAACACAAATGCGAAAAGTGGTTTTTCAACACTAACACAAGTGCGAAAAGTGGTTTTTCAACACTAACACAAGTGCGAAAAGTGGTTTTTCAACACTAACACAAGTGCGAAAAGTGTTTTTTCCACACTAATACAAGTGCAAAAGTGGTTTCCTGCACCAACACAAGTGCGAAAAGTGGTTTTTCAACACTAACACAAGTGCGAAAAGTGGTTTTTCAACACTAACACAAGTGCGAAAAGTGGTTTTTCAACACTAACACAAGTGCGAAAAGTGGTTTTTCCACAGTAATACAAGTGCAAAAGTGGTTTCCTGCACCAACACAAGTGCGAAAAGTAGTTTTTCAACACTAACGCAAGTGCGAAAAGTGGTTTTTCAACACTAACAGAAGTGCGAAAAGTGGTTTTTCAACACTATCACAAGTGCAAAAAGTGTTTTTTCCACACTAATACAAGTGCAAAAGTGGTTTTTCAACACTAACACAAGTGCAAAAGTGGTTTCCTGCACCAACACAAGTGCGAAAAGTGGTTTTTCAACACTAACACAAGTGCGAAAAGTGGTTTTTCAACTCTATCCCAAGTGCAAAAAGTGATTTTTCCACACTAATGCAAGTGCAAAAGTGGTTTCCTGCACCAACACAAGTGCGAAAAGTGGTTTTTCAACACTAACACAAGTGCGAAAAGTAGTTTTTCAACACTAACACAAGTGCGAAAAGTGGTTTTTCAACACTAACACAAGTGCGAAAAGTGGTTTTTCAACACTATCACAAGTGCAAAAAGTGTTTTTTCCACAATAATACAAGTGCAAAAGTGTTTTTTCAACACTAACACAAGTGCAAAAGTGGTTTCCTGCACCAACACAAGTGCAAAAAGTGGTTTTTCAACACTAACACAAGTGCGAAAAGTGGTTTTTCAACTCTATCCCAAGTGCCAAAAGTGTTTTTTCCACACTAATACAAGTGCAAAAGTGGTTTCCTGCACCACACTAGTGCGAAAAGTGGTTTTTCAACACTAACACAAGTGCAAAAAGTGTTTTTTCCACACTAATTACAAGTGCAAAAGTGGTTTACTGCACCAACACAAGTGCGAAAAGTGGTTTTTCAACATTAACACAAGTGCGAAAAGTGGTTTTTCAACACTAACACAAGTGCGAAAAGTGGTTTTTCAACACTATCACAAGTGCAAAAAGTGGTTTCCTGCACCAACACAAGTGCGAAAAGTGTTTTTTCAACACTAACACAAGTGCGAAAAGTGGTTTTTCAACACTAACACAAGTGCGAAAAGTGGTTTTTCTCCACTAACACAAGTGCAAAAGTGGTTTCCTGCACCAACACAAGTGCGAAAAGTGTTTTTTCAACACTAACACAAGTGCGAAAAGTGGTTTTTCAACACTAACACAAGTGCGAAAAGTGGTTTTTCTCCACTAACACAAGTGCAAAAGTGGTTTCCTGCACCAACACAAGTGCGAAAAGTGGTTTTTCAAAACTAACACAAGTGCGAAAAGTGGTTTTTCAACACTAACACAAGTGCGAAAAGTGGTTTTTGCACACTAATACAAGTGCAAAAGTGGTTTCCTGCACCAACACAAGTGCAAAAAGTGGTTTTTCAACACTAACACAAGTGCGAAAAGTGGTTTTTCAACACTATCACAAGTGCAAAAGTGGTTTCCTGCACCAACACAAGTGCGAAAAGTGGTTTTTCAACACTAACACAAGTGCGAAAAGTGGTTTTTCCACACTAACACAAGTGCGAAAAGTGTTTTTTCCACACTAATACAAGTGCAAAAGTGGTTTCCTGCACCAACACAAGTGCGAAAAGTGGTTTTTCAACACTAACACAAGTGCGAAAAGTGGTTTTTCAACACTAACACAAGTGCGAAAAGTGGTTTTTCAACACTAACACAAGTGCGAAAAGTGTTTTTTCCACACTAATACAAGTGCAAAAGTGGTTTCCTGCACCAACACAAGTGCGAAAAGTGGTTTTTCAACACTAACACAAGTGCGAAAAGTGGTTTTTCAACACTAACACAAGTGCGAAAAGTGGTTTTTCCACAGTAATACAAGTGCAAAAGTGGTTTCCTGCACCAACACAAGTGCGAAAAGTAGTTTTCAACACTAACACAAGTGCGAAAAGTGGTTTTTCAACACTAACAGAAGTGCGAAAAGTGGTTTTTCAACACTAACACAAGTGCAAAAAGTGGTTTTTGCACACTAATACAAGTGCAAAAGTGGTTTCCTGCACCAACACAAGTGCAAAAAGTGGTTTTTCAACACTAACACAAGTGCGAAAAGTGGTTTTTCAACACTATCACAAGTGCAAAAGTGGTTTCCTGCACCAACACAAGTGCGAAAAGTGGTTTTTCAACACTAACACAAGTGCGAAAAGTGGTTTTTCCACACTAACACAAGTGCGAAAAGTGTTTTTTCCACACTAATACAAGTGCAAAAGTGGTTTCCTGCACCAACACAAGTGCGAAAAGTGGTTTTTCAACACTAACACAAGTGCGAAAAGTGGTTTTTCAACACTAACACAAGTGCGAAAAGTGGTTTTTCAACACTAACACAAGTGCGAAAAGTGTTTTTTCCACACTAATACAAGTGCAAAAGTGGTTTCCTGCACCAACACAAGTGCGAAAAGTGGTTTTTCAACACTAACACAAGTGCGAAAAGTGGTTTTTCAACACTAACACAAGTGCGAAAAGTGGTTTTTCCACAGTAATACAAGTGCAAAAGTGGTTTCCTGCACCAACACAAGTGCGAAAAGTAGTTTTTCAACACTAACACAAGTGCGAAAAGTGGTTTTTCAACACTAACAGAAGTGCGAAAAGTGGTTTTTCAACACTATCACAAGTGCAAAAAGTGTTTTTTCCACACTAATACAAGTGCAAAAGTGGTTTTTCAACACTAACACAAGTGCAAAAGTGGTTTCCTGCACCAACACAAGTGCGAAAAGTGGTTTTTCAACACTAACACAAGTGCGAAAAGTGGTTTTTCAACTCTATCCCAAGTGCAAAAAGTGTTTTTTCCACACTAATGCAAGTGCAAAAGTGGTTTCCTGCACCAACACAAGTGCGAAAAGTGGTTTTTCAACACTAACACAAGTGCGAAAAGTGGTTTTTCAACACTAACACAAGTGCGAAAAGTGGTTTTTCAACACTAACACAAGTGCGAAAAGTGGTTTTTCAACACTAACACAAGTGCGAAAAGTGTTCTTTCCACACTAATACAAGTGCAAAAGTGGTTTCCTGCACCAACACAAGTGCGAAAAGTAGTTTTTCAACACTAACACAAGTGCGAAAAGTGGTTTTTCAACACTAACACAAGTGCGAAAAGTGGTTTTTCAACACTATCACAAGTGCAAAAAGTGTTTTTTCCACAATAATACAAGTGCAAAAGTGGTTTTTCAACACTAACACAGGTGCAAAAGTGGTTTCCTGCACCAACACAAGTGCGAAAAGTGGTTTTTCAACACTAACACAAGTGCGAAAAGTGGTTTTTCAACTCTATCCCAAGTGCAAAAAGTGTTTTTCCACACTAATGCAAGTGCAAAAGTGGTTTCCTGCACCAACACAAGTGCGAAAAGTGGTTTTTCAACACTAACACAAGTGCGAAAAGTAGTTTTTCAACACTAACACAAGTGCGAAAAGTGGTTTTTCAACACTAACACAAGTGCGAAAAGTGGTTTTTCAACACTATCACAAGTGCAAAAAGTGTTTTTTCCACAATAATGCAAGTGCAAAAGTGTTTTTTCAACACTAACACAAGTGCAAAAGTGGTTTCCTGCACCAACACAAGTGCGAAAAGTGGTTTTTCAACACTAACACAAGTGCGAAAAGTGGTTTTTCAACACTAACACAAGTGCGAAAAGTGGTTTTCCACACTAATACAAGTGCAAAAGTGGTTTCCTGCACCACACTAGTGCGAAAAGTGGTTTTTCAACACTAACACAAGTGCGAAAAGTGGTTTTTTTCACACTAATACAAGTGCAAAAGTGGTTTCCTGCACGAACACAAGTTCGAAAAGTGGTTTTTCAACACTAACACAAGTGCGAAAAGTGGTTTTTCAACACTAACACAAGTGCGAAAAGTGGTTTTTCCACACTAATACAAGTGCAAAAGTGGTTTCCTGCACCAACGCAAGTGCGAAAAGTGGTTTTTCAACACTATCCCAAGTGCGAAAAGTGTTTTTTCCACACTAATACAAGTGCAAAAGTGGTTTCCTGCACCAACACAAGTGCGAAAAGTGGTTTTTCAACACTAACACAAGTGCGAAAAGTGGTTTTTCAACACTAACACAAGTGCGAAAAGTGGTTTTTCCACACTAATACAAGTGCAAAAGTGGTTTCCTGCACCAACGCAAGTGCGAAAAGTGGTTTTTCAACACTATCCCAAGTGCGAAAAGTGTTTTTTCCACACTAATACAAGTGCAAAAGTGGTTTCCTGCACCAACACAAGTGCGAAAAGTGGTTTTTCAACACTAACACAAGTGCGAAAAGTGGTTTTTCAACACTAACACAAGTGCGAAAAGTGGTTTTTCAACACTAACACAAGTGCGAAAAGTGGTTTTTCCACAGTAATACAAGTGCAAAAGTGGTTTCCTGCACCAACACAAGTGCGAAAAGTAGTTTTTCAACACTAACGCAAGTGCGAAAAGTGGTTTTTCAACACTAACAGAAGTGCGAAAAGTGGTTTTTCAACACTATCACAAGTGCAAAAAGTGTTTTTTCCACACTAATACAAGTGCAAAAGTGGTTTTTCAACACTAACACAAGTGCAAAAGTGGTTTCCTGCACCAACACAAGTGCGAAAAGTGGTTTTTCAACACTAACACAAGTGCGAAAAGTGGTTTTTCAACTCTATCCCAAGTGCAAAAAGTGATTTTTCCACACTAATGCAAGTGCAAAAGTGGTTTCCTGCACCAACACAAGTGCGAAAAGTGGTTTTTCAACACTAACACAAGTGCGAAAAGTAGTTTTTCAACACTAACACAAGTGCGAAAAGTGGTTTTTCAACACTAACACAAGTGCGAAAAGTGGTTTTTCAACACTATCACAAGTGCAAAAAGTGTTTTTTCCACAATAATACAAGTGCAAAAGTGTTTTTTCAACACTAACACAAGTGCAAAAGTGGTTTCCTGCACCAACACAAGTGCAAAAAGTGGTTTTTCAACACTAACACAAGTGCGAAAAGTGGTTTTTCAACTCTATCCCAAGTGCCAAAAGTGTTTTTTCCACACTAATACAAGTGCAAAAGTGGTTTCCTGCACCACACTAGTGCGAAAAGTGGTTTTTCAACACTAACACAAGTGCGAAAAGTGGTTTTTCAACACTATCACAAGTGCAAAAAGTGTTTTTTCCACACTAATACAAGTGCAAAAGTGGTTTACTGCACCAACACAAGTGCGAAAAGTGGTTTTTCAACATTAACACAAGTGCGAAAAGTGGTTTTTCAACACTAACACAAGTGCGAAAAGTGGTTTTTCAACACTATCACAAGTGCGAAAAGTGGTTTTTCAACACTAACACAAGTGCGAAAAGTGGTTTTTCTCCACTAACACAAGTGCAAAAGTGGTTTCCTGCACCAACACAAGTGCGAAAAGTGTTTTTTCAACACTAACACAAGTGCGAAAAGTGGTTTTTCAACACTAACACAAGTGCGAAAAGTGGTTTTTCTCCACTAACACAAGTGCAAAAGTGGTTTCCTGCACCAACACAAGTGCGAAAAGTGGTTTTTCAAAACTAACACAAGTGCGAAAAGTGGTTTTTCAACACTAACACAAGTGCGAAAAGTGGTTTTTGCACACTAATACAAGTGCAAAAGTGGTTTCCTGCACCAACACAAGTGCAAAAAGTGGTTTTTCAACACTAACACAAGTGCGAAAAGTGGTTTTTCAACACTATCACAAGTGCAAAAGTGGTTTCCTGCACCAACACAAGTGCGAAAAGTGGTTTTTCAACACTAACACAAGTGCGAAAAGTGGTTTTTCCACACTAACACAAGTGCGAAAAGTGTTTTTTCCACACTAATACAAGTGCAAAAGTGGTTTCCTGCACCAACACAAGTGCGAAAAGTGGTTTTTCAACACTAACACAAGTGCGAAAAGTGGTTTTTCAACACTAACACAAGTGCGAAAAGTGGTTTTTCAACACTAACACAAGTGCGAAAAGTGTTTTTTCCACACTAATACAAGTGCAAAAGTGGTTTCCTGCACCAACACAAGTGCGAAAAGTGGTTTTTCAACACTAACACAAGTGCGAAAAGTGGTTTTTCAACACTAACACAAGTGCGAAAAGTGGTTTTTCAACACTAACACAAGTGCGAAAAGTGGTTTTTCCACAGTAATACAAGTGCAAAAGTGGTTTCCTGCACCAACACAAGTGCGAAAAGTAGTTTTTCAACACTAACACAAGTGCGAAAAGTGGTTTTTCAACACTAACAGAAGTGCGAAAAGTGGTTTTTCAACACTATCACAAGTGCAAAAAGTGTTTTTTCCACACTAATACAAGTGCAAAAGTGGTTTTTCAACACTAACACAAGTGCAAAAGTGGTTTCCTGCACCAACACAAGTGCGAAAAGTGGTTTTTCAACACTAACACAAGTGCGAAAAGTGGTTTTTCAACTCTATCCCAAGTGCAAAAAGTGTTTTTTCCACACTAATGCAAGTGCAAAAGTGGTTTCCTGCACCAACACAAGTGCGAAAAGTGGTTTTTCAACACTAACACAAGTGCGAAAAGTGGTTTTTCAACACTAACACAAGTGCGAAAAGTGGTTTTTCAACACTAACACAAGTGCGAAAAGTGGTTTTTCAACACTAACACAAGTGCGAAAAGTGTTCTTTCCACACTAATACAAGTGCAAAAGTGGTTTCCTGCACCAACACAAGTGCGAAAAGTAGTTTTTCAACACTAACACAAGTGCGAAAAGTGGTTTTTCAACACTAACACAAGTGCGAAAAGTGGTTTTTCAACACTATCACAAGTGCAAAAAGTGTTTTTTCCACAATAATACAAGTGCAAAAGTGGTTTTTCAACACTAACACAGGTGCAAAAGTGGTTTTTCAACACTAACACAAGTGCGAAAAGTGGTTTTTCAACACTATCACAAGTGCAAAAAGTGGTTTCCTGCACCAACACAAGTGCGAAAAGTGTTTTTTCAACACTAACACAAGTGCGAAAAGTGGTTTTTCAACACTAACACAAGTGCGAAAAGTGGTTTTTCTCCACTAACACAAGTGCAAAAGTGGTTTCCTGCACCAACACAAGTGCGAAAAGTGTTTTTTCAACACTAACACAAGTGCGAAAAGTGGTTTTTCAACACTAACACAAGTGCGAAAAGTGGTTTTTCTCCACTAACACAAGTGCAAAAGTGGTTTCCTGCACCAACACAAGTGCGAAAAGTGGTTTTTCAAAACTAACACAAGTGCGAAAAGTGGTTTTTCAACACTAACACAAGTGCGAAAAGTGGTTTTTGCACACTAATACAAGTGCAAAAGTGGTTTCCTGCACCAACACAAGTGCAAAAAGTGGTTTTTCAACACTAACACAAGTGCGAAAAGTGGTTTTTCAACACTATCACAAGTGCAAAAGTGGTTTCCTGCACCAACACAAGTGCGAAAAGTGGTTTTTCAACACTAACACAAGTGCGAAAAGTGGTTTTTCCACACTAACACAAGTGCGAAAAGTGTTTTTTCCACACTAATACAAGTGCAAAAGTGGTTTCCTGCACCAACACAAGTGCGAAAAGTGGTTTTTCAACACTAACACAAGTGCGAAAAGTGGTTTTTCAACACTAACACAAGTGCGAAAAGTGGTTTTTCAACACTAACACAAGTGCGAAAAGTGTTTTTTCCACACTAATACAAGTGCAAAAGTGGTTTCCTGCACCAACACAAGTGCGAAAAGTGGTTTTTCAACACTAACACAAGTGCGAAAAGTGGTTTTTCAACACTAACACAAGTGCGAAAAGTGGTTTTTCCACAGTAATACAAGTGCAAAAGTGGTTTCCTGCACCAACACAAGTGCGAAAAGTAGTTTTTCAACACTAACACAAGTGCGAAAAGTGGTTTTTCAACACTAACAGAAGTGCGAAAAGTGGTTTTTCAACACTAACACAAGTGCAAAAAGTGGTTTTTGCACACTAATACAAGTGCAAAAGTGGTTTCCTGCACCAACACAAGTGCAAAAAGTGGTTTTTCAACACTAACACAAGTGCGAAAAGTGGTTTTTCAACACTATCACAAGTGCAAAAGTGGTTTCCTGCACCAACACAAGTGCGAAAAGTGGTTTTTCAACACTAACACAAGTGCGAAAAGTGGTTTTTCCACACTAACACAAGTGCGAAAAGTGTTTTTTCCACACTAATACAAGTGCAAAAGTGGTTTTTCAACATTAACACAAGTGCGAAAAGTGGTTTTTCAACACTAACACAAGTGCGAAAAGTGGTTTTTCAACACTAACACAAGTGCGAAAAGTGGTTTTTCAACACTAACACAAGTGCGAAAAGTGTTTTTTCCACACTAATACAAGTGCAAAAGTGGTTTCCTGCACCAACACAAGTGCGAAAAGTGGTTTTTCAACACTAACACAAGTGCGAAAAGTGGTTTTTCAACACTAACACAAGTGCGAAAAGTGGTTTTTCCACAGTAATACAAGTGCAAAAGTGGTTTCCTGCACCAACACAAGTGCGAAAAGTAGTTTTTCAACACTAACACAAGTGCGAAAAGTGGTTTTTCAACACTAACAGAAGTGCGAAAAGTGGTTTTTCAACACTATCACAAGTGCAAAAAGTGTTTTTTCCACACTAATACAAGTGCAAAAGTGGTTTTTCAACACTAACACAAGTGCAAAAGTGGTTTCCTGCACCAACACAAGTGCGAAAAGTGGTTTTTCAACACTAACACAAGTGCGAAAAGTGGTTTTTCAACTCTATCCCAAGTGCAAAAAGTGTTTTTTCCACACTAATGCAAGTGCAAAAGTGGTTTCCTGCACCAACACAAGTGCGAAAAGTGGTTTTTCAACACTAACACAAGTGCGAAAAGTGGTTTTTCAACACTAACACAAGTGCGAAAAGTGGTTTTTCAACACTAACACAAGTGCGAAAAGTGGTTTTTCAACACTAACACAAGTGCGAAAAGTGTTCTTTCCACACTAATACAAGTGCAAAAGTGGTTTCCTGCACCAACACAAGTGCGAAAAGTAGTTTTTCAACACTAACACAAGTGCGAAAAGTGGTTTTTCAACACTAACACAAGTGCGAAAAGTGGTTTTTCAACACTATCACAAGTGCAAAAAGTGTTTTTTCCACAATAATACAAGTGCAAAAGTGGTTTTTCAACACTAACACAGGTGCAAAAGTGGTTTCCTGCACCAACACAAGTGCGAAAAGTGGTTTTTCAACACTAACACAAGTGCGAAAAGTGGTTTTTCAACTCTATCCCAAGTGCAAAAAGTGTTTTTCCACACTAATGCAAGTGCAAAAGTGGTTTCCTGCACCAACACAAGTGCGAAAAGTGGTTTTTCAACACTAACACAAGTGCGAAAAGTAGTTTTTCAACACTAACACAAGTGCGAAAAGTGGTTTTTCAACACTAACACAAGTGCGAAAAGTGGTTTTTCAACACTATCACAAGTGCAAAAAGTGTTTTTTCCACAATAATGCAAGTGCAAAAGTGTTTTTTCAACACTAACACAAGTGCAAAAGTGGTTTCCTGCACCAACACAAGTGCGAAAAGTGGTTTTTCAACACTAACACAAGTGCGAAAAGTGGTTTTTCAACACTAACACAAGTGCGAAAAGTGGTTTTCCACACTAATACAAGTGCAAAAGTGGTTTCCTGCACCACACTAGTGCGAAAAGTGGTTTTTCAACACTAACACAAGTGCGAAAAGTGGTTTTTTTCACACTAATACAAGTGCAAAAGTGGTTTCCTGCACGAACACAAGTTCGAAAAGTGGTTTTTCAACACTAACACAAGTGCGAAAAGTGGTTTTTCAACACTAACACAAGTGCGAAAAGTGGTTTTTCCACACTAATACAAGTGCAAAAGTGGTTTCCTGCACCAACGCAAGTGCGAAAAGTGGTTTTTCAACACTATCCCAAGTGCGAAAAGTGTTTTTTCCACACTAATACAAGTGCAAAAGTGGTTTCCTGCACCAACACAAGTGCGAAAAGTGGTTTTTCAACACTAACACAAGTGCGAAAAGTGGTTTTTCAACACTAACACAAGTGCGAAAAGTGGTTTTTCCACACTAATACAAGTGCAAAAGTGGTTTCCTGCACCAACGCAAGTGCGAAAAGTGGTTTTTCAACACTATCCCAAGTGCGAAAAGTGTTTTTTCCACACTAATACAAGTGCAAAAGTGGTTTCCTGCACCAACACAAGTGCGAAAAGTGGTTTTTCAACACTAACACAAGTGCGAAAAGTGGTTTTTCAACACTAACACAAATGCGAAAAGTGGTTTTTCAACACTAACACAAGTGCGAAAAGTGGTTTTTCCACAGTAATACAAGTGCAAAAGTGGTTTCCTGCACCAACACAGTGCGAAAAGTAGTTTTTCAACACTAACGCAAGTGCGAAAAGTGGTTTTTCAACACTAACAGAAGTGCGAAAAGTGGTTTTTCAACACTATCACAAGTGCAAAAAGTGTTTTTTCCACACTAATACAAGTGCAAAAGTGGTTTTTCAACACTAACACAAGTGCAAAAGTGGTTTCCTGCACCAACACAAGTGCGAAAAGTGGTTTTTCAACACTAACACAAGTGCGAAAAGTGGTTTTTCAACTCTATCCCAAGTGCAAAAAGTGATTTTTCCACACTAATGCAAGTGCAAAAGTGGTTTCCTGCACCAACACAAGTGCGAAAAGTGGTTTTTCAACACTAACACAAGTGCGAAAAGTAGTTTTTCAACACTAACACAAGTGCGAAAAGTGGTTTTTCAACACTAACACAAGTGCGAAAAGTGGTTTTTCAACACTATCACAAGTGCAAAAAGTGTTTTTTCCACAATAATACAAGTGCAAAAGTGTTTTTTCAACACTAACACAAGTGCAAAAGTGGTTTCCTGCACCAACACAAGTGCAAAAAGTGGTTTTTCAACACTAACACAAGTGCGAAAAGTGGTTTTTCAACTCTATCCCAAGTGCCAAAAGTGTTTTTTCCACACTAATACAAGTGCAAAAGTGGTTTCCTGCACCACACTAGTGCGAAAAGTGGTTTTTCAACACTAACACAAGTGCGAAAAGTGGTTTTTCAACACTATCACAAGTGCAAAAAGTGTTTTTTCCACACTAATACAAGTGCAAAAGTGGTTTACTGCACCAACACAAGTGCGAAAAGTGGTTTTTCAACATTAACACAAGTGCGAAAAGTGGTTTTTCAACACTAACACAAGTGCGAAAAGTGGTTTTTCAACACTATCACAAGTGCGAAAAGTGGTTTTTCAACACTAACACAAGTGCGAAAAGTGGTTTTTCTCCACTAACACAAGTGCAAAAGTGGTTTCCTGCACCAACACAAGTGCGAAAAGTGTTTTTTCAACACTAACACAAGTGCGAAAAGTGGTTTTTCAACACTAACACAAGTGCGAAAAGTGGTTTTTCTCCACTAACACAAGTGCAAAAGTGGTTTCCTGCACCAACACAAGTGCGAAAAGTGGTTTTTCAAAACTAACACAAGTGCGAAAAGTGGTTTTTCAACACTAACACAAGTGCGAAAAGTGGTTTTTGCACACTAATACAAGTGCAAAAGTGGTTTCCTGCACCAACACAAGTGCAAAAAGTGGTTTTTCAACACTAACACAAGTGCGAAAAGTGGTTTTTCAACACTATCACAAGTGCAAAAGTGGTTTCCTGCACCAACACAAGTGCGAAAAGTGGTTTTTCAACACTAACACAAGTGCGAAAAGTGGTTTTTCCACACTAACACAAGTGCGAAAAGTGTTTTTTCCACACTAATACAAGTGCAAAAGTGGTTTCCTGCACCAACACAAGTGCGAAAAGTGGTTTTTCAACACTAACACAAGTGCGAAAAGTGGTTTTTCAACACTAACACAAGTGCGAAAAGTGGTTTTTCAACACTAACACAAGTGCGAAAAGTGTTTTTTCCACACTAATACAAGTGCAAAAGTGGTTTCCTGCACCAACACAAGTGCGAAAAGTGGTTTTTCAACACTAACACAAGTGCGAAAAGTGGTTTTTCAACACTAACACAAGTGCGAAAAGTGGTTTTTCAACACTAACACAAGTGCGAAAAGTGGTTTTTCCACAGTAATACAAGTGCAAAAGTGGTTTCCTGCACCAACACAAGTGCGAAAAGTAGTTTTTCAACACTAACACAAGTGCGAAAAGTGGTTTTTCAACACTAACAGAAGTGCGAAAAGTGGTTTTTCAACACTATCACAAGTGCAAAAAGTGTTTTTTCCACACTAATACAAGTGCAAAAGTGGTTTTTCAACACTAACACAAGTGCAAAAGTGGTTTCCTGCACCAACACAAGTGCGAAAAGTGGTTTTTCAACACTAACACAAGTGCGAAAAGTGGTTTTTCAACTCTATCCCAAGTGCAAAAAGTGTTTTTTCCACACTAATGCAAGTGCAAAAGTGGTTTCCTGCACCAACACAAGTGCGAAAAGTGGTTTTTCAACACTAACACAAGTGCGAAAAGTGGTTTTTCAACACTAACACAAGTGCGAAAAGTGGTTTTTCAACACTAACACAAGTGCGAAAAGTGGTTTTTCAACACTAACACAAGTGCGAAAAGTGTTCTTTCCACACTAATACAAGTGCAAAAGTGGTTTCCTGCACCAACACAAGTGCGAAAAGTAGTTTTTCAACACTAACACAAGTGCGAAAAGTGGTTTTTCAACACTAACACAAGTGCGAAAAGTGGTTTTTCAACACTATCACAAGTGCAAAAAGTGTTTTTTCCACAATAATACAAGTGCAAAAGTGGTTTTTCAACACTAACACAGGTGCAAAAGTGGTTTCCTGCACCAACACAAGTGCGAAAAGTGGTTTTTCAACACTAACACAAGTGCGAAAAGTGGTTTTTCAACTCTATCCCAAGTGCAAAAAGTGTTTTTTCCACACTAATGCAAGTGCAAAAGTGGTTTCCTGCACCAACACAAGTGCAAAAAGTGGTTTTTCAACACTAACACAAGTGCGAAAAGTAGTTTTTCAACACTAACACAAGTGCGAAAAGTGGTTTTTCAACACTAACACAAGTGCGAAAAGTGGTTTTTCAACACTATCACAAGTGCAAAAAGTGTTTTTTCCACAATAATGCAAGTGCAAAAGTGTTTTTTCAACACTAACACAAGTGCAAAAGTGGTTTCCTGCACCAACACAAGTGCGAAAAGTGGTTTTTCAACACTTACACAAGTGCGAAAAGTGGTTTTTCAACTCTATCCCAAGTGCCAAAAGTGTTTTTTCCACACTAATGCAAGTGCAAAAGTGGTTTCCTGCACCAACACAAGTGTGAAAAGTGGTTTTTCAACACTAACATAAGTGCGAAAAGTGGTTTTTCAACACTAACACAAGTGCGAAAAGTGGTTTTTCAACACTAACACAAGTGCGAAAAGTGGTTTTTCCACACTAATACAAGTGCAAAAGTGGTTTCCTGCACCACACTAGTGCGAAAAGTGGTTTTTCAACACTAACACAAGTGCGAAAAGTGGTTTTTTTCACACTAATACAAGTGCAAAAGTGGTTTCCTGCACGAACACAAGTTCGAAAAGTGGTTTTTCAACACTAACACAAGTGCGAAAAGTGGTTTTTCAACACTAACACAAGTGCGAAAAGTGGTTTTTCAACACTAACACAAGTGCGAAAAGTGGTTTTTCAACTCTATCCCAAGTGCAAAAAGTGGTTTTTCAACTCTATCCCAAGTGCAAAAAGTGTTTTTTCCACACTAATGCAAGTGCAAAAGTGGTTTCCTGCACCAACACAAGTGCAAAAAGTGGTTTTTCAACACTAACACAAGTGCGAAAAGTAGTTTTTCAACACTAACACAAGTGCGAAAAGTGGTTTTTCAACACTAACACAAGTGCGAAAAGTGGTTTTTCAACACTATCACAAGTGCAAAAAGTGTTTTTTCCACAATAATGCAAGTGCAAAAGTGTTTTTTCAACACTAACACAAGTGCAAAAGTGGTTTCCTGCACCAACACAAGTGCGAAAAGTGGTTTTTCAACACTAACACAAGTGCGAAAAGTGGTTTTTCAACTCTATCCCAAGTGCCAAAAGTGTTTTTTCCACACTAATGCAAGTGCAAAAGTGGTTTCCTGCACCAACACAAGTGTGAAAAGTGGTTTTTCAACACTAACATAAGTGCGAAAAGTGGTTTTTCAACACTAACACAAGTGCGAAAAGTGGTTTTTCAACACTAACACAAGTGCGAAAAGTGGTTTTTCCACACTAATACAAGTGCAAAAGTGGTTTCCTGCACCACACTAGTGCGAAAAGTGGTTTTTCAACACTAACACAAGTGCGAAAAGTGGTTTTTTTCACACTAATACAAGTGCAAAAGTGGTTTCCTGCACGAACACAAGTTCGAAAAGTGGTTTTTCAACACTAACACAAGTGCGAAAAGTGGTTTTTCAACACTAACACAAGTGCGAAAAGTGGTTTTTCCACACTAATACAAGTGCAAAATTGGTTTCCTGCACCAACGCAAGTGCGAAAAGTGGTTTTTCAACACTAACACAAGTGCAAAAAGTGGTTTTTCAACACTAACGCAAGTGCGAAAAGTGTTTTTTCCACACTAATACAAGTGCAAAAGTGGTTTCCTGCACCAACACAAGTGCCAAAAGTGGTTTTTCAACACTAACACAAGTGCGAAAAGTGGTTTTTCAACATTAACACAAGTGCGAAAAGTGGTTTTTCAACACTATCACAAGTGCAAAAAGTGTTTTTTCCACACCGATACAAGTGCAAAAGTGGTTTTTCAACACTAACACAAGTGCAAAAGTGGTTTCCTGCACCAACACAAGTGCGAAAAGTGGTTTTTCAACACTAACACAAGTGCGAAAAGTGGTTTTTCAACACTATCCCAAGTGCAAAAAGTGTTTTTTCCACACTAATACAAGTGCAAAAGTGGTTTCCTGCACCAACACAAGTGCGAAAAGTGTTTTTTCAACACTAACACAAGTGCGAAAGTGGTTTTTCAACACTAACACAAGTGCGAAAAGTGGTTTTTCAACACTAACACAAGTGCAAAATTGGTTTCCTGCACCAACACAAGTGTGAAAAGTGATTTTCCAACACTAACACAAGTGCGAAAAGTGGTTTTTCAACACTAACACAAGTGCGAAAAGTAGTTTTTCAACACTAACACAAGTGCGAAAAGTGGTTTTTCCACACTAATACAAGTGCAAAAGTGGTTTCCTGCACCACACTAGTGTGAAAAGTGGTTTTTCAACACTAACACAAGTGCGAAAAGTGGTTTTTCAACACTATCACAAGTGCAAAAAGTGTTTTTTCCACACTAATACAAGTGCAAAAGTGGTTTACTGCACCAACACACGTGCGAAAAGTGGTTTTTCAACATTAACACAAGTGCGAAAAGTGGTTTTTCAACACTAACACAAGTGCGAAAAGTGGTTTTTCAACACTATCACAAGTGCAAAAAGTGGTTTTTCAACACTAAAACAAGTGCGAAAAGTGGTTTTTCAACACTAACACAAGTGCGAAAAGTGGTTTTTCAACACTAACACAAGTGCAAAAGTGGTTTCCTGCACCAACACAAGTGCGAAAAGTGGTTTTTCAACACTAACACAAGTGCGAAAAGTGGTTTTTCAACACTATCCCAAGTGCAAAAAGTGTTTTTCCACACTAATACAAGTGCAAAAGTGGTTTCCTGCACCAACACAAGTGCGAAAAGTGTTTTTTCAACACTAACACAAGTGCGAAAAGTGGTTTTTCAACACTAACACAAGTGCGAAAAGTGGTTTTTCTCCACTAACACAAGTGCAAAAGTGGTTTCCTGCACCAACACAAGTGCGAAAAGTGTTTTTTCAACACTAACACAAGTGCGAAAAGTGGTTTTTCAACACTAACACAAGTGCGAAAAGTGGTTTTTCAACACTATCACAAGTGCAAAAGTGGTTTCCTGCACCACACTAGTGCGAAAAGTGGTTTTTCAACACTAACACAAGTGCGAAAAGTGGTTTTTCAACACTATCACAAGTGCAAAAAGTGTTTTTTCCACACTAATACAAGTGCAAAAGTGGTTTATTGCACCAACACACGTGCGAAAAGTGGTTTTTCAACATTAACACAAGTGCGAAAAGTGGTTTTTCAACACTAACACAAGTGCGAAAAGTGGTTTTTCTCCACTAACACAAGTGCAAAAGTGGTTTTTCAACACTAACACAAGTGCGAAAAGTGGTTTTTCAACACTATCCCAAGTGCAAAAAGTGTTTTTCCACACTAATACAAGTGCAAAAGTGGTTTCCTGCACCAACACAAGTGCGAAAAGTGTTTTTTCAACACTAACACAAGTGCGAAAAGTGGTTTTTCAACACTAACACAAGTGCGAAAAGTGGTTTTTCAACACTAACACAAGTGCGAAAAGTGGTTTTTCTCCACTAACACAAGTGCAAAAGTGGTTTCCTGCACCAACACAAGTGCGAAAAGTGGTTTTTCAACACTAACACAAGTGCAAAAAGTGTTTTTTCCACACTAATACAAGTGCAAAAGTGGTTTCCTGCACCAACACAAGTGCGAAAAGTGTTTTTTCAACACTAACACAAGTGCGAAAGTGGTTTTTCAACACTAACACAAGTGCGAAAAGTGGTTTTTCAACACTAACACAAGTGCAAAAGTGGTTTCCTGCACCAACACAAGTGTGAAAAGTGATTTTCCAACACTAACACAAGTGCGAAAAGTGGTTTTTCAACACTAACACAAGTGCGAAAAGTAGTTTTTCAACACTAACACAAGTGCGAAAAGTGGTTTTTCCACACTAATACAAGTGCAAAAGTGGTTTCCTGCACCACACTAGTGCGAAAAGTGGTTTTTCAACACTAACACAAGTGCGAAAAGTGGTTTTTCAACACTAACACAAGTGCAAAATTGGTTTCCTGCACCAACACAAGTGTGAAAAGTGATTTTCCAACACTAACACAAGTGCGAAAAGTGGTTTTTCAACACTAACACAAGTGCGAAAAGTAGTTTTTCAACACTAACACAAGTGCGAAAAGTGGTTTTTCCACACTAATACAAGTGCAAAAGTGGTTTCCTGCACCACACTAGTGCGAAAAGTGGTTTTTCAACACTAACACAAGTGCGAAAAGTGGTTTTTCAACACTATCACAAGTGCAAAAAGTGTTTTTTCCACACTAATACAAGTGCAAAAGTGGTTTACTGCACCAACACACGTGCGAAAAGTGGTTTTTCAACATTAACACAAGTGCGAAAAGTGGTTTTTCAACACTAACACAAGTGCGAAAAGTGGTTTTTCAACACTATCACAAGTGCAAAAAGTGGTTTTTCAACACTAAAACAAGTGCGAAAAGTGGTTTTTCAACACTAACACAAGTGCGAAAAGTGGTTTTTCAACACTAACACAAGTGCAAAAGTGGTTTCCTGCACCAACACAAGTGCGAAAAGTGGTTTTTCAACACTAACACAAGTGCGAAAAGTGGTTTTTCAACACTATCCCAAGTGCAAAAAGTGTTTTTCCACACTAATACAAGTGCAAAAGTGGTTTCCTGCACCAACACAAGTGCGAAAAGTGTTTTTTCAACACTAACACAAGTGCGAAAAGTGGTTTTTCAACACTAACACAAGTGCGAAAAGTGGTTTTTCTCCACTAACACAAGTGCAAAAGTGGTTTCCTGCACCAACACAAGTGCGAAAAGTGTTTTTTCAACACTAACACAAGTGCGAAAAGTGGTTTTTCAACACTAACACAAGTGCGAAAAGTGGTTTTTCAACACTATCACAAGTGCAAAAGTGGTTTCCTGCACCACACTAGTGCGAAAAGTGGTTTTTCAACACTAACACAAGTGCGAAAAGTGGTTTTTCAACACTATCACAAGTGCAAAAAGTGTTTTTTCCACACTAATACAAGTGCAAAAGTGGTTTACTGCACCAACACACGTGCGAAAAGTGGTTTTTCAACATTAACACAAGTGCGAAAAGTGGTTTTTCAACACTAACACAAGTGCGAAAAGTGGTTTTTCTCCACTAACACAAGTGCAAAAGTGGTTTTTCAACACTAACACAAGTGCGAAAAGTGGTTTTTCAACACTATCCCAAGTGCAAAAAGTGTTTTTCCACACTAATACAAGTGCAAAAGTGGTTTCCTGCACCAACACAAGTGCGAAAAGTGTTTTTTCAACACTAACACAAGTGCGAAAAGTGGTTTTTCAACACTAACACAAGTGCGAAAAGTGGTTTTTCAACACTAACACAAGTGCGAAAAGTGGTTTTTCTCCACTAACACAAGTGCAAAAGTGGTTTCCTGCACCAACACAAGTGCGAAAAGTGGTTTTTCAACACTAACACAAGTGCAAAAAGTGTTTTTTCCACACTAATACAAGTGCAAAAGTGGTTTCCTGCACCAACACAAGTGCGAAAAGTGTTTTTTCAACACTAACACAAGTGCGAAAGTGGTTTTTCAACACTAACACAAGTGCGAAAAGTGGTTTTTCAACACTAACACAAGTGCAAAAGTGGTTTCCTGCACCAACACAAGTGTGAAAAGTGATTTTCCAACACTAACACAAGTGCGAAAAGTGGTTTTTCAACACTAACACAAGTGCGAAAAGTAGTTTTTCAACACTAACACAAGTGCGAAAAGTGGTTTTTCCACACTAATACAAGTGCAAAAGTGGTTTCCTGCACCACACTAGTGCGAAAAGTGGTTTTTCAACACTAACACAAGTGCGAAAAGTGGTTTTTCAACACTATCACAAGTGCAAAAAGTGTTTTTTCCACACTAATACAAGTGCAAAAGTGGTTTACTGCACCAACACACGTGCGAAAAGTGGTTTTTCAACATTAACACAAGTGCGAAAAGTGGTTTTTCAACACTAACACAAGTGCGAAAAGTGGTTTTTCTCCACTAACACAAGTGCAAAAGTGGTTTTTCAACACTAACACAAGTGCGAAAAGTGGTTTTTCAACACTATCCCAAATGCAAAAAGTGTTTTTCCACACTAATACAAGTGCAAAAGTGGTTTCCTGCACCAACACAAGTGCGAAAAGTGTTTTTTCAACACTAACACAAGTGCGAAAAGTGGTTTTTCAACACTAACACAAGTGCGAAAAGTGGTTTTTCTCCACTAACACAAGTGCAAAAGTGGTTTCCTGCACCAACACAAGTGCGAAAAGTGGTTTTTCAAC
Organism: Myxine glutinosa; assembly: GCF_964187855.1. Lineage (NCBI taxonomy): Eukaryota > Metazoa > Chordata > Myxini > Myxiniformes > Myxinidae > Myxine > Myxine glutinosa. The sequence continues at coordinate 158,777,003 of NC_136262.1, forward strand.
ACTAACACAAGTGCGAAAAGTGGTTTTTCAACACTAACACAAGTGCGAAAAGTGGTTTTTCCACACTAATACAAGTGCAAAAGTGGTTTCCTGCACCACACTAGTGCGAAAAGTGGTTTTTCAACACTAACACAAGTGCGAAAAGTGGTTTTTCAACACTATCACAAGTGCAAAAAGTGTTTTTTCCACACTAATACAAGTGCAAAAGTGGTTTACTGCACCAACACAAGTGCGAAAAGTGGTTTTTCAACATTAACACAATTGCGAAAAGTGGTTTTTCAACACTAACACAAGTGCGAAAAGTGGTTTTTCAACACTATCACAAGTGCAAAAAGTGGTTTTTCAACACTAACACAAGTGCGAAAAGTGGTTTTTCAACACTAACACAAGTGCGAAAAGTGGTTTTTCAACACTAACACAAGTGCAAAAGTGGTTTCCTGCACCAACACAAGTGCGAAAAGTGGTTTTTCAACACTAACACAAGTGCGAAAAGTGGTTTTTCAACACTATCCCAAGTGCAAAAAGTGTTTTTCCACACTAATACAAGTGCAAAAGTGGTTTCCTGCACCAACACAAGTGCGAAAAGTGTTTTTTCAACACTAACACAAGTGCGAAAAGGGGTTTTTCAACACTAACACAAGTGCGAAAAGTGGTTTTTCAACACTAACACAAGTGCGAAAAGTGGTTTTTCCACACTAATACAAGTGCAAAAGTGGTTTCCTGCACCAACGCAAGTGCGAAAAGTGGTTTTTCAACACTAACACAAGTGCAAAAAGTGGTTTTTCAACACTAACGCAAGTGCGAAAAGTGTTTTTTCCACACTAATACAAGTGCAAAAGTGGTTTCCTGCACCAACACAAGTGCCAAAAGTGGTTTTTCAACACTAACACAAGTGCGAAAAGTGGTTTTTCAACATTAACACAAGTGCGAAAAGTGGTTTTTCAACACTATCACAAGTGCAAAAAGTGTTTTTTCCACACTGATACAAGTGCAAAAGTGGTTTTTCAACACTAACACAAGTGCAAAAGTGGTTTCCTGCACCAACACAAGTGCGAAAAGTGGTTTTTCAACACTAACACAAGTGCGAAAAGTGGTTTTTCAACACTATCCCAAGTGCAAAAAGTGTTTTTTCCACACTAATACAAGTGCAAAAGTGGTTTCCTGCACCAACACAAGTGCGAAAAGTGTTTTTTCAACACTAACACAAGTGCGAAAGTGGTTTTTCAACACTAACACAAGTGCGAAAAGTGGTTTTTCAACACTAACACAAGTGCAAAATTGGTTTCCTGCACCAACACAAGTGTGAAAAGTGATTTTCCAACACTAACACAAGTGCGAAAAGTGGTTTTTCAACACTAACACAAGTGCGAAAAGTAGTTTTTCAACACTAACACAAGTGCGAAAAGTGGTTTTTCCACACTAATACAAGTGCAAAAGTGGTTTCCTGCACCACACTAGTGCGAAAAGTGGTTTTTCAACACTAACACAAGTGCGAAAAGTGGTTTTTCAACACTATCACAAGTGCAAAAAGTGTTTTTTCCACACTAATACAAGTGCAAAAGTGGTTTACTGCACCAACACACGTGCGAAAAGTGGTTTTTCAACATTAACACAAGTGCGAAAAGTGGATTTTCAACACTAACACAAGTGCGAAAAGTGGTTTTTCAACACTATCACAAGTGCAAAAAGTGGTTTTTCAACACTAAAACAAGTGCGAAAAGTGGTTTTTCAACACTAACACAAGTGCGAAAAGTGGTTTTTCAACACTAACACAAGTGCAAAAGTGGTTTCCTGCACCAACACAAGTGCGAAAAGTGGTTTTTCAACACTAACACAAGTGCGAAAAGTGGTTTTTCAACACTATCCCAAGTGCAAAAAGTGTTTTTCCACACTAATACAAGTGCAAAAGTGGTTTCCTGCACCAACACAAGTGCGAAAAGTGTTTTTTCAACACTAACACAAGTGCGAAAAGTGGTTTTTCAACACTAACACAAGTGCGAAAAGTGGTTTTTCTCCACTAACACAAGTGCAAAAGTGGTTTCCTGCACCAACACAAGTGCGAAAAGTGTTTTTTCAACACTAACACAAGTGCGAAAAGTGGTTTTTCAACACTAACACAAGTGCGAAAAGTGGTTTTTCAACACTATCACAAGTGCAAAAGTGGTTTCCTGCACCACACTAGTGCGAAAAGTGGTTTTTCAACACTAACACAAGTGCGAAAAGTGGTTTTTCAACACTATCACAAGTGCAAAAAGTGTTTTTTCCACACTAATACAAGTGCAAAAGTGGTTTACTGCACCAACACACGTGCGAAAAGTGGTTTTTCAACATTAACACAAGTGCGAAAAGTGGTTTTTCAACACTAACACAAGTGCGAAAAGTGGTTTTTCTCCACTAACACAAGTGCAAAAGTGGTTTTTCAACACTAACACAAGTGCGAAAAGTGGTTTTTCAACACTATCCCAAGTGCAAAAAGTGTTTTTCCACACTAATACAAGTGCAAAAGTGGTTTCCTGCACCAACACAAGTGCGAAAAGTGTTTTTTCAACACTAACACAAGTGCGAAAAGTGGTTTTTCAACACTAACACAAGTGCGAAAAGTGGTTTTTCAACACTAACACAAGTGCGAAAAGTGGTTTTTCTCCACTAACACAAGTGCAAAAGTGGTTTCCTGCACCAACACAAGTGCGAAAAGTGGTTTTTCAACACTAACACAAGTGCAAAAAGTGTTTTTTCCACACTAATACAAGTGCAAAAGTGGTTTCCTGCACCAACACAAGTGCGAAAAGTGTTTTTTCAACACTAACACAAGTGCGAAAGTGGTTTTTCAACACTAACACAAGTGCGAAAAGTGGTTTTTCAACACTAACACAAGTGCAAAAGTGGTTTCCTGCACCAACACAAGTGTGAAAAGTGATTTTCCAACACTAACACAAGTGCGAAAAGTGGTTTTTCAACACTAACACAAGTGCGAAAAGTAGTTTTTCAACACTAACACAAGTGCGAAAAGTGGTTTTTCCACACTAATACAAGTGCAAAAGTGGTTTCCTGCACCACACTAGTGCGAAAAGTGGTTTTTCAACACTAACACAAGTGCGAAAAGTGGTTTTTCAACACTATCACAAGTGCAAAAAGTGTTTTTTCCACACTAATACAAGTGCAAAAGTGGTTTACTGCACCAACACACGTGCGAAAAGTGGTTTTTCAACACTATCCCAAGTGCAAAAAGTGTTTTTCCACACTAATACAAGTGCAAAAGTGGTTTCCTGCACCAACACAAGTGCGAAAAGTGTTTTTTCAACACTAACACAAGTGCGAAAAGTGGTTTTTCAACACTAACACAAGTGCGAAAAGTGTTTTTTCTCCACTAACACAAGTGCAAAAGTGGTTTCCTGCACCAACACAAGTGCGAAAAGTGGTTTTTCAACACTAACACAAGTGCGAAAAGTGGTTTTTCAACACTAACACAAGTGCGAAAAGTGGTTTTTCAACACTAACACAAGTGCGAAAAGTGGTTTTTCCACACTAATACAAGTGCAAAAGTGGTTTCCTGCACCACACTAGTGCGAAAAGTGGTTTTTCAACACTAACACAAGTGCGAAAAGTGGTTTTTCAACACTATCACAAGTGCAAAAAGTGTTTTTTCCACACTAATACAAGTGCAAAAGTGGTTTACTGCACCAACACAAGTGCGAAAAGTGGTTTTTCAACATTAACACAATTGCGAAAAGTGGTTTTTCAACACTAACACAAGTGCGAAAAGTGGTTTTTCAACACTATCACAAGTGCAAAAAGTGGTTTTTCAACACTAACACAAGTGCGAAAAGTGGTTTTTCAACACTAACACAAGTGCGAAAAGTGGTTTTTCAACACTAACACAAGTGCAAAAGTGGTTTCCTGCACCAACACAAGTGCGAAAAGTGGTTTTTCAACACTAACACAAGTGCGAAAAGTGGTTTTTCAACACTATCCCAAGTGCAAAAAGTGTTTTTCCACACTAATACAAGTGCAAAAGTGGTTTCCTGCACCAACACAAGTGCGAAAAGTGTTTTTTCAACACTAACACAAGTGCGAAAAGGGGTTTTTCAACACTAACACAAGTGCGAAAAGTGGTTTTTCAACACTAACACAAGTGCGAAAAGTGGTTTTTCAACACTAACACAAGTGCGAAAAGTGGTTTTTCAACACTAACACAAGTGCGAAAAGTGGTTTTTCCACACTAATACAAGTGCAAAAGTGGTTTCCTGCACCACACTAGTGCGAAAAGTGGTTTTTCAACACTAACACAAGTGCGAAAAGTGGTTTTTCAACACTATCACAAGTGCAAAAAGTGTTTTTTCCACACTAATACAAGTGCAAAAGTGGTTTACTGCACCAACACAAGTGCGAAAAGTGGTTTTTCAACATTAACACAAGTGCGAAAAGTGGTTTTTCAACACTAACACAAGTGCGAAAAGTGGTTTTTCAACACTATCACAAGTGCAAAAAGTGGTTTTTCAACACTAACACAAGTGCGAAAAGTGGTTTTTCAACACTAACACAAGTGCGAAAAGTGGTTTTTCAACACTAACACAAGTGCAAAAGTGGTTTCCTGCACCAACACAAGTGCGAAAAGTGGTTTTTCAACACTAACACAAGTGCGAAAAGTGGTTTTTCAACACTATCCCAGGTGCAAAAAGTGTTTTTCCACACTAATACAAGTGCAAAAGTGGTTTCCTGCACCAACACAAGTGCGAAAAGTGGTTTTTCAACACTAACACAAGTGCGAAAAGTGGTTTTTCAACACTATCACAAGTGCAAAAGTGGTTTCCTGCACCAACACAAGTGCGAAAAGTGGTTTTTCAACACTAACACAAGTGCGAAAAGTGGTTTTTCCACACTAACACAAGTGCGAAAAGTGTTTTTTCCACACTAATACAAGTGCAAAAGTGGTTTCCTGCACCAACACAAGTGCGAAAAGTGGTTTTTCAACACTAACACAAGTGCGAAAAGTGGTTTTTCAACACTAACACAAGTGCGAAAAGTGGTTTTTCAACACTAACACAAGTGCGAAAAGTGTTTTTTCCACACTAATACAAGTGCAAAATTGGTTTCCTGCACCAACACAAGTGCGAAAAGTGGTTTTTCAACACTAACACATGTGCGAAAAGTGGTTTTTCAACACTAACACAAGTGCGAAAAGTGGTTTTTCAACACTAACACAAGTGCGAAAAGTGGTTTTTCCACAGTAATACAAGTGCAAAAGTGGTTTCCTGCACCAACACAAGTGCGAAAAATAGTTTTTCAACACTAACGCAAGTGCGAAAAGTGGTTTTTCAACACTAACAGAAGTGCGAAAAGTGGTTTTTCAACACTATCACAAGTGCAAAAAGTGTTTTTCCACACTAATACAAGTGCAAAAGTGGTTTTTCAACACTAACACAAGTGCAAAAGTGGTTTCCTGCACCAACACAAGTGCGAAAAGTGGTTTTTCAACACTAACACAAGTGCGAAAAGTGGGTTTTCAACTCTATCCCAAGTGCAAAAAGTGTTTTTTCCACACAAATGCAAGTGCAAAAGTGGTTTCCTGTACCAACACAAGTGCGAAAAGTGGTTTTTCAACACTAACACAAGTGCGAAAAGTAGTTTTTCAACACTAACACAAGTGCGAAAAGTGGTTTTTCCACACTAACACAAGTGCGAAAAGTGTTTTTTCCACACTAATACAAGTGCAAAAGTGGTTTCCTGCACCAACACAAATGCGAAAAGTGGTTTTTCAACACTAACACAAGTGCGAAAAGTGGTTTTTCAACACTAACACAAGTGCGAAAAGTGGTTTTTCAACACTAACACAAGTGCGAAAAGTGTTTTTTCCACACTAATACAAGTGCAAAAGTGGTTTCCTGCACCAACACAAGTGCGAAAAGTGGTTTTTCAACACTAACACAAGTGCGAAAAGTGGTTTTTCAACACTAACACAAGTGCGAAAAGTGGTTTTTCCACAGTAATACAAGTGCAAAAGTGGTTTCCTGCACCAACACAAGTGCGAAAAGTAGTTTTTCAACACTAACGCAAGTGCGAAAAGTGGTTTTTCAACACTAACAGAAGTGCGAAAAGTGGTTTTTCAACACTATCACAAGTGCAAAAAGTGTTTTTTCCACACTAATACAAGTGCAAAAGTGGTTTTTCAACACTAACACAAGTGCAAAAGTGGTTTCCTGCACCAACACAAGTGCGAAAAGTGGTTTTTCAACACTAACACAAGTGCGAAAAGTGGTTTTTCAACTCTATCCCAAGTGCAAAAAGTGATTTTTCCACACTAATGCAAGTGCAAAAGTGGTTTCCTGCACCAACACAAGTGCAAAAAGTGGTTTTTCAACACTAACACAAGTGCGAAAAGTAGTTTTTCAACACTAACACAAGTGCGAAAAGTGGTTTTTCAACACTAACACAAGTGCGAAAAGTGGTTTTTCAACACTATCACAAGTGCAAAAAGTGTTTTTTCCACAATAATACAAGTGCAAAAGTGTTTTTTCAACACTAACACAAGTGCAAAAGTGGTTTCCTGCACCAACACAAGTGCAAAAAGTGGTTTTTCAACACTAACACAAGTGCGAAAAGTGGTTTTTCAACTCTATCCCAAGTGCCAAAAGTGTTTTTTCCACACTAATACAAGTGCAAAAGTGGTTTCCTGCACCACACTAGTGCGAAAAGTGGTTTTTCAACACTAACACAAGTGCGAAAAGTGGTTTTTCAACACTATCACAAGTGCAAAAAGTGTTTTTTCCACACTAATACAAGTGCAAAAGTGGTTTACTGCACCAACACAAGTGCGAAAAGTGGTTTTTCAACATTAACACAAGTGCGAAAAGTGGTTTTTCAACACTAACACAAGTGCGAAAAGTGGTTTTTCAACACTATCACAAGTGCAAAAAGTGGTTTCCTGCACCAACACAAGTGCGAAAAGTGTTTTTTCAACACTAACACAAGTGCGAAAAGTGGTTTTTCAACACTAACACAAGTGCGAAAAGTGGTTTTTCTCCACTAACACAAGTGCAAAAGTGGTTTCCTGCACCAACACAAGTGCGAAAAGTGTTTTTTCAACACTAACACAAGTGCGAAAAGTGGTTTTTCAACACTAACACAAGTGCGAAAAGTGGTTTTTCTCCACTAACACAAGTGCAAAAGTGGTTTCCTGCACCAACACAAGTGCGAAAAGTGGTTTTTCAAAACTAACACAAGTGCGAAAAGTGGTTTTTCAACACTAACACAAGTGCGAAAAGTGGTTTTTGCACACTAATACAAGTGCAAAAGTGGTTTCCTGCACCAACACAAGTGCAAAAAGTGGTTTTTCAACACTAACACAAGTGCGAAAAGTGGTTTTTCAACACTATCACAAGTGCAAAAGTGGTTTCCTGCACCAACACAAGTGCGAAAAGTGGTTTTTCAACACTAACACAAGTGCGAAAAGTGGTTTTTCCACACTAACACAAGTGCGAAAAGTGTTTTTTCCACACTAATACAAGTGCAAAAGTGGTTTCCTGCACCAACACAAGTGCGAAAAGTGGTTTTTCAACACTAACACAAGTGCGAAAAGTGGTTTTTCAACACCAACACAAGTGCGAAAAGTGGTTTTTCAACACTAACACAAGTGCGAAAAGTGTTTTTTCCACACTAATACAAGTGCAAAAGTGGTTTCCTGCACCAACACAAGTGCGAAAAGTGGTTTTTCAACACTAACACAAGTGCGAAAAGTGGTTTTTCAACACTAACACAAGTGCGAAAAGTGGTTTTTCCACAGTAATACAAGTGCAAAAGTGGTTTCCTGCACCAACACAAGTGCGAAAAGTAGTTTTTCAACACTAACACAAGTGCGAAAAGTGGTTTTTCAACACTAACAGAAGTGCGAAAAGTGGTTTTTCAACACTATCACAAGTGCAAAAAGTGTTTTTTCCACACTAATACAAGTGCAAAAGTGGTTTTTCAACACTAACACAAGTGCAAAAGTGGTTTCCTGCACCAACACAAGTGCGAAAAGTGGTTTTTCAACACTAACACAAGTGCGAAAAGTGGTTTTTCAACTCTATCCCAAGTGCAAAAAGTGTTTTTTCCACACTAATGCAAGTGCAAAAGTGGTTTCCTGCACCAACACAAGTGCGAAAAGTGGTTTTTCAACACTAACACAAGTGCGAAAAGTGGTTTTTCAACACTAACACAAGTGCGAAAAGTGGTTTTTCAACACTAACACAAGTGCGAAAAGTGGTTTTTCAACACTAACACAAGTGCGAAAAGTGTTCTTTCCACACTAATACAAGTGCAAAAGTGGTTTCCTGCACCAACACAAGTGCGAAAAGTAGTTTTTCAACACTAACACAAGTGCGAAAAGTGGTTTTTCAACACTAACACAAGTGCGAAAAGTGGTTTTTCAACACTATCACAAGTGCAAAAAGTGTTTTTTCCACAATAATACAAGTGCAAAAGTGGTTTTTCAACACTAACACAGGTGCAAAAGTGGTTTCCTGCACCAACACAAGTGCGAAAAGTGGTTTTTCAACACTAACACAAGTGCGAAAAGTGGTTTTTCAACTCTATCCCAAGTGCAAAAAGTGTTTTTCCACACTAATGCAAGTGCAAAAGTGATTTCCTGCACCAACACAAGTGCGAAAAGTGGTTTTTCAACACTAACACAAGTGCGAAAAGTAGTTTTTCAACACTAACACAAGTGCGAAAAGTGGTTTTTCAACACTAACACAAGTGCGAAAAGTGGTTTTTCAACACTATCACAAGTGCAAAAAGTGTTTTTTCCACAATAATGCAAGTGCAAAAGTGTTTTTTCAACACTAACACAAGTGCAAAAGTGGTTTCCTGCACCAACACAAGTGCGAAAAGTGGTTTTTCAACACTAACACAAGTGCGAAAAGTGGTTTTTCAACACTAAGACAAGTGCGAAAAGTGGTTTTTCCACACTAATACAAGTGCAAAAGTGGTTTCCTGCACCACACTAGTGCGAAAAGTGGTTTTTCAACACTAACACAAGTGCGAAAAGTGGTTTTTTTCACACTAATACAAGTGCAAAAGTGGTTTCCTGCACGAACACAAGTTCGAAAAGTGGTTTTTCAACACTAACACAAGTGCGAAAAGTGGTTTTTCAACACTAACACAAGTGCGAAAAGTGGTTTTTCCACACTAATACAAGTGCAAAAGTGGTTTCCTGCACCAACGCAAGTGCGAAAAGTGGTTTTTCAACACTATCCCAAGTGCGAAAAGTGTTTTTTCCACACTAATACAAGTGCAAAAGTGGTTTCCTGCACCAACACAAGTGCGAAAAGTGGTTTTTCAACACTAACACAAGTGCGAAAAGTGGTTTTTCAACACTAACACAAGTGCGAAAAGTGGTTTTTCCACACTAATACAAGTGCAAAAGTGGTTTCCTGCACCAACACAAGTGCGAAAAGTGGTTTTTCAACACTAACACAAGTGCGAAAAGTGGTTTTTCAACACTAACACAAGTGCGAAAAGTGGTTTTTCCACAGTAATACAAGTGCAAAAGTGGTTTCCTGCACCAACACAAGTGCGAAAAGTAGTTTTTCAACACTAACGCAAGTGCGAAAAGTGGTTTTTCAACACTAACAGAAGTGCGAAAAGTGGTTTTTCAACACTATCACAAGTGCAAAAAGTGTTTTTTCCACACTAATACAAGTGCAAAAGTGGTTTTTCAACACTAACACAAGTGCAAAAGTGGTTTCCTGCACCAACACAAGTGCGAAAAGTGGTTTTTCAACACTAACACAAGTGCGAAAAGTGGTTTTTCAACTCTATCCCAAGTGCAAAAAGTGATTTTTCCACACTAATGCAAGTGCAAAAGTGGTTTCCTGCACCAACACAAGTGCGAAAAGTGGTTTTTCAACACTAACACAAGTGCGAAAAGTAGTTTTTCAACACTAACACAAGTGCGAAAAGTGGTTTTTCAACACTAAAACAAGTGCGAAAAGTGGTTTTTCAACACTATCACAAGTGCAAAAAGTGTTTTTTCCACAATAATACAAGTGCAAAAGTGTTTTTTCAACACTAACACAAGTGCAAAAGTGGTTTCCTGCACCAACACAAGTGCAAAAAGTGGTTTTTCAACACTAACACAAGTGCGAAAAGTGGTTTTTCAACTCTATCCCAAGTGCCAAAAGTGTTTTTTCCACACTAATACAAGTGCAAAAGTGGTTTCCTGCACCACACTAGTGCGAAAAGTGGTTTTTCAACACTAACACAAGTGCGAAAAGTGGTTTTTCAACACTATCACAAGTGCAAAAAGTGTTTTTTCCACACTAATACAAGTGCAAAAGTGGTTTACTGCACCAACACAAATGCGAAAAGTGGTTTTTCAACATTAACACAAGTGCGAAAAGTGGTTTTTCAACACTAACACAAGTGCGAAAAGTGGTTTTTCAACACTATCACAAGTGCAAAAAGTGGTTTCCTGCACCAACACAAGTGCGAAAAGTGTTTTTTCAACACTAACACAAGTGCGAAAAGTGGTTTTTCAACACTAACACAAGTGCGAAAAGTGGTTTTTCTCCACTAACACAAGTGCAAAAGTGGTTTCCTGCACCAACACAAGTGCGAAAAGTGTTTTTTCAACACTAACACAAGTGCGAAAAGTGGTTTTTCAACACTAACACAAGTGCGAAAAGTGGTTTTTCTCCACTAACACAAGTGCAAAAGTGGTTTCCTGCACCAACACAAGTGCGAAAAGTGGTTTTTCAAAACTAACACAAGTGCGAAAAGTGGTTTTTCAACACTAACACAAGTGCGAAAAGTGGTTTTTGCACACTAATACAAGTGCAAAAGTGGTTTCCTGCACCAACACAAGTGCAAAAAGTGGTTTTTCAACACTAACACAAGTGCGAAAAGTGGTTTTTCAACACTATCACAAGTGCAAAAGTGGTTTCCTGCACCAACACAAGTGCGAAAAGTGGTTTTTCAACACTAACACAAGTGCGAAAAGTGGTTTTTCCACACTAACACAAGTGCGAAAAGTGTTTTTTTCCACACTAATACAAGTGCAAAAGTGGTTTCCTGCACCAACACAAGTGCGAAAAGTGGTTTTTCAACACTAACACAAGTGCGAAAAGTGGTTTTTCAACACTAACACAAGTGCGAAAAGTGGTTTTTCAACACTAACACAAGTGCGAAAAGTGTTTTTTCCACACTAATACAAGTGCAAAAGTGGTTTCCTGCACCAACACAAGTGCGAAAAGTGGTTTTTCAACACTAACACAAGTGCGAAAAGTGGTTTTTCAACACTAACACAAGTGCGAAAAGTGGTTTTTCAACACTAATACAAGTGCGAAAAGTGGTTTTTCCACAGTAATACAAGTGCAAAAGTGGTTTCCTGCACCAACACAAGTGCGAAAAGTAGTTTTTCAACACTAACACAAGTGCGAAAAGTGGTTTTTCAACACTAACAGAAGTGCGAAAAGTGGTTTTTCAACACTATCACAAGTGCAAAAAGTGTTTTTTCCACACTAATACAAGTGCAAAAGTGGTTTTTCAACACTAACACAAGTGCAAAAGTGGTTTCCTGCACCAACACAAGTGCGAAAAGTGGTTTTTCAACACTAACACAAGTGCGAAAAGTGGTTTTTCAACTCTATCCCAAGTGCAAAAAGTGTTTTTTCCACACTAATGCAAGTGCAAAAGTGGTTTCCTGCACCAACACAAGTGCGAAAAGTGGTTTTTCAACACTAACACAAGTGCGAAAAGTGGTTTTTCAACACTAACACAAGTGCGAAAAGTGGTTTTTCAACACTAACACAAGTGCGAAAAGTGGTTTTTCAACACTAACACAAGTGCGAAAAGTGTTCTTTCCACACTAATACAAGTGCAAAAGTGGTTTCCTGCACCAACACAAGTGCGAAAAGTAGTTTTTCAACACTAACACAAGTGCGAAAAGTGGTTTTTCAACACTAACACAAGTGCGAAAAGTGGTTTTTCAACACTATCACAAGTGCAAAAAGTGTTTTTTCCACAATAATACAAGTGCAAAAGTGGTTTTTCAACACTAACACAGGTGCAAAAGTGGTTTCCTGCACCAACACAAGTGCGAAAAGTGGTTTTTCAACACTAACACAAGTGCGAAAAGTGGTTTTTCAACTCTATCCCAAGTGCAAAAAGTGTTTTTTCCACACTAATGCAAGTGCAAAAGTGGTTTCCTGCACCAACACAAGTGCGAAAAGTGGTTTTTCAACACTAACACAAGTGCGAAAAGTAGTTTTTCAACACTAACACAAGTGCGAAAAGTGGTTTTTCAACACTAACACAAGTGCGAAAAGTGGTTTTTCAACACTATCACAAGTGCAAAAAGTGTTTTTTCCACAATAATGCAAGTGCAAAAGTGTTTTTTCAACACTAACACAAGTGCAAAAGTGGTTTCCTGCACCAACACAAGTGCGAAAAGTGGTTTTTCAACACTAACACAAGTGCGAAAAGTGGTTTTTCAACTCTATCCCAAGTGCCAAAAGTGTTTTTTCCACACTAATGCAAGTGCAAAAGTGGTTTCCTGCACCAACACAAGTGTGAAAAGTGGTTTTTCAACACTAACATAAGTGCGAAAAGTGGTTTTTCAACACTAACACAAGTGCGAAAAGTGGTTTTTCAACACTAACACAAGTGCGAAAAGTGGTTTTTCCACACTAATACAAGTGCAAAAGTGGTTTCCTGCACCACACTAGTGCGAAAAGTGGTTTTTCAACACTAACACAAGTGCGAAAAGTGGTTTTTTTCACACTAATACAAGTGCAAAAGTGGTTTCCTGCACGAACACAAGTTCGAAAAGTGGTTTTTCAACACTAACACAAGTGCGAAAAGTGGTTTTTCAACACTAACACAAGTGCGAAAAGTGGTTTTTCCACACTAATACAAGTGCAAAAGTGGTTTCCTGCACCAACGCAAGTGCGAAAAGTGGTTTTTCAACACTAACACAAGTGCAAAAAGTGGTTTTTCAACACTAACGCAAGTGCGAAAAGTGTTTTTTCCACACTAATACAAGTGCAAAAGTGGTTTCCTGCACCAACACAAGTGCCAAAAGTGGTTTTTCAACACTAACACAAGTGCGAAAAGTGTTCTTTCCACACTAATACAAGTGCAAAAGTGGTTTCCTGCACCAACACAAGTGCGAAAAGTAGTTTTTCAACACTAACACAAGTGCGAAAAGTGGTTTTTCAACACTAACACAAGTGCGAAAAGTGGTTTTTCAACACTATCACAAGTGCAAAAAGTGTTTTTTCCACAATAATACAAGTGCAAAAGTGGTTTTTCAACACTAACACAGGTGCAAAAGTGGTTTCCTGCACCAACACAAGTGCGAAAAGTGGTTTTTCAACACTAACACAAGTGCGAAAAGTGGTTTTTCAACTCTATCCCAAGTGCAAAAAGTGTTTTTTCCACACTAATGCAAGTGCAAAAGTGGTTTCCTGCACCAACACAAGTGCGAAAAGTGGTTTTTCAACACTAACACAAGTGCGAAAAGTAGTTTTTCAACACTAAACATGTGCGAAAAGTAGTTTTTCAACACTAACACAAGTGCGAAAAGTGGTTTTTCAACACTAACACAAGTGCGAAAAGTGGTTTTTCAACACTATCACAAGTGCAAAAAGTGTTTTTTCCACAATAATGCAAGTGCAAAAGTGTTTTTTCAACACTAACACAAGTGCAAAAGTGGTTTCCTGCACCAACACAAGTGCGAAAAGTGGTTTTTCAACACTAACACAAGTGCGAAAAGTGGTTTTTCAACTCTATCCCAAGTGCCAAAAGTGTTTTTTCCACACTAATGCAAGTGCAAAAGTGGTTTCCTGCACCAACACAAGTGTGAAAAGTGGTTTTTCAACACTAACATAAGTGCGAAAAGTGGTTTTTCAACACTAACACAAGTGCGAAAAGTGGTTTTTCAACACTAACACAAGTGCGAAAAGTGGTTTTTCCACACTAATACAAGTGCAAAAGTGGTTTCCTGCACCACACTAGTGCGAAAAGTGGTTTTTCAACACTAACACAAGTGCGAAAAGTGGTTTTTTTCACACTAATACAAGTGCAAAAGTGGTTTCCTGCACGAACACAAGTTCGAAAAGTGGTTTTTCAACACTAACACAAGTGCGAAAAGTGGTTTTTCAACACTAACACAAGTGCGAAAAGTGGTTTTTCCACACTAATACAAGTGCAAAAGTGGTTTCCTGCACCAACGCAAGTGCGAAAAGTGGTTTTTCAACACTAACACAAGTGCAAAAAGTGGTTTTTCAACACTAACGCAAGTGCGAAAAGTGTTTTTTCCACACTAATACAAGTGCAAAAGTGGTTTCCTGCACCAACACAAGTGCCAAAAGTGGTTTTTCAACACTAACACAAGTGCGAAAAGTGGTTTTTCAACATTAACACAAGTGCGAAAAGTGGTTTTTCAACACTATCACAAGTGCAAAAAGTGTTTTTTCCACACTGATACAAGTGCAAAAGTGGTTTTTCAACACTAACACAAGTGCAAAAGTGGTTTCCTGCACCAACACAAGTGCGAAAAGTGGTTTTTCAACACTAACACAAGTGCGAAAAGTGGTTTTTCAACACTATCCCAAGTGCAAAAAGTGTTTTTTCCACACTAATACAAGTGCAAAAGTGGTTTCCTGCACCAACACAAGTGCGAAAAGTGTTTTTTCAACACTAACACAAGTGCGAAAGTGGTTTTTCAACACTAACACAAGTGCGAAAAGTGGTTTTTCAACACTAACACAAGTGCAAAATTGGTTTCCTGCACCAACACAAGTGTGAAAAGTGATTTCCCAACACTAACACAAGTGCGAAAAGTGGTTTTTCAACACTAACACAAGTGCGAAAAGTAGTTTTTCAACACTAACACAAGTGCGAAAAGTGGTTTTTCCACACTAATACAAGTGCAAAAGTGGTTTCCTGCACCACACTAGTGCGAAAAGTGGTTTTTCAACACTAACACAAGTGCGAAAAGTGGTTTTTCAACACTATCACAAGTGCAAAAAGTGTTTTTTCCACACTAATACAAGTGCAAAAGTGGTTTACTGCACCAACACACGTGCGAAAAGTGGTTTTTCAACATTAACACAAGTGCGAAAAGTGGTTTTTCAACACTAACACAAGTGCGAAAAGTGGTTTTTCAACACTATCACAAGTGCAAAAAGTGGTTTTTCAACACTAAAACAAGTGCGAAAAGTGGTTTTTCAACACTAACACAAGTGCGAAAAGTGGTTTTTCAACACTAACACAAGTGCAAAAGTGGTTTCCTGCACCAACACAAGTGCGAAAAGTGGTTTTTCAACACTAACACAAGTGCGAAAAGTGGTTTTTCAACTCTATCCCAAGTGCAAAAAGTGTTTTTTCCACACTAATGCAAGTGCAAAAGTGGTTTCCTGCACCAACACAAGTGCGAAAAGTGGTTTTTCAACACTAACACAAGTGCGAAAAGTGGTTTTTCAACACTAACACAAGTGCGAAAAGTGGTTTTTCAACACTAACACAAGTGCGAAAAGTGTTCTTTCCACACTAATACAAGTGCAAAAGTGGTTTCCTGCACCAACACAAGTGCGAAAAGTAGTTTTTCAACACTAACACAAGTGCGAAAAGTGGTTTTTCAACACTAACACAAGTGCGAAAAGTGGTTTTTCAACACTATCACAAGTGCAAAAAGTGTTTTTTCCACAATAATACAAGTGCAAAAGTGGTTTTTCAACACTAACACAGGTGCAAAAGTGGTTTCCTGCACCAACACAAGTGCGAAAAGTGGTTTTTCAACACTAACACAAGTGCGAAAAGTGGTTTTTCAACTCTATCCCAAGTGCAAAAAGTGTTTTTTCCACACTAATGCAAGTGCAAAAGTGGTTTCCTGCACCAACACAAGTGCGAAAAGTGGTTTTTCAACACTAACACAAGTGCGAAAAGTAGTTTTTCAACACTAACACAAGTGCGAAAAGTGGTTTTTCAACACTAACACAAGTGCGAAAAGTGGTTTTTCAACACTATCACAAGTGCAAAAAGTGTTTTTTCCACAATAATGCAAGTGCAAAAGTGTTTTTTCAACACTAACACAAGTGCAAAAGTGGTTTCCTGCACCAACACAAGTGCGAAAAGTGGTTTTTCAACACTAACACAAGTGCGAAAAGTGGTTTTTCAACTCTATCCCAAGTGCCAAAAGTGTTTTTTCCACACTAATGCAAGTGCAAAAGTGGTTTCCTGCACCAACACAAGTGTGAAAAGTGGTTTTTCAACACTAACATAAGTGCGAAAAGTGGTTTTTCAACACTAACACAAGTGCGAAAAGTGGTTTTTCAACACTAACACAAGTGCGAAAAGTGGTTTTTCCACACTAATACAAGTGCAAAAGTGGTTTCCTGCACCACACTAGTGCGAAAAGTGGTTTTTCAACACTAACACAAGTGCGAAAAGTGGTTTTTTTCACACTAATACAAGTGCAAAAGTGGTTTCCTGCACAAACACAAGTTCGAAAAGTGGTTTTTCAACACTAACACAAGTGCGAAAAGTGGTTTTTCAACACTAACACAAGTGCGAAAAGTGGTTTTTCCACACTAATACAAGTGCAAAAGTGGTTTCCTGCACCAACGCAAGTGCGAAAAGTGGTTTTTCAACACTAACACAAGTGCAAAAAGTGGTTTTTCAACACTAACGCAAGTGCGAAAAGTGTTTTTTCCACACTAATACAAGTGCAAAAGTGGTTTCCTGCACCAACACAAGTGCCAAAAGTGGTTTTTCAACACTAACACAAGTGCGAAAAGTGGTTTTTCAACATTAACACAAGTGCGAAAAGTGGTTTTTCAACACTATCACAAGTGCAAAAAGTGTTTTTTCCACACTGATACAAGTGCAAAAGTGGTTTTTCAACACTAACACAAGTGCAAAAGTGGTTTCCTGCACCAACACAAGTGCGAAAAGTGGTTTTTCTCCACTAACACAAGTGCAAAAGTGGTTTCCTGCACCAACACAAGTGCGAAAAGTGGTTTTTCAACACTAACACAAGTGCGAAAAGTGGTTTTTCAACACTAACACAAGTGCGAAAAGTGGTTTTTCCACACTAATACAAGTGCAAAAGTGGTTTCCTGCACCACACTAGTGCGAAAAGTGGTTTTTCAACACTATCCCAAGTGCAAAAAGTGTTTTTCCACACTAATACAAGTGCAAAAGTGGTTTCCTGCACCAACACAAGTGCGAAAAGTGTTTTTTCAACACTAACACAAGTGCGAAAAGTGGTTTTTCAACACTAACACAAGTGCGAAAAGTGGTTTTTCAACACTATCACAAGTGCAAAAGTGGTTTCCTGCACCACACTAGTGCGAAAAGTGGTTTTTCAACACTAACACAAGTGCGAAAAGTGGTTTTTCAACACTATCACAAGTGCAAAAAGTGTTTTTTCCACACTAATACAAGTGCAAAAGTGGTTTACTGCACCAACACACGTGCGAAAAGTGGTTTTTCAACATTAACACAAGTGCGAAAAGTGGTTTTTCAACACTAACACAAGTGCGAAAAGTGGTTTTTCTCCACTAACACAAGTGCAAAAGTGGTTTTTCAACACTAACACAAGTGCGAAAAGTGGTTTTTCAACACTATCCCAAGTGCAAAAAGTGTTTTTCCACACTAATACAAGTGCAAAAGTGGTTTCCTGCACCAACACAAGTGCGAAAAGTGTTTTTTCAACACTAACACAAGTGCGAAAAGTGGTTTTTCAACACTAACACAAGTGCGAAAAGTGGTTTTTCAACACTAACACAAGTGCGAAAAGTGGTTTTTCTCCACTAACACAAGTGCAAAAGTGGTTTCCTGCACCAACACAAGTGCGAAAAGTGGTTTTTCAACACTAACACAAGTGCGAAATGTGGTTTTTCAACACTAACACAAGTGCGAAAAGTGGTTTTTCCACACTAATACAAGTGCAAAAGTGGTTTCCTGCACCACACTAGTGCGAAAAGTGGTTTTTCAACACTAACACAAGTGCGAAAAGTGGTTTTTCAACACTATCACAAGTGCAAAAAGTGTTTTTTCCACACTAATACAAGTGCAAAAGTGGTTTACTGCACCAACACAAGTGCGAAAAGTGGTTTTTCAACATTAACACAATTGCGAAAAATGGTTTTTCAACACTAACACAGGTGCGAAAAGTGGTTTTTCAACACTATCACAAGTGCAAAAAGTGGTTTTTCAACACTAACACAAGTGCGAAAAGTGGTTTTTCAACACTAACACAAGTGCGAAAAGTGGTTTTTCAACACTAACACAAGTGCGAAAAGTGGTTTTTCAACACTAACACAAGTGCAAAAGTGGTTTCCTGCACCAACACAAGTGCGAAAAGTGGTTTTTCAACACTAACACAAGTGCGAAAAGTGGTTTTTCAACACTATCCCAAGTGCAAAAAGTGTTTTTCCACACTAATACAAGTGCAAAAGTGGTTTCCTGCACCAACACAAGTGCGAAAAGTGTTTTTTCAACACTAACACAAGTGCGAAAAGTGGTTTTTCAACACTAACACAAGTGCGAAAAGTGGTTTTTCAACACTAACACAAGTGCGAAAAGTGGTTTTTCAACACTAACACAAGTGCAAAAGTGGTTTCCTGCACCACACTAGTGCGAAAAGTGGTTTTTCAACACTAACACAAGTGCGAAAAGTGGTTTTTCAACACTATCACAAGTGCAAAAAGTGTTTTTTCCACACTAATACAAGTGCAAAAGTGGTTTACTGCACCAACACAAGTGCGAAAAGTGGTTTTTCAACATTAACACAAGTGCGAAAAGTGGTTTTTCAACACTAACACAAGTGCGAAAAGTGGTTTTTCAACACTATCACAAGTGCAAAAAGTGGTTTTTCAACACTAACACAAGTGCGAAAAGTGGTTTTTCAACACTAACACAAGTGCGAAAAGTGGTTTTTCAACACTAACACAAGTGCAAAAGTGGTTTCCTGCACCAACACAAGTGCGAAAAGTGGTTTTTCAACACTAACACAAGTGCGAAAAGTGGTTTTTCAACACTATCCCAGGTGCAAAAAGTGTTTTTCCACACTAATACAAGTGCAAAAGTGGTTTCCTGCACCAACACAAGTGCGAAAAGTGGTTTTTCAACACTAACACAAGTGCGAAAAGTGGTTTTTCAACACTATCACAAGTGCAAAAGTGGTTTCCTGCACCAACACAAGTGCGAAAAGTGGTTTTTCAACACTAACACAAGTGCGAAAAGTGGTTTTTCCACACTAACACAAGTGCGAAAAGTGTTTTTTCCACACTAATACAAGTGCAAAAGTGGTTTCCTGCACCACACTAGTGCGAAAAGTGGTTTTTCAACACTAACACAAGTGCGAAAAGTGTTTTTTCAACACTAACACAAGTGCGAAAAGTGGTTTTTTTCACACTAATACAAGTGCAAAAGTGGTTTCCTGCACGAACACAAGTTCGAAAAGTGGTTTTTCAACACTAACACAAGTGCGAAAAGTGGTTTTTCAACACTAACACAAGTGCGAAAAGTGGTTTTTCCACACTAATACAAGTGCAAAAGTGGTTTCCTGCACCAACGCAAGTGCGAAAAGTGGTTTTTCAACACTAACACAAGTGCAAAAAGTGGTTTTTCAACACTAACGCAAGTGCGAAAAGTGTTTTTTCCACACTAATACAAGTGCAAAAGTGGTTTCCTGCACCAACGCAAGTGCCAAAAGTGGTTTTTCAACACTAACACAAGTGCGAAAAGTGGTTTTTCAACATTAACACAAGTGCGAAAAGTGGTTTTTCAACACTATCACAAGTGCAAAAAGTGTTTTTTCCACACTGATACAAGTGCAAAAGTGGTTTTTCAACACTAACACAAGTGCAAAAGTGGTTTCCTGCACCAACACAAGTGCGAAAAGTGGTTTTTCAACACTAACACAAGTGCGAAAAGTGGTTTTTCAACACTATCCCAAGTGCAAAAAGTGTTTTTTCCACACTAATACAAGTGCAAAAGTGGTTTCCTGCACCAACACAAGTGCGAAAAGTGTTTTTTCAACACTAACACAAGTGCGAAAGTGGTTTTTCAACACTAACACAAGTGCGAAAAGTGGTTTTTCAACACTAACACAAGTGCAAAAGTGGTTTCCTGCACCAACACAAGTGTGAAAAGTGATTTTCCAACACTAACACAAGTGCGAAAAGTGGTTTTTCAACACTAACACAAGTGCGAAAAGTAGTTTTTCAACACTAACACAAGTGCGAAAAGTGGTTTTTCCACACTAATACAAGTGCAAAAGTGGTTTCCTGCACCACACTAGTGCGAAAAGTGGTTTTTCAACACTAACACAAGTGCGAAAAGTGGTTTTTCAACACTATCACAAGTGCAAAAAGTGTTTTTTCCACACTAATACAAGTGCAAAAGTGGTTTACTGCACCAACACACGTGCGAAAAGTGGTTTTTCAACATTAACACAAGTGCGAAAAGTGGTTTTTCAACAATAACACAAGTGCGAAAAGTGGTTTTTCTCCACTAACACAAGTGCAAAAGTGGTTTTTCAACACTAACACAAGTGCGAAAAGTGGTTTTTCAACACTATCCCAAGTGCAAAAAGTGTTTTTCCACACTAATACAAGTGCAAAAGTGGTTTCCTGCACCAACACAAGTGCGAAAAGTGTTTTTTCAACACTAACACAAGTGCGAAAAGTGGTTTTTCAACACTAACACAAGTGCGAAAAGTGGTTTTTCTCCACTAACACAAGTGCAAAAGTGGTTTCCTGCACCAACACAAGTGCGAAAAGTGGTTTTTCAACACTAACACAAGTGCGAAAAGTGGTTTTTCAACACTAACACAAGTGCGAAAAGTGGTTTTTCCACACTAATACAAGTGCAAAAGTGGTTTCCTGCACCACACTAGTGCGAAAAGTGGTTTTTCAACACTAACACAAGTGCGAAAAGTGGTTTTTCAACACTATCACAAGTGCAAAAAGTGTTTTTTCCACACTAATACAAGTGCAAAAGTGGTTTACTG
This sequence comes from Myxine glutinosa, assembly GCF_964187855.1. Taxonomy (NCBI): domain Eukaryota; kingdom Metazoa; phylum Chordata; class Myxini; order Myxiniformes; family Myxinidae; genus Myxine; species Myxine glutinosa. The sequence goes on from NC_136262.1 coordinate 158,798,004, forward strand.
CACCAACACAAGTGCGAAAAGTGGTTTTTCAACATTAACACAATTGCGAAAAGTGGTTTTTCAACACTACCACAAGTGCGAAAAGTGGTTTTTCAACACTATCACAAGTGCAAAAAGTGGTTTTTCAACACTAACACAAGTGCGAAAAGTGGTTTTTCAACACTAACACAAGTGCGAAAAGTGGTTTTTCAACACTAACACAAGTGCAAAAGTGGTTTCCTGCACCAACACAAGTGCGAAAAGTGGTTTTTCAACACTAACACAAGTGCGAAAAGTGGTTTTTCAACACTAACACAAGTGCGAAAAGTGGTTTTTCAACACTATCACAAGTGCAAAAAGTGGTTTTTCAACACTAACACAAGTGCGAAAAGTGGTTTTTCAACACTAACACAAGTGCAAAAAGTGGTTTTTCAACACGAACACAAGTGCAAAAGTGGTTTCCTGCACCAACACAAGTGCGAAAAGTGGTTTTTCAACACTAACACAAGTGCGAAAAGTGGTTTTTCAACACTATCCCAGGTGCAAAAAGTGTTTTTCCACACTAATACAAGTGCAAAAGTGGTTTCCTGCACCAACACAAGTGCGAAAAGTGGTTTTTCAACACTAACACAAGTGCGAAAAGTGGTTTTTCAACACTATCACAAGTGCAAAAGTGGTTTCCTGCACCAACACAAGTGCGAAAAGTGGTTTTTCAACACTAACACAAGTGCGAAAAGTGGTTTTTCCACACTAACACAAGTGCGAAAAGTGTTTTTTCCACACTAATACAAGTGCAAAAGTGGTTTCCTGCACCAACACAAGTGCGAAAAGTGGTTTTTCAACACTAACACAAGTGCGAAAAGTGGTTTTTCAACACTAACACAAGTGCGAAAAGTGGTTTTTCAACACTAACACAAGTGCGAAAAGTGTTTTTTCCACACTAATACACGTGCAAAAGTGGTTTCCTGCACCAACACAAGTGCGAAAAGTGGTTTTTCAACACTAACACAAGTGCGAAAAGTGGTTTTTCAACACTAACCCAAGTGCAAAAAGTGCTTTTCCACACTAATACAAGTGCAAAAGTGGTTTCCTGCACCAACACAAGTGCGAAAAGTGTTTTTTCAACACTAACACAAGTGCGAAAAGTGGTTTTTCAACACTAACACAAGTGCGAAAAGTGGTTTTTCAACACTATCACAAGTGCAAAAGTGGTTTCCTGCACCACACTAGTGCGAAAAGTGGTTTTTCAACACTAACACAAGTGCGAAAAGTGGTTTTTCAACACTATCACAAGTGCAAAAAGTGTTTTTTCCACACTAATACAAGTGCAAAAGTGGTTTACTGCACCAACACACGTGCGAAAAGTGGTTTTTCAACATTAACACAAGTGCGAAAAGTGGTTTTTCAACACTAACACAAGTGCGAAAAGTGGTTTTTCTCCACTAACACAAGTGCAAAAGTGGTTTTTCAACACTAACACAAGTGCGAAAAGTGGTTTTTCAACACTATCCCAAGTGCAAAAAGTGTTTTTCCACACTAATACAAGTGCAAAAGTGGTTTCCTGCACCAACACAAGTGCGAAAAGTGTTTTTTCAACACTAACACAAGTGCGAAAAGTGGTTTTTCAACACTAACACAAGTGCGAAAAGTGGTTTTTCAACACTAACACAAGTGCAAAAGTGGTTTCCTGCACCAACACAAGTGCGAAAAGTGGTTTTTCAACACTAACACAAGTGCGAAATGTGGTTTTTCAACACTAACACAAGTGCGAAAAGTGGTTTTTCCACACTAATACAAGTGCAAAAGTGGTTTCCTGCACCACACTAGTGCGAAAAGTGGTTTTTCAACACTAACACAAGTGCGAAAAGTGGTTTTTCAACACTATCACAAGTGCAAAAAGTGTTTTTTCCACACTAATACAAGTGCAAAAGTGGTTTACTGCACCAACACAAGTGCGAAAAGTGGTTTTTCAACATTAACACAATTGCGAAAAGTGGTTTTTCAACACTAACACAAGTGCGAAAAGTGGTTTTTCAACACTATCACAAGTGCAAAAAGTGGTTTTTCAACACTAACACAAGTGCGAAAAGTGGTTTTTCAACACTAACACAAGTGCGAAAAGTGGTTTTTCAACACTAACACAAGTGCGAAAAGTGGTTTTTCAACACTAACACAAGTGCGAAAAGTGGTTTTTCAACACTAACACAAGTGCAAAAGTGGTTTCCTGCACCAACACAAGTGCGAAAAGTGGTTTTTCAACACTAACACAAGTGCGAAAAGTGGTTTTTCAACACTATCCCAAGTGCAAAAAGTGTTTTTCCACACTAATACAAGTGCAAAAGTGGTTTCCTGCACCAACACAAGTGCGAAAAGTGTTTTTTCAACACTAACACAAGTGCGAAAAGTGGTTTTTCAACACTAACACAAGTGCGAAAAGTGGTTTTTCAACACTAACACAAGTGCGAAAAGTGGTTTTTCAACACTAACACAAGTGCAAAAGTGGTTTCCTGCACCACACTAGTGCGAAAAGTGGTTTTTCAACACTAACACAAGTGCGAAAAGTGGTTTTTCAACACTATCACAAGTGCAAAAAGTGTTTTTTCCACACTAATACAAGTGCAAAAGTGGTTTACTGCACCAACACAAGTGCGAAAAGTGGTTTTTCAACATTAACACAAGTGCGAAAAGTGGTTTTTCAACACTAACACAAGTGCGAAAAGTGGTTTTTCAACACTATCACAAGTGCAAAAAGTGGTTTTTCAACACTAACACAAGTGCGAAAAGTGGTTTTTCAACACTAACACAAGTGCGAAAAGTGGTTTTTCAACACTAACACAAGTGCAAAAGTGGTTTCCTGCACCAACACAAGTGCGAAAAGTGGTTTTTCAACACTAACACAAGTGCGAAAAGTGGTTTTTCAACACTATCCCAGGTGCAAAAAGTGTTTTTCCACACTAATACAAGTGCAAAAGTGGTTTCCTGCACCAACACAAGTGCGAAAAGTGGTTTTTCAACACTAACACAAGTGCGAAAAGTGGTTTTTCAACACTATCAAGTGCAAAAGTGGTTTCCTGCACCAACACAAGTGCGAAAAGTGGTTTTTCAACACTAACACAAGTGCGAAAAGTGGTTTTTCCACACTAACACAAGTGCGAAAAGTGTTTTTTCCACACTAATACAAGTGCAAAAGTGGTTTCCTGCACCACACTAGTGCGAAAAGTGGTTTTTCAACACTAACACAAGTGCGAAAAGTGTTTTTTCAACACTAACACAAGTGCGAAAAGTGGTTTTTTTCACACTGATACAAGTGCAAAAGTGGTTTCCTGCACGAACACAAGTTCGAAAAGTGGTTTTTCAACACTAACACAAGTGCGAAAAGTGGTTTTTCAACACTAACACAAGTGCGAAAAGTGGTTTTTCCACACTAATACAAGTGCAAAAGTGGTTTCCTGCACCAACGCAAGTGCGAAAAGTGGTTTTTCAACACTAACACAAGTGCAAAAAGTGGTTTTTCAACACTAACGCAAGTGCGAAAAGTGTTTTTTCCACACTAATACAAGTGCAAAAGTGGTTTCCTGCACCAACACAAGTGCCAAAAGTGGTTTTTCAACACTAACACAAGTGCGAAAAGTGGTTTTTCAACATTAACACAAGTGCGAAAAGTGGTTTTTCAACACTATCACAAGTGCAAAAAGTGTTTTTTCCACACTGATACAAGTGCAAAAGTGGTTTTTCAACACTAACACAAGTGCAAAAGTGGTTTCCTGCACCAACACAAGTGCGAAAAGTGGTTTTTCAACACTAACACAAGTGCGAAAAGTGGTTTTTCAACACTATCCCAAGTGCAAAAAGTGTTTTTTCCACACTAATACAAGTGCAAAAGTGGTTTCCTGCACCAACACAAGTGCGAAAAGTGTTTTTTCAACACTAACACAAGTGCGAAAGTGGTTTTTCAACACTAACACAAGTGCGAAAAGTGGTTTTTCAACACTAACACAAGTGCAAAAGTGGTTTCCTGCACCAACACAAGTGTGAAAAGTGATTTTCCAACACTAACACAAGTGCGAAAAGTGGTTTTTCAACACTAACACAAGTGCGAAAAGTAGTTTTTCAACACTAACACAAGTGCGAAAAGTGGTTTTTCCACACTAATACAAGTGCAAAAGTGGTTTCCTGCACCACACTAGTGCGAAAAGTGGTTTTTCAACACTAACACAAGTGCGAAAAGTGGTTTTTCAACACTATCACAAGTGCAAAAAGTGTTTTTTCCACACTAATACAAGTGCAAAAGTGGTTTACTGCACCAACACACGTGCGAAAAGTGGTTTTTCAACATTAACACAAGTGCGAAAAGTGGTTTTTCAACACTAACACAAGTGCGAAAAGTGGTTTTTCAACACTAACACAAGTGCGAAAAGTGGTTTTTCTCCACTAACACAAGTGCGAAAAGTGGTTTTTCAACACTATCCCAAGTGCAAAAAGTGTTTTTTCCACACTAATACAAGTGCAAAAGTGGTTTCCTGCACCAACACAAGTGCGAAAAGTGTTTTTTCAACACTAACACAAGTGCGAAAAGTGGTTTTTCAACACTAACACAAGTGCGAAAAGTGGTTTTTCTCCACTAACACAAGTGCAAAAGTGGTTTCCTGCACCAACACAAGTGCGAAAAGTGGTTTTTCAACACTAACACAAGTGCGAAAAGTGGTTTTTCAACACTAACACAAGTGCGAAAAGTGGTTTTTCCACACTAATACAAGTGCAAAAGTGGTTTCCTGCACCACACTAGTGCGAAAAGTGGTTTTTCAACACTAACACAAGTGCGAAAAGTGGTTTTTCAACACTAACACAAGTGCAAAAGTGGTTTCCTGCACCAACACAAGTGCGAAAAGTGGTTTTTCAACACTAACACAAGTGCAAAAAGTGGTTTTTCAACACTAACACAAGTGCGAAAAGTGGTTTTTCAACACTATCACAAGTGCAAAAAGTGGTTTTTCAACACTAACACAAGTGCGAAAAGTGGTTTTTCAACACTAACACAAGTGCAAAAAGTGGTTTTTCAACACTAACACAAGTGCAAAAGTGGTTTCCTGCACCAACACAAGTGCGAAAAGTGGTTTTTCAACACTAACACAAGTGCGAAAAGTGGTTTTTCAACACTATCCCAGGTGCAAAAAGTGTTTTTCCACACTAATACAAGTGCAAAAGTGGTTTCCTGCACCAACACAAGTGCGAAAAGTGGTTTTTCAACACTAACACAAGTGCGAAAAGTGGTTTTTCAACACTATCACAAGTGCAAAAGTGGTTTCCTGCACCAACACAAGTGCGAAAAGTGGTTTTTCAACACTAACACAAGTGCGAAAAGTGGTTTTTCCACACTAACACAAGTGCGAAAAGTGTTTTTTCCACACTAATACAAGTGCAAAAGTGGTTTCCTGCACCAACACAAGTGCGAAAAGTGGTTTTTCAACACTAACACAAGTGCGAAAAGTGGTTTTTCAACACTAACACAAGTGCGAAAAGTGGTTTTTCAACACTAACACAAGTGCGAAAAGTGTTTTTTCCACACTAATACAAGTGCAAAAGTGGTTTCCTGCACCAACACAAGTGCGAAAAGTGGTTTTTCAACACTAACACAAGTGCGAAAAGTGGTTTTTCAACACTAACACAAGTGCGAAAAGTGGTTTTTCAACACTAACACAAGTGCGAAAAGTGGTTTTTCCACAGTAATACAAGTGCAAAAGTGGTTTCCTGCACCAACACAAGTGCGAAAAATAGTTTTTCAACACTAACGCAAGTGCGAAAAGTGGTTTTTCAACACTAACAGAAGTGCGAAAAGTGGTTTTTCAACACTATCACAAGTGCAAAAAGTGTTTTTTCCACACTAATACAAGTGCAAAAGTGGTTTTTCAACACTAACACAAGTGCAAAAGTGGTTTCCTGCACCAACACAAGTGCGAAAAGTGGTTTTTCAACACTAACACAAGTGCGAAAAGTGGGTTTTCAACTCTATCCCAAGTGCAAAAAGTGTTTTTTCCACACAAATGCAAGTGCAAAAGTGGTTTCCTGTACCAACACAAGTGCGAAAAGTGGTTTTTCAACACTAATACAAGTGCAAAAGTGGTTTCCTGCACCAACACAAATGCGAAAAGTGGTTTTTCAACACTAACACAAGTGCGAAAAGTGGTTTTTCAACACTAACACAAGTGCGAAAAGTGGTTTTTCAACACTAACACAAGTGCGAAAAGTGTTTTTTCCACACTAATACAAGTGCAAAAGTGGTTTCCTGCACCAACACAAGTGCGAAAAGTGGTTTTTCAACACTAACACAAGTGCGAAAAGTGGTTTTTCAACACTAACACAAGTGCGAAAAGTGGTTTTTCAACACTAACACAAGTGCGAAAAGTGGTTTTTCCACAGTAATACAAGTGCAAAAGTGGTTTCCTGCACCAACACAAGTGCGAAAAGTAGTTTTTCAACACTAACGCAAGTGCGAAAAGTGGTTTTTCAACACTAACAGAAGTGCGAAAAGTGGTTTTTCAACACTATCACAAGTGCAAAAAGTGTTTTTTCCACACTAATACAAGTGCAAAAGTGGTTTTTCAACACTAACACAAGTGCAAAAGTGGTTTCCTGCACCAACACAAGTGCGAAAAGTGGTTTTTCAACACTAACACAAGTGCGAAAAGTGGTTTTTCAACTCTATCCCAAGTGCAAAAAGTGATTTTTCCACACTAATGCAAGTGCAAAAGTGGTTTCCTGCACCAACACAAGTGCGAAAAGTGGTTTTTCAACACTAACACAAGTGCGAAAAGTAGTTTTTCAACACTAACACAAGTGCGAAAAGTGGTTTTTCAACACTAACACAAGTGCGAAAAGTGGTTTTTCAACACTATCACAAGTGCAAAAAGTGTTTTTTCCACAATAATACAAGTGCAAAAGTGTTTTTTCAACACTAACACAAGTGCAAAAGTGGTTTCCTGCACCAACACAAGTGCAAAAAGTGGTTTTTCAACACTAACACAAGTGCGAAAAGTGGTTTTTCAACTCTATCCCAAGTGCCAAAAGTGTTTTTTCCACACTAATACAAGTGCAAAAGTGGTTTCCTGCACCACACTAGTGCGAAAAGTGGTTTTTCAACATTAACACAATTGCGAAAAGTGGTTTTTCAACACTAACACAAGTGCGAAAAGTGGTTTTTCAACACTATCACAAGTGCAAAAAGTGGTTTTTCAACACTAACACAAGTGCGAAAAGTGGTTTTTCAACACTAACACAAGTGCGAAAAGTGGTTTTTCAACACTAACACAAGTGCAAAAGTGGTTTCCTGCACCAACACAAGTGCGAAAAGTGGTTTTTCAACACTAACACAAGTGCGAAAAGTGGTTTTTCAACACTAACACAAGTGCGAAAAGTGGTTTTTCAACACTATCACAAGTGCAAAAAGTGGTTTTTCAACACTAACACAAGTGCGAAAAGTGGTTTTTCAACACTAACACAAGTGCAAAAAGTGGTTTTTCAACACTAACACAAGTGCGAAAAGTGGTTTTTCAACACTATCCCAGGTGCAAAAAGTGTTTTTCCACACTAATACAAGTGCAAAAGTGGTTTCCTGCACCAACACAAGTGCGAAAAGTGGTTTTTCAACACTAACACAAGTGCGAAAAGTGGTTTTTCAACACTATCACAAGTGCAAAAGTGGTTTCCTGCACCAACACAAGTGCGAAAAGTGGTTTTTCAACACTAACACAAGTGCGAAAAGTGGTTTTTCCACACTAACACAAGTGCGAAAAGTGTTTTTTCCACACTAATACAAGTGCAAAAGTGGTTTCCTGCACCAACACAAGTGCGAAAAGTGGTTTTCAACACTAACACAAGTGCGAAAAGTGGTTTTTCAACACTAACACAAGTGCGAAAAGTGGTTTTTCAACACTAACACAAGTGCGAAAAGTGTTTTTTCCACACTAATACAAGTGCAAAAGTGGTTTCCTGCACCAACACAAGTGCGAAAAGTGGTTTTTCAACACTAACACAAGTGCGAAAAGTGGTTTTTCAACACTAACACAAGTGCGAAAAGTGGTTTTTCAACACTAACACAAGTGCGAAAAGTGGTTTTTCCACAGTAATACAAGTGCAAAAGTGGTTTCCTGCACCAACACAAGTGCGAAAAATAGTTTTTCAACACTAACGCAAGTGCGAAAAGTGGTTTTTCAACACTAACAGAAGTGCGAAAAGTGGTTTTTCAACACTATCACAAGTGCAAAAAGTGTTTTTTCCACACTAATACAAGTGCAAAAGTGGTTTTTCAACACTAACACAAGTGCAAAAGTGGTTTCCTGCACCAACACAAGTGCGAAAAGTGGTTTTTCAACACTAACACAAGTGCGAAAAGTGGGTTTTCAACTCTATCCCAAGTGCAAAAAGTGTTTTTTCCACACAAATGCAAGTGCAAAAGTGGTTTCCTGTACCAACACAAGTGCGAAAAGTGGTTTTTCAACACTAACACAAGTGCGAAAAGTAGTTTTTCAACACTAACACAAGTGCGAAAAGTGGTTTTTCCACACTAACACAAGTGCGAAAAGTGTTTTTTCCACACTAATACAAGTGCAAAAGTGGTTTCCTGCACCAACACAAATGCGAAAAGTGGTTTTTCAACACTAACACAAGTGCGAAAAGTGGTTTTTCAACACTAACACAAGTGCGAAAAGTGGTTTTTCAACACTAACACAAGTGCGAAAAGTGTTTTTTCCACACTAATACAAGTGCAAAAGTGGTTTCCTGCACCAACACAAGTGCGAAAAGTGGTTTTTCAACACTAACACAAGTGCGAAAAGTGGTTTTTCAACACTAACACAAGTGCGAAAAGTGGTTTTTCAACACTAACACAAGTGCGAAAAGTGGTTTTTCCACAGTAATACAAGTGCAAAAGTGGTTTCCTGCACCAACACAAGTGCGAAAAGTAGTTTTTCAACACTAACGCAAGTGCGAAAAGTGGTTTTTCAACACTAACAGAAGTGCGAAAAGTGGTTTTTCAACACTATCACAAGTGCAAAAAGTGTTTTTTCCACACTAATACAAGTGCAAAAGTGGTTTTTCAACACTAACACAAGTGCAAAAGTGGTTTCCTGCACCAACACAAGTGCGAAAAGTGGTTTTTCAACACTAACACAAGTGCGAAAAGTGGTTTTTCAACTCTATCCCAAGTGCAAAAAGTGATTTTTCCACACTAATGCAAGTGCAAAAGTGGTTTCCTGCACCAACACAAGTGCGAAAAGTGGTTTTTCAACACTAACACAAGTGCGAAAAGTAGTTTTTCAACACTAACACAAGTGCGAAAAGTGGTTTTTCAACACTAACACAAGTGCGAAAAGTGGTTTTTCAACACTATCACAAGTGCAAAAAGTGTTTTTTCCACAATAATACAAGTGCAAAAGTGTTTTTTCAACACTAACACAAGTGCAAAAGTGGTTTCCTGCACCAACACAAGTGCAAAAAGTGGTTTTTCAACACTAACACAAGTGCGAAAAGTGGTTTTTCAACTCTATCCCAAGTGCCAAAAGTGTTTTTTCCACACTAATACAAGTGCAAAAGTGGTTTCCTGCACCACACTAGTGCGAAAAGTGGTTTTTCAACACTATCACAAGTGCAAAAAGTGTTTTTTCCACACTAATACAAGTGCAAAAGTGGTTTACTGCACCAACACAAGTGCGAAAAGTGGTTTTTCAACATTAACACAAGTGCGAAAAGTGGTTTTTCAACACTAACACAAGTGCGAAAAGTGGTTTTTCAACACTATCACAAGTGCAAAAAGTGGTTTCCTGCACCAACACAAGTGCGAAAAGTGTTTTTTCAACACTAACACAAGTGCGAAAAGTGGTTTTTCAACACTAACACAAGTGCGAAAAGTGGTTTTTCTCCACTAACACAAGTGCAAAAGTGGTTTCCTGCACCAACACAAGTGCGAAAAGTGTTTTTTCAACACTAACACAAGTGCGAAAAGTGGTTTTTCAACACTAACACAAGTGCGAAAAGTGGTTTTTCTCCACTAACACAAGTGCAAAAGTGGTTTCCTGCACCAACTCAAGTGCGAAAAGTGGTTTTTCAAAACTAACACAAGTGCGAAAAGTGGTTTTTCAACACTAACACAAGTGCGAAAAGTGGTTTTTGCACTCTAATACAAGTGCAAAAGTGGTTTCCTGCACCAACACAAGTGCAAAAAGTGGTTTTTCAACACTAACACAAGTGCGAAAAGTGGTTTTTCAACACTATCACAAGTGCAAAAGTGGTTTCCTGCACCAACACAAGTGCGAAAAGTGGTTTTTCAACACTAACACAAGTGCGAAAAGTGGTTTTTCCACACTAACACAAGTGCGAAAAGTGTTTTTTCCACACTAATACAAGTGCAAAAGTGGTTTCCTGCACCAACACAAGTGCGAAAAGTGGTTTTTCAACACTAACACAAGTGCGAAAAGTGGTTTTTCAACACTAACACAAGTGCGAAAAGTGGTTTTTCAACACTAACACAAGTGCGAAAAGTGTTTTTTCCACACTAATACAAGTGCAAAAGTGGTTTCCTGCACCAACACAAGTGCGAAAAGTGGTTTTTCAACACTAACACAAGTGCGAAAAGTGGTTTTTCAACACTAACACAAGTGCGAAAAGTGGTTTTTCCACAGTAATACAAGTGCAAAAGTGGTTTCCTGCACCAACACAAGTGCGAAAAGTAGTTTTTCAACACTAACACAAGTGCGAAAAGTGGTTTTTCAACACTAACAGAAGTGCGAAAAGTGGTTTTTCAACACTATCACAAGTGCAAAAAGTGTTTTTTCCACACTAATACAAGTGCAAAAGTGGTTTTTCAACACTAACACAAGTGCAAAAGTGGTTTCCTGCACCAACACAAGTGCGAAAAGTGGTTTTTCAACACTAACACAAGTGCGAAAAGTGGTTTTTCAACTCTATCCCAAGTGCAAAAAGTGTTTTTTCCACACTAATGCAAGTGCAAAAGTGGTTTCCTGCACCAACACAAGTGCGAAAAGTGGTTTTTCAACACTAACACAAGTGCGAAAAGTGGTTTTTCAACACTAACACAAGTGCGAAAAGTGGTTTTTCAACACTAACACAAGTGCGAAAAGTGTTCTTTCCACACTAATACAAGTGCAAAAGTGGTTTCCTGCACCAACACAAGTGCGAAAAGTAGTTTTTCAACACTAACACAAGTGCGAAAAGTGGTTTTTCAACACTAACACAAGTGCGAAAAGTGGTTTTTCAACACTATCACAAGTGCAAAAAGTGTTTTTTCCACAATAATACAAGTGCAAAAGTGGTTTTTCAACACTAACACAGGTGCAAAAGTGGTTTCCTGCACCAACACAAGTGCGAAAAGTGGTTTTTCAACACTAACACAAGTGCGAAAAGTGGTTTTTCAACTCTATCCCAAGTGCAAAAAGTGTTTTTTCCACACTAATGCAAGTGCAAAAGTGGTTTCCTGCACCAACACAAGTGCGAAAAGTGGTTTTTCAACACTAACACAAGTGCGAAAAGTAGTTTTTCAACACTAACACAAGTGCGAAAAGTGGTTTTTCAACACTAACACAAGTGCGAAAAGTGGTTTTTCAACACTATCACAAGTGCAAAAAGTGTTTTTTCCACAATAATGCAAGTGCAAAAGTGTTTTTTCAACACTAACACAAGTGCAAAAGTGGTTTCCTGCACCAACACAAGTGCGAAAAGTGGTTTTTCAACACTAACACAAGTGCGAAAAGTGGTTTTTCAACTCTATCCCAAGTGCCAAAAGTGTTTTTTCCACACTAATGCAAGTGCAAAAGTGGTTTCCTGCACCAACACAAGTGTGAAAAGTGGTTTTTCAACACTAACATAAGTGCGAAAAGTGGTTTTTCAACACTAACACAAGTGCGAAAAGTGGTTTTTCAACACTAACACAAGTGCGAAAAGTGGTTTTTCCACACTAATACAAGTGCAAAAGTGGTTTCCTGCACCAACACAAGTGTGAAAAGTGGTTTTTCAACACTAACATAAGTGCGAAAAGTGGTTTTTCAACACTAACACAAGTGCGAAAAGTGGTTTTTCAACACTAACACAAGTGCGAAAAGTGGTTTTTTTCACACTAATACAAGTGCAAAAGTGGTTTCCTGCACGAACACAAGTTCGAAAAGTGGTTTTTCAACACTAACACAAGTGCGAAAAGTGGTTTTTCAACACTAACACAAGTGCGAAAAGTGGTTTTTCCACACTAATACAAGTGCAAAAGTGGTTTCCTGCACCAACGCAAGTGCGAAAAGTGGTTTTTCAACACTAACACAAGTGCGAAAAGTGGTTTTTCAACTCTATCCCAAGTGCAAAAAGTGATTTTTCCACACTAATGCAAGTGCAAAAGTGGTTTCCTGCACCAACACAAGTGCCAAAAGTGGTTTTTCAACACTAACACAAGTGCCAAAAGTAGTTTTTCAACACTAACACAAGTGCGAAAAGTGCTTTTTCAACACTAACACAAGTGCGAAAAGTGGTTTTTCAACACTATCACAAGTGCAAAAAGTGATTTTTCCACACTAATGCAAGTGCAAAAGTGGTTTCCTGCACCAACACAAGTGCGAAAAGTGGTTTTTCAACACTAACACAAGTGCGAAAAGTAGTTTTTCAACACTAACACAAGTGCGAAAAGTGGTTTTTCAACACTAACACAAGTGCGAAAAGTGGTTTTTCAACACTATCACAAGTGCAAAAAGTGTTTTTTCCACAATAATACAAGTGCAAAAGTGTTTTTTCAACACTAACACAAGTGCAAAAGTGGTTTCCTGCACCAACACAAGTGCAAAAAGTGGTTTTTCAACACTAACACAAGTGCGAAAAGTGGTTTTTCAACTCTATCCCAAGTGCCAAAAGTGTTTTTTTCCACACTAATACAAGTGCAAAAGTGGTTTCCTGCACCACACTAGTGCGAAAAGTGGTTTTTCAACATTAACACAATTGCGAAAAGTGGTTTTTCAACACTAACACAAGTGCGAAAAGTGGTTTTTCAACACTATCACAAGTGCAAAAAGTGGTTTTTCAACACTAACACAAGTGCGAAAAGTGGTTTTTCAACACTAACACAAGTGCGAAAAGTGGTTTTTCAACACTAACACAAGTGCAAAAGTGGTTTCCTGCACCAACACAAGTGCGAAAAGTGGTTTTTCAACACTAACACAAGTGCGAAAAGTGGTTTTTCAACACTAACACAAGTGCGAAAAGTGGTTTTTCAACACTATCACAAGTGCAAAAAGTGGTTTTTCAACACTAACACAAGTGCGAAAAGTGGTTTTTCAACACTAACACAAGTGCAAAAAGTGGTTTTTCAACACTAACACAAGTGCGAAAAGTGGTTTTTCAACACTATCCCAGGTGCAAAAAGTGTTTTTCCACACTAATACAAGTGCAAAAGTGGTTTCCTGCACCAACACAAGTGCGAAAAGTGGTTTTTCAACACTAACACAAGTGCGAAAAGTGGTTTTTCAACACTATCACAAGTGCAAAAGTGGTTTCCTGCACCAACACAAGTGCGAAAAGTGGTTTTTCAACACTAACACAAGTGCGAAAAGTGGTTTTTCCACACTAACACAAGTGCGAAAAGTGTTTTTTCCACACTAATACAAGTGCAAAAGTGGTTTCCTGCACCAACACAAGTGCGAAAAGTGGTTTTCAACACTAACACAAGTGCGAAAAGTGGTTTTTCAACACTAACACAAGTGCGAAAAGTGGTTTTTCAACACTAACACAAGTGCGAAAAGTGTTTTTTCCACACTAATACAAGTGCAAAAGTGGTTTCCTGCACCAACACAAGTGCGAAAAGTGGTTTTTCAACACTAACACAAGTGCGAAAAGTGGTTTTTCAACACTAACACAAGTGCGAAAAGTGGTTTTTCAACACTAACACAAGTGCGAAAAGTGGTTTTTCCACAGTAATACAAGTGCAAAAGTGGTTTCCTGCACCAACACAAGTGCGAAAAATAGTTTTTCAACACTAACGCAAGTGCGAAAAGTGGTTTTTCAACACTAACAGAAGTGCGAAAAGTGGTTTTTCAACACTATCACAAGTGCAAAAAGTGTTTTTTCCACACTAATACAAGTGCAAAAGTGGTTTTTCAACACTAACACAAGTGCAAAAGTGGTTTCCTGCACCAACACAAGTGCGAAAAGTGGTTTTTCAACACTAACACAAGTGCGAAAAGTGGGTTTTCAACTCTATCCCAAGTGCAAAAAGTGTTTTTTCCACACAAATGCAAGTGCAAAAGTGGTTTCCTGTACCAACACAAGTGCGAAAAGTGGTTTTTCAACACTAACACAAGTGCGAAAAGTAGTTTTTCAACACTAACACAAGTGCGAAAAGTGGTTTTTCCACACTAACACAAGTGCGAAAAGTGTTTTTTCCACACTAATACAAGTGCAAAAGTGGTTTCCTGCACCAACACAAATGCGAAAAGTGGTTTTTCAACACTAACACAAGTGCGAAAAGTGGTTTTTCAACACTAACACAAGTGCGAAAAGTGGTTTTTCAACACTAACACAAGTGCGAAAAGTGTTTTTTCCACACTAATACAAGTGCAAAAGTGGTTTCCTGCACCAACACAAGTGCGAAAAGTGGTTTTTCAACACTAACACAAGTGCGAAAAGTGGTTTTTCAACACTAACACAAGTGCGAAAAGTGGTTTTTCAACACTAACACAAGTGCGAAAAGTGGTTTTTCCACAGTAATACAAGTGCAAAAGTGGTTTCCTGCACCAACACAAGTGCGAAAAGTAGTTTTTCAACACTAACGCAAGTGCGAAAAGTGGTTTTTCAACACTAACAGAAGTGCGAAAAGTGGTTTTTCAACACTATCACAAGTGCAAAAAGTGTTTTTTCCACACTAATACAAGTGCAAAAGTGGTTTTTCAACACTAACACAAGTGCAAAAGTGGTTTCCTGCACCAACACAAGTGCGAAAAGTGGTTTTTCAGCACTAACACAAGTGCGAAAAGTGGTTTTTCAACTCTATCCCAAGTGCAAAAAGTGATTTTTCCACACTAATGCAAGTGCAAAAGTGGTTTCCTGCACCAACACAAGTGCGAAAAGTGGTTTTTCAACACTAACACAAGTGCGAAAAGTAGTTTTTCAACACTAACACAAGTGCGAAAAGTGGTTTTTCAACACTAACACAAGTGCGAAAAGTGGTTTTTCAACACTATCACAAGTGCAAAAAGTGTTTTTTCCACAATAATACAAGTGCAAAAGTGTTTTTTCAATACTAACACAAGTGCAAAAGTGGTTTCCTGCACCAACACAAGTGCAAAAAGTGGTTTTTCAACACTAACACAAGTGCGAAAAGTGGTTTTTCAACTCTATCCCAAGTGCCAAAAGTGTTTTTTCCACACTAATACAAGTGCAAAAGTGGTTTCCTGCACCACACTAGTGCGAAAAGTGGTTTTTCAACACTAACACAAGTGCGAAAAGTGGTTTTTCAACACTATCACAAGTGCAAAAAGTGTTTTTTCCACACTAATACAAGTGCAAAAGTGGTTTACTGCACCAACACAAGTGCGAAAAGTGGTTTTTCAACATTAACACAAGTGCGAAAAGTGGTTTTTCAACACTAACACAAGTGCGAAAAGTGGTTTTTCAACACTATCACAAGTGCAAAAAGTGGTTTCCTGCACCAACACAAGTGCGAAAAGTGTTTTTTCAACACTAACACAAGTGCGAAAAGTGGTTTTTCAACACTAACACAAGTGCGAAAAGTGGTTTTTCTCCACTAACACAAGTGCAAAAGTGGTTTCCTGCACCAACACAAGTGCGAAAAGTGTTTTTTCAACACTAACACAAGTGCGAAAAGTGGTTTTTCAACACTAACACAAGTGCGAAAAGTGGTTTTTCTCCACTAACACAAGTGCAAAAGTGGTTTCCTGCACCAACTCAAGTGCGAAAAGTGGTTTTTCAAAACTAACACAAGTGCGAAAAGTGGTTTTTCAACACTAACACAAGTGCGAAAAGTGGTTTTTGCACTCTAATACAAGTGCAAAAGTGGTTTCCTGCACCAACACAAGTGCAAAAAGTGGTTTTTCAACACTAACACAAGTGCGAAAAGTGGTTTTTCAACACTATCACAAGTGCAAAAGTGGTTTCCTGCACCAACACAAGTGCGAAAAGTGGTTTTTCAACACTAACACAAGTGCGAAAAGTGGTTTTTCCACACTAACACAAGTGCGAAAAGTGTTTTTTCCACACTAATACAAGTGCAAAAGTGGTTTCCTGCACCAACACAAGTGCGAAAAGTGGTTTTTCAACACTAACACAAGTGCGAAAAGTGGTTTTTCAACACTAACACAAGTGCGAAAAGTGGTTTTTCAACACTAACACAAGTGCGAAAAGTGTTTTTTCCACACTAATACAAGTGCAAAAGTGGTTTCCTGCACCAACACAAGTGCGAAAAGTGGTTTTTCAACACTAACACAAGTGCGAAAAGTGGTTTTTCAACACTAACACAAGTGCGAAAAGTGGTTTTTCCACAGTAATACAAGTGCAAAAGTGGTTTCCTGCACCAACACAAGTGCGAAAAGTAGTTTTTCAACACTAACACAAGTGCGAAAAGTGGTTTTTCAACACTAACAGAAGTGCGAAAAGTGGTTTTTCAACACTATCACAAGTGCAAAAAGTGTTTTTTCCACACTAATACAAGTGCAAAAGTGGTTTTTCAACACTAACACAAGTGCAAAAGTGGTTTCCTGCACCAACACAAGTGCGAAAAGTGGTTTTTCAACACTAACACAAGTGCGAAAAGTGGTTTTTCAACTCTATCCCAAGTGCAAAAAGTGTTTTTTCCACACTAATGCAAGTGCAAAAGTGGTTTCCTGCACCAACACAAGTGCGAAAAGTGGTTTTTCAACACTAACACAAGTGCGAAAAGTGGTTTTTCAACACTAACACAAGTGCGAAAAGTGGTTTTTCAACACTAACACAAGTGCGAAAAGTGGTTTTTCAACACTAACACAAGTGCGAAAAGTGTTCTTTCCACACTAATACAAGTGCAAAAGTGGTTTCCTGCACCAACACAAGTGCGAAAAGTAGTTTTTCAACACTAACACAAGTGCGAAAAGTGGTTTTTCAACACTAACACAAGTGCGAAAAGTGGTTTTTCAACACTATCACAAGTGCAAAAAGTGTTTTTTCCACAATAATACAAGTGCAAAAGTGGTTTTTCAACACTAACACAGGTGCAAAAGTGGTTTCCTGCACCAACACAAGTGCGAAAAGTGGTTTTTCAACACTAACACAAGTGCGAAAAGTGGTTTTTCAACTCTATCCCAAGTGCAAAAAGTGTTTTTTCCACACTAATGCAAGTGCAAAAGTGGTTTCCTGCACCAACACAAGTGCGAAAAGTGGTTTTTCAACACTAACACAAGTGCGAAAAGTAGTTTTTCAACACTAACACAAGTGCGAAAAGTGGTTTTTCAACACTAACACAAGTGCGAAAAGTGGTTTTTCAACACTATCACAAGTGCAAAAAGTGTTTTTTCCACAATAATGCAAGTGCAAAAGTGTTTTTTCAACACTAACACAAGTGCAAAAGTGGTTTCCTGCACCAACACAAGTGCGAAAAGTGGTTTTTCAACACTAACACAAGTGCGAAAAGTGGTTTTTCAACTCTATCCCAAGTGCCAAAAGTGTTTTTTCCACACTAATGCAAGTGCAAAAGTGGTTTCCTGCACCAACACAAGTGTGAAAAGTGGTTTTTCAACACTAACATAAGTGCGAAAAGTGGTTTTTCAACACTAACACAAGTGCGAAAAGTGGTTTTTCAACACTAACACAAGTGCGAAAAGTGGTTTTTCCACACTAATACAAGTGCAAAAGTGGTTTCCTGCACCAACACAAGTGTGAAAAGTGGTTTTTCAACACTAACATAAGTGCGAAAAGTGGTTTTTCAACACTAACACAAGTGCGAAAAGTGGTTTTTCAACACTAACACAAGTGCGAAAAGTGGTTTTTTTCACACTAATACAAGTGCAAAAGTGGTTTCCTGCACGAACACAAGTTCGAAAAGTGGTTTTTCAACACTAACACAAGTGCGAAAAGTGGTTTTTCAACACTAACACAAGTGCGAAAAGTGGTTTTTCCACACTAATACAAGTGCAAAAGTGGTTTCCTGCACCAACGCAAGTGCGAAAAGTGGTTTTTCAACACTAACACAAGTGCGAAAAGTGGTTTTTCAACTCTATCCCAAGTGCAAAAAGTGATTTTTCCACACTAATGCAAGTGCAAAAGTGGTTTCCTGCACCAACACAAGTGCCAAAAGTGGTTTTTCAACACTAACACAAGTGCCAAAAGTAGTTTTTCAACACTAACACAAGTGCGAAAAGTGCTTTTTCAACACTAACACAAGTGCGAAAAGTGGTTTTTCAACACTATCACAAGTGCAAAAAGTGTTTTTTCCACAATAATACAAGTGCAAAAGTGTTTTTTCAACACTAACACAAGTGCAAAAGTGGTTTCCTGCACCAACACAAGTGCAAAAAGTGGTTTTTCAACACTAACACAAGTGCGAAAAGTGGTTTTTCAACTCTATCCCAAGTGCCAAAAGTGTTTTTTCCACACTAATACAAGTGCAAAAGTGGTTTCCTGCACCACACTAGTGCGAAAAGTGGTTTTTCAACACTAACACAAGTGCGAAAAGTGGTTTTTCAACACTATCACAAGTGCAAAAAGTGTTTTTTCCACACTAATACAAGTGCAAAAGTGGTTTACTGCACCAACACAAGTGCGAAAAGTGGTTTTTCAACATTAACACAAGTGCGAAAAGTGGTTTTTCAACACTAACACAAGTGCGAAAAGTGGTTTTTCAATACTATCACAAGTGCGAAAAGTGGTTTTTCTCCACTAACACAAGTGCAAAAGTGGTTTCCTGCACCAACACAAGTGCGAAAAGTGTTTTTTCAACACTAACACAAGTGCGAAAAGTGGTTTTTCAACACTAACACAAGTGCGAAAAGTGGTTTTTCTCCACTAACACAAGTGCAAAAGTGGTTTCCTGCACCAACACAAGTGCGAAAAGTGGTTTTTCAAAACTAACACAAGTGCGAAAAGTGGTTTTTCAACACTAACACAAGTGCGAAAAGTGGTTTTTGCACACTAATACAAGTGCAAAAGTGGTTTCCTGCACCAACACAAGTGCAAAAAGTGGTTTTTCAACACTAACACAAGTGCGAAAAGTGGTTTTTCAACACTATCACAAGTGCAAAAGTGGTTTCCTGCACCAACACAAGTGCGAAAAGTGGTTTTTCAACACTAACACAAGTGCGAAAAGTGGTTTTTCCACACTAACACAAGTGCGAAAAGTGTTTTTTCCACACTAATACAAGTGCAAAAGTGGTTTCCTGCACCAACACAAGTGCGAAAAGTGGTTTTTCAACACTAACACAAGTGCGAAAAGTGGTTTTTCAACACTAACACAAGTGCGAAAAGTGGTTTTTCAACACTAACACAAGTGCGAAAAGTGTTTTTTCCACACTAATACAAGTGCAAAAGTGGTTTCCTGCACCAACACAAGTGCGAAAAGTGGTTTTTCAACACTAACACAAGTGCGAAAAGTGGTTTTTCAACACTAACACAAGTGCGAAAAGTGGTTTTTCCACAGTAATACAAGTGCAAAAGTGGTTTCCTGCACCAACACAAGTGCGAAAAGTAGTTTTTCAACACTAACACAAGTGCGAAAAGTGGTTTTTCAACACTATCACAAGTGCAAAAAGTGTTTTTTCCACACTAATACAAGTGCAAAAGTGGTTTTTCAACACTAACACAAGTGCAAAAGTGGTTTCCTGCACCAACACAAGTGCGAAAAGTGGTTTTTCAACACTAACACAAGTGCGAAAAGTGGTTTTTCAACTCTATCCCAAGTGCAAAAAGTGTTTTTTCCACACTAATGCAAGTGCAAAAGTGGTTTCCTGCACCAACACAAGTGCGAAAAGTGGTTTTTCAACACTAACACAAGTGCGAAAAGTGGTTTTTCAACACTAACACAAGTGCGAAAAGTGGTTTTTCAACACTAACACAAGTGCGAAAAGTGGTTTTTCAACACTAACACAAGTGCGAAAAGTGTTCTTTCCACACTAATACAAGTGCAAAAGTGGTTTCCTGCACCAACACAAGTGCGAAAAGTAGTTTTTCAACACTAACACAAGTGCAAAAGTGGTTTCCTGCACCAACACAAGTGCAAAAAGTGGTTTTTCAACACTAACACAAGTGCGAAAAGTGGTTTTTCAACTCTATCCCAAGTGCCAAAAGTGTTTTTTCCACACTAATACAAGTGCAAAAGTGGTTTCCTGCACCACACTAGTGCGAAAAGTGGTTTTTCAACACTATCACAAGTGCAAAAAGTGTTTTTTCCACACTAATACAAGTGCAAAAGTGGTTTACTGCACCAACACAAGTGCGAAAAGTGGTTTTTCAACATTAACACAAGTGCGAAAAGTGGTTTTTCAACACTAACACAAGTGCGAAAAGTGGTTTTTCAACACTATCACAAGTGCGAAAAGTGGTTTTTCTCCACTAACACAAGTGCAAAAGTGGTTTCCTGCACCAACACAAGTGCGAAAAGTGTTTTTTCAACACTAACACAAGTGCGAAAAGTGGTTTTTCAACACTAACACAAGTGCGAAAAGTGGTTTTTCTCCACTAACACAAGTGCAAAAGTGGTTTCCTGCACCAACACAAGTGCGAAAAGTGGTTTTTCAAAACTAACACAAGTGCGAAAAGTGGTTTTTCAACACTAACACAAGTGCGAAAAGTGGTTTTTGCACACTAATACAAGTGCAAAAGTGGTTTCCTGCACCAACACAAGTGCAAAAAGTGGTTTTTCAACACTAACACAAGTGCGAAAAGTGGTTTTTCAACACTATCACAAGTGCAAAAGTGGTTTCCTGCACCAACACAAGTGCGAAAAGTGGTTTTTCAACACTAACACAAGTGCGAAAAGTGGTTTTTCCACACTAACACAAGTGCGAAAAGTGTTTTTTCCACACTAATACAAGTGCAAAAGTGGTTTCCTGCACCAACACAAGTGCGAAAAGTGGTTTTTCAACACTAACACAAGTGCGAAAAGTGGTTTTTCAACACTAACACAAGTGCGAAAAGTGGTTTTTCAACACTAACACAAGTGCGAAAAGTGTTTTTTCCACACTAATACAAGTGCAAAAGTGGTTTCCTGCACCAACACAAGTGCGAAAAGTGGTTTTTCAACACTAACACAAGTGCGAAAAGTGGTTTTTCAACACTAACACAAGTGCGAAAAGTGGTTTTTCCACAGTAATACAAGTGCAAAAGTGGTTTCCTGCACCAACACAAGTGCGAAAAGTAGTTTTTCAACACTAACACAAGTGCGAAAAGTGGTTTTTCAACACTAACAGAAGTGCGAAAAGTGGTTTTTCAACACTATCACAAGTGCAAAAAGTGTTTTTTCCACACTAATACAAGTGCAAAAGTGGTTTTTCAACACTAACAGAAGTGCGCAAAAGTGGTTTCCTGCACCAACACAAGTGCGAAAAGTGGTTTTTCAACACTAACACAAGTGCGAAAAGTGGTTTTTCAACTCTATCCCAAGTGCAAAAAGTGTTTTTTCCACACTAATGCAAGTGCAAAAGTGGTTTCCTGCACCAACACAAGTGCGAAAAGTGGTTTTTCAACACTAACACAAGTGCGAAAAGTGGTTTTTCAACACTAACACAAGTGCGAAAAGTGGTTTTTCAACACTAACACAAGTGCGAAAAGTGGTTTTTCAACACTAACACAAGTGCGAAAAGTGTTCTTTCCACACTAATACAAGTGCAAAAGTGGTTTCCTGCACCAACACAAGTGCGAAAAGTAGTTTTTCAACACTAACACAAGTGCGAAAAGTGGTTTTTCAACACTAACACAAGTGCGAAAAGTGGTTTTTCAACACTATCACAAGTGCAAAAAGTGTTTTTTCCACAATAATACAAGTGCAAAAGTGGTTTTTCAACACTAACACAGGTGCAAAAGTGGTTTCCTGCACCAACACAAGTGCGAAAAGTGGTTTTTCAACACTAACACAAGTGCGAAAAGTGGTTTTTCAACTCTATCCCAAGTGCAAAAAGTGTTTTTTCCACACTAATGCAAGTGCAAAAGTGGTTTCCTGCACCAACACAAGTGCGAAAAGTGGTTTTTCAACACTAACACAAGTGCGAAAAGTAGTTTTTCAACACTAACACAAGTGCGAAAAGTGGTTTTTCAACACTAACACAAGTGCGAAAAGTGGTTTTTCAACACTATCACAAGTGCAAAAAGTGTTTTTTCCACAATAATGCAAGTGCAAAAGTGTTTTTTCAACACTAACACAAGTGCAAAAGTGGTTTCCTGCACCAACACAAGTGCGAAAAGTGGTTTTTCAACACTAACACAAGTGCGAAAAGTGGTTTTTCAACTCTATCCCAAGTGCCAAAAGTGTTTTTTCCACACTAATGCAAGTGCAAAAGTGGTTTCCTGCACCAACACAAGTGTGAAAAGTGGTTTTTCAACACTAACATAAGTGCGAAAAGTGGTTTTTCAACACTAACACAAGTGCGAAAAGTGGTTTTTCAACACTAACACAAGTGCGAAAAGTGGTTTTTCCACACTAATACAAGTGCAAAAGTGGTTTCCTGCACCACACTAGTGCGAAAAGTGGTTTTTCAACACTAACACAAGTGCGAAAAGTGGTTTTTTTCACACTAATACAAGTGCAAAAGTGGTTTCCTGCACGAACACAAGTTCGAAAAGTGGTTTTTCAACACTAACACAAGTGCGAAAAGTGGTTTTTCAACACTAACACAAGTGCGAAAAGTGGTTTTTCCACACTAATACAAGTGCAAAAGTGGTTTCCTGCACCAACGCAAGTGCGAAAAGTGGTTTTTCAACACTAACACAAGTGCAAAAAGTGGTTTTTCAACACTAACGCAAGTGCGAAAAGTGTTTTTTCCACACTAATACAAGTGCAAAAGTGGTTTCCTGCACCAACACAAGTGCCAAAAGTGGTTTTTCAACACGAACACAAGTGCGAAAAGTGGTTTTTCAACATTAACACAAGGGCGAAAAGTGGTTTTTCAACACTATCACAAGTGCAAAAAGTGTTTTTTCCACACTGATACAAGTGCAAAAGTGGTTTTTCAACACTAACACAAGTGCAAAAGTGGTTTCCTGCACCAACACAAGTGCGAAAAGTGGTTTTTCAACACTAACACAAGTGCGAAAAGTGGTTTTTCAACACTATCCCAAGTGCAAAAAGTGTTTTTTCCACACTAATACAAGTGCAAAAGTGGTTTCCTGCACCAACACAAGTGCGAAAAGTGTTTTTTCAACACTAACACAAGTGCGAAAGTGGTTTTTCAACACTAACACAAGTGCGAAAAGTGGTTTTTCAACACTAACACAAGTGCAAAAGTGGTTTCCTGCACCAACACAAGTGTGAAAAGTGATTTTCCAACACTAACACAAGTGCGAAAAGTGGTTTTTCAACACTAACACAAGTGCGAAAAGTAGTTTTTCAACACTAACACAAGTGCGAAAAGTGGTTTTTCCACACTAATACAAGTGCAAAAGTGGTTTCCTGCACCACACTAGTGCGAAAAGTGGTTTTTCAACACTAACACAAGTGCGAAAAGTGGTTTTTCAACACTATCACAAGTGCAAAAAGTGTTTTTTCCACACTAATACAAGTGCAAAAGTGGTTTACTGCACCAACACACGTGCGAAAAGTGGTTTTTCAACATTAACACAAGTGCGAAAAGTGGTTTTTCAACACTAACACAAGTGCGAAAAGTGGTTTTTCAACACTATCACAAGTGCAAAAAGTGGTTTTTCAACACTAAAACAAGTGCGAAAAGTGGTTTTTCAACACTAACACAAGTGCGAAAAGTGGTTTTTCAACACTAACACAAGTGCAAAAGTGGTTTCCTGCACCAACACAAGTGCGAAAAGTGGTTTTTCAACACTAACACAAGTGCGAAAAGTGGTTTTTCAACACTATCCCAAGTGCAAAAAGTGTTTTTCCACACTAATACAAGTGCAAAAGTGGTTTCCTGCACCAACACAAGTGCGAAAAGTGTTTTTTCAACACTAACACAAGTGCGAAAAGTGGTTTTTCAACACTAACACAAGTGCAAAAAGTGGTTTTTCTCCACTAACACAAGTGCAAAAGTGGTTTCCTACACCAACACAAGTGCGAAAAGTGGTTTTTCAACACTAACACAAGTGCGAAAAGTGGTTTTTCAACACTAACACAAGTGCGAAGTGGTTTTTCCACACTAATACAAGTGCAAAAGTGGTTTCCTGCACCACACTAGTGCGAAAAGTGGTTTTTCAACACTATCCCAAGTGCAAAAAGTGTTTTTCCACACTAATACAAGTGCAAAAGTGGTTTCCTGCACCAACACAAGTGCGAAAAGTGTTTTTTCAACACTAACACAAGTGCGAAAAGTGGTTTTTCAACACTAACACAAGTGCGAAAAGTGGTTTTTCTCCACTAACACAAGTGCAAAAGTGGTTTCCTGCACCAACACAAGTGCGAAAAGTGGTTTTTCAAAACTAACACAAGTGCGAAAAGTGGTTTTTCAACACTAACACAAGTGCGAAAAGTGGTTTTTCCACACTAATACAAGTGCAAAAGTGGTTTCCTGCACCAACACAAGTGCAAAAAGTGGTTTTTCAACACTAACACAAGTGCGAAAAGTGGTTTTTCAACACTATCACAAGTGCAAAAGTGGTTTCCTGCACCAACACAAGTGCGAAAAGTGGTTTTTCAACACTAACACAAGTGCGAAAAGTGGTTTTTCCACACTAACACAAGTGCGAAAAGTGTTTTTTCCACACTAATACAAGTGCAAAAGTGGTTTCCTGCACCAACACAAGTGCGAAAAGTGGTTTTTCAACACTAACACAAGTGCGAAAAGTGGTTTTTCAACACTAACACAAGTGCGAAAAGTGGTTTTTCAACACTAACACAAGTGCGAAAAGTGTTTTTTCCACACTAATACAAGTGCAAAAGTGGTTTCCTGCACCAACACAAGTGCGAAAAGTGGTTTTTCAACACTAACACAAGTGCGAAAAGTGGTTTTTCAACACTAACACAAGTGCGAAAAGTGGTTTTTCCACAGTAATACAAGTGCAAAATTGGTTTCCTGCACCAACACAAGTGCGAAAAGTAGTTTTTCAACACTAACACAAGTGCGAAAAGTGGTTTTTCAACACTAACAGAAGTGCGAAAAGTGGTTTTTCAACACTATCACAAGTGCAAAAAGTGTTTTTTCCACACTAATACAAGTGCAAAAGTGGTTTTTCAACACTAACACAAGTGCAAAAGTGGTTTCCTGCACCAACACAAGTGCGAAAAGTGGTTTTTCAACACTAACACAAGTGCGAAAAGTGGTTTTTCAACTCTATCCCAAGTGCAAAAAGTGTTTTTTCCACACTAATGCAAGTGCAAAAGTGGTTTCCTGCACCAACACAAGTGCGAAAAGTGGTTTTTCAACACTAACACAAGTGCGAAAAGTGGTTTTTCAACACTAACACAAGTGCGAAAAGTGGTTTTTCAACACTAACACAAGTGCGAAAAGTGGTTTTTCAACACTAACACAAGTGCGAAAAGTGTTCTTTCCACACTAATACAAGTGCAAAAGTGGTTTCCTGCACCAACACAAGTGCGAAAAGTAGTTTTTCAACACTAACACAAGTGCGAAAAGTGGTTTTTCAACACTAACACAAGTGCGAAAAGTGGTTTTTCAACACTATCACAAGTGCAAAAAGTGTTTTTTCCACAATAATACAAGTGCAAAAGTGGTTTTTCAACACTAACACAGGTGCAAAAGTGGTTTCCTGCACCAACACAAGTGCGAAAAGTGGTTTTTCAACACTAACACAAGTGCGAAAAGTGGTTTTTCAACTCTATCCCAAATGCAAAAAGTGTTTTTTCCACACTAATGCAAGTGCAAAAGTGGTTTCCTGCACCAACACAAGTGCGAAAAGTGGTTTTTCAACACTAACACAAGTGCGAAAAGTAGTTTTTCAGCACTAACACAAGTGCGAAAAGTGGTTTTTCAACACTAACACAAGTGCGAAAAGTGGTTTTTCAACACTATCACAAGTGCAAAAAGTGTTTTTTCAACACTAACACAAGTGCAAAAGTGGTTTCCTGCACCAACACAAGTGCGAAAAGTGGTTTTTCAACACTAACACAAGTGCGAAAAGTGGTTTTTCAACTCTATCCCAAGTGCCAAAAGTGTTTTTTCCACACCAATGCAAGTGCAAAAGTGGTTTCCTGCACCAACACAAGTGTGAAAAGTGGTTTTTCAACACTAACATAAGTGCGAAAAGTGGTTTTTCAACACTAACACAAGTGCGAAAAGTGGTTTTTCAACACTAACACAAGTGCAAAAGTGGTTTCCTGCACCACATTAGTGCGAAAAGTGGTTTTTCAACACTAACACAAGTGCGAAAAGTGGTTTTTCCACACTAATACAAGTGCAAAAGTGGTTTCCTGCACCACATTAGTGCGAAAAGTGGTTTTTCAACACTAACACAAGTGCGAAAAGTGTTTTTTCAACACTAACACAAGTGCGAAAAGTGGTTTTTTTCACACTAATACAAGTGCAAAAGTGGTTTCCTGCACGAACACAAGTGCGAAAAGTGGTTTTTCAACACTATCACAAGTGCAAAAAGTGTTTTTTCCACACTGATACAAGTGCAAAAGTGGTTTTTCAACACTAACACAAGTGCAAAAGTGGTTTCCTGCACCAACACAAGTGCGAAAAGAGTGGTTTCCTGCACGAACACAAGTGCGAAAAGTGGTTTTTCAACACTATCACAAGTGCAAAAAGTGTTTTTTCCACACTAATACAAGTGCAAAGTGGTTTCCTGCACCAACACAAGTGCGAAAAGTGTTTTTTCAACACTAACACAAGTGCGAAAGTGGTTTTTCAACACTAACACAAGTGCGAAAAGTGGTTTTTCAACACTAACACAAGTGCAAAAGTGGTTTCCTGCACCAACACAAGTGTGAAAAGTGATTTTCCAACACTAACACAAGTGCGAAAAGTGGTTTTCAACACTAACACAAGTGCGAAAAGTAGTTTTCAACACTAACACAAGTGCGAAAAGTGGTTTTTTCCACACTAATACAAGTGCAAAAGTGGTTTCCTGCACCACACTAGTGCGAAAAGTGGTTTTTCAACACTAACACAAGTGCGAAAAGTGGTTTTTCAACACTATCACAAGTGCAAAAAGTGTTTTTTCCACACTAATACAAGTGCAAAAGTGGTTTACTGCACCAACACACGTGCGAAAAGTGGTTTTTCAACATTAACACAAGTGCGAAAAGTGGTTTTTCAACACTAACACAAGTGCGAAAAGTGGTTTTTCTCCACTAACACAAGTGCAAAAGTGGTTTTTCAACACTAACACAAGTGCGAAAAGTGGTTTTTCAACACTATCCCAAGTGCAAAAAGTGTTTTTCCACACTAATACAAGTGCAAAAGTGGTTTCCTGCACCAACACAAGTGCGAAAAGTGTTTTTTCAACACTAACACAAGTGCGAAAAGTGGTTTTTCAACACTAACACAAGTGCGAAAAGTGGTTTTTCTCCACTAACACAAGTGCAAAAGTGGTTTCCTGCACCAACACAAGTGCGAAAAGTGGTTTTTCAACACTAACACAAGTGCGAAATGTGGTTTTTCAACACTAACACAAGTGCGAAAAGTGGTTTTTCCACACTAATACAAGTGCAAAAGTGGTTTCCTGCACCACACTAGTGCGAAAAGTGGTTTTTCAACACTAACACAAGTGCGAAAAGTGGTTTTTCAACACTATCACAAGTGCAAAAAGTGTTTTTTCCACACTAATAGAAGTGCAAAAGTGGTTTACTGCACCAACACAAGTGCGAAAAGTGGTTTTTCAACATTAACACAATTGCGAAAAGTGGTTTTTCAACACTAACACAAGTGCGAAAAGTGGTTTTTCAACACTATCACAAGTGCAAAAAGTGGTTTTTCAACACTAACACAAGTGCGAAAAGTGGTTTTTCAACACTAACACAAGTGCGAAAAGTGGTTTTTCAACACTAACACAAGTGCAAAAGTGGTTTCCTGCACCAACACAAGTGCGAAAAGTGGTTTTTCAACACTAACACAAGTGCGAAAAGTGGTTTTTCAACACTATCCCAAGTGCAAAAAGTGTTTTTCCACACTAATACAAGTGCAAAAGTGGTTTCCTGCACCAACACAAGTGCGAAAAGTGTTTTTTCAACACTAACACAAGTGCGAAAAGTGGTTTTTCAACACTAACACAAGTGCGAAAAGTGGTTTTTCAACACTAACACAAGTGCGAAAAATGGTTTTTCAACACTAACACAAGTGCGAAAAGTGGTTTTTCAACACTAACACAAGTGCGAAAAGTGGTTTTTCCACACTAATACAAGTGCAAAAGTGGTTTCCTGCACCACACTAGTGCGAAAAGTGGTTTTTCAACACTAACACAAGTGCGAAAAGTGGTTTTTCAACACTATCACAAGTGCAAAAAGTGTTTTTTCCACACTAATACAAGTGCAAAAGTGGTTTACTGCACCAACACAAGTGCGAAAAGTGGTTTTTCAACACTAACACAAGTGCAAAAAGTGGTTTTTCAACACTAACGCAAGTGCGAAAAGTGTTTTTTCCACACTAATACAAGTGCAAAAGTGGTTTCCTGCACCAACACAGGTGCCAAAAGTGGTTTTTCAACACGAACACAAGTGCGAAAAGTGGTTTTTCAACATTAACACAAGGGCGAAAAGTGGTTTTTCAACACTATCACAAGTGCAAAAAGTGTTTTTTCCACACTGATACAAGTGCAAAAGTGGTTTTTCAACACTAACACAAGTGCAAAAGTGGTTTCCTGCACCAACACAAGTGCGAAAAGTGGTTTTTCAACACTAACAGAAGTGCGAAAAGTGGTTTTTCAACACTATCCCAAGTGCAAAAAGTGTTTTTTCCACACTAATACAAGTGCAAAAGTGGTTTCCTGCACCAACACAAGTGCGAAAAGTGTTTTTTCAACACTAACACAAGTGCGAAAGTGGTTTTTCAACACTAACACAAGTGCGAAAAGTGGTTTTTCAACACTAACACAAGTGCAAAAGTGGTTTCCTGCACCAACACAAGTGTGAAAAGTGATTTTCCAACACTAACACAAGTGCGAAAAGTGGTTTTTCAACACTAACACAAGTGCGAAAAGTAGTTTTTCAACACTAACACAAGTGCGAAAAGTGGTTTTTCCACACTAATACAAGTGCAAAAGTGGTTTCCTGCACCACACTAGTGCGAAAAGTGGTTTTTCAACACTAACACAAGTGCGAAAAGTGGTTTTTCAACACTATCACAAGTGCAAAAAGTGTTTTTTCCACACTAATACAAGTGCAAAAGTGGTTTACTGCACCAACACACGTGCGAAAAGTGGTTTTTCAACATTAACACAAGTGCGAAAAGTGGTTTTTCAACACAAACACAAGTGCGAAAAGTGGTTTTTCAACACTATCACAAGTGCAAAAAGTGGTTTTTCAACACTAAAACAAGTGCGAAAAGTGGTTTTTCAACACTAACACAAGTGCGAAAAGTGGTTTTTCAACACTAACACAAGTGCAAAAGTGGTTTCCTGCACCAACACAAGTGCGAAAAGTGGTTTTTCAACACTAACACAAGTGCGAAAAGTGGTTTTTCAACACTATCCCAAGTGCAAAAAGTGTTTTTCCACACTAATACAAGTGCAAAAGTGGTTTCCTGCACCAACACAAGTGCGAAAAGTGTTTTTTCAACACTAACACAAGTGCGAAAAGTGGTTTTTCAACACTAACACAAGTGCAAAAAGTGGTTTTTCTCCACTAACACAAGTGCAAAAGTGGTTTCCTGCACCAACACAAGTGCGAAAAGTGGTTTTTCAACACTAACACAAGTGCGAAAAGTGGTTTTTCAACACTAACACAAGTGCGAAGTGGTTTTTCCACACTAATACAAGTGCAAAAGTGGTTTCCTGCACCACACTAGTGCGAAAAGTGGTTTTTCAACACTATCCCAAGTGCAAAAAGTGTTTTTCCACACTAATACAAGTGCAAAAGTGGTTTCCTGCACCAACACAAGTGCGAAAAGTGTTTTTTCAACACTAACACAAGTGCGAAAAGTGGTTTTTCAACACTAACACAAGTGCGAAAAGTGGTTTTTCTCCACTAACACAAGTGCAAAAGTGGTTTCCTGCACCAACACAAGTGCGAAAAGTGGTTTTTCAAAACTAACACAAGTGCGAAAAGTGGTTTTTCAACACTAACACAAGTGCGAAAAGTGGTTTTTCCACACTAATACAAGTGCAAAAGTGGTTTCCTGCACCAACACAAGTGCAAAAAGTGGTTTTTCAACACTAACACAAGTGCGAAAAGTGGTTTTTCAACACTATCACAAGTGCAAAAGTGGTTTCCTGCACCAACACAAGTGCGAAAAGTGGTTTTTCAACACTAACACAAGTGCGAAAAGTGGTTTTTCCACACTAACACAAGTGCGAAAAGTGTTTTTTCCACACTAATACAAGTGCAAAAGTGGTTTCCTGCACCAACACAAGTGCGAAAAGTGGTTTTTCAACACTAACACAAGTGCGAAAAGTGGTTTTTCAACACTAACACAAGTGCGAAAAGTGGTTTTTCAACACTAACACAAGTGCGAAAAGTGTTTTTTCCACACTAATACAAGTGCAAAAGTGGTTTCCTGCACCAACACAAGTGCGAAAAGTGGTTTTTCAACACTAACACAAGTGCGAAAAGTGGTTTTTCAACACTAACACAAGTGCGAAAAGTGGTTTTTCCACAGTAATACAAGTGCAAAATTGGTTTCCTGCACCAACACAAGTGCGAAAAGTAGTTTTTCAACACTAACACAAGTGCGAAAAGTGGTTTTTCAACACTAACAGAAGTGCGAAAAGTGGTTTTTCAACACTATCACAAGTGCAAAAAGTGTTTTTTCCACACTAATACAAGTGCAAAAGTGGTTTTTCAACACTAACACAAGTGCAAAAGTGGTTTCCTGCACCAACACAAGTGCGAAAAGTGGTTTTTCAACACTAACACAAGTGCGAAAAGTGGTTTTTCAACTCTATCCCAAGTGCAAAAAGTGTTTTTTCCACACTAATGCAAGTGCAAAAGTGGTTTCCTGCACCAACACAAGTGCGAAAAGTGGTTTTTCAACACTAACACAAGTGCGAAAAGTGGTTTTTCAACACTAACACAAGTGCGAAAAGTGGTTTTTCAACACTAACACAAGTGCGAAAAGTGGTTTTTCAACACTAACACAAGTGCGAAAAGTGTTCTTTCCACACTAATACAAGTGCAAAAGTGGTTTCCTGCACCAACACAAGTGCGAAAAGTAGTTTTTCAACACTAACACAAGTGCGAAAAGTGGTTTTTCAACACTAACACAAGTGCGAAAAGTGGTTTTTCAACACTATCACAAGTGCAAAAAGTGTTTTTTCCACAATAATACAAGTGCAAAAGTGGTTTTTCAACACTAACACAGGTGCAAAAGTGGTTTCCTGCACCAACACAAGTGCGAAAAGTGGTTTTTCAACACTAACACAAGTGCGAAAAGTGGTTTTTCAACTCTATCCCAAGTGCAAAAAGTGTTTTTTCCACACTAATGCAAGTGCAAAAGTGGTTTCCTGCACCAACACAAGTGCGAAAAGTGGTTTTTCAACACTAACACAAGTGCGAAAAGTAGTTTTTCAACACTAACACAAGTGCGAAAAGTGGTTTTTCAACACTAACACAAGTGCGAAAAGTGGTTTTTCAACACTATCACAAGTGCAAAAAGTGTTTTTTCAACACTAACACAAGTGCAAAAGTGGTTTCCTGCACCAACACAAGTGCGAAAAGTGGTTTTTCAACACTAACACAAGTGCGAAAAGTGGTTTTTCAACTCTATCCCAAGTGCCAAAAGTGTTTTTTCCACACTAATGCAAGTGCAAAAGTGGTTTCCTGCACCAACACAAGTGTGAAAAGTGGTTTTTCAACACTAACATAAGTGCGAAAAGTGGTTTTTCAACACTAACACAAGTGCGAAAAGTGGTTTTTCAACACTAACACAAGTGCAAAAGTGGTTTCCTGCACCACATTAGTGCGAAAAGTGGTTTTTCAACACTAACACAAGTGCGAAAAGTGGTTTTTCCACACTAATACAAGTGCAAAAGTGGTTTCCTGCACCACATTAGTGCGAAAAGTGGTTTTTCAACACTAACACAAGTGCGAAAAGTGTTTTTTCAACACTAACACAAGTGCGAAAAGTGGTTTTTTTCACACTAATACAAGTGCAAAAGTGGTTTCCTGCACGAACACAAGTGCGAAAAGTGGTTTTTCAACACTATCACAAGTGCAAAAAGTGTTTTTTCCACACTGATACAAGTGCAAAAGTGGTTTTTCAACACTAACACAAGTGCAAAAGTGGTTTCCTGCACCAACACAAGTGCGAAAAGTGGTTTTTCAACACTATCCCAAGTGCAAAAAGTGTTTTTTCCACACTAATACAAGTGCAAAAGTGGTTTCCTGCACCAACACAAGTGCGAAAAGTGTTTTTTCAACACTAACACAAGTGCGAAAGTGGTTTTTCAACACTAACACAAGTGCGAAAAGTGGTTTTTCAACACTAACACAAGTGCAAAAGTGGTTTCCTGCACCAACACAAGTGTGAAAAGTGATTTTCCAACACTAACACAAGTGCGAAAAGTGGTTTTTCAACACTAACACAAGTGCGAAAAGTAGTTTTTCAACACTAACACAAGTGCGAAAAGTGGTTTTTCCACACTAATACAAGTGCAAAAGTGGTTTCCTGCACCACACTAGTGCGAAAAGTGGTTTTTCAACACTAACACAAGTGCGAAAAGTGGTTTTTCAACACTATCACAAGTGCAAAAAGTGTTTTTTCCACACTAATACAAGTGCAAAAGTGGTTTACTGCACCAACACACGTGCGAAAAGTGGTTTTTCAACATTAACACAAGTGCGAAAAGTGGTTTTTCAACACTAACACAAGTGCGAAAAGTGGTTTTTCTCCACTAACACAAGTGCAAAAGTGGTTTTTCAACACTAACACAAGTGCGAAAAGTGGTTTTTCAACACTATCCCAAGTGCAAAAAGTGTTTTTCCACACTAATACAAGTGCAAAAGTGGTTTCCTGCACCAACACAAGTGCGAAAAGTGTTTTTTCAACACTAACACAAGTGCGAAAAGTGGTTTTTCAACACTAACACAAGTGCGAAAAGTGGTTTTTCTCCACTAACACAAGTGCAAAAGTGGTTTCCTGCACCAACACAAGTGCGAAAAGTGGTTTTTCAACACTAACACAAGTGCGAAATGTGGTTTTTCAACACTAACACAAGTGCGAAAAGTGGTTTTTCCACACTAATACAAGTGCAAAAGTGGTTTCCTGCACCACACTAGTGCGAAAAGTGGTTTTTCAACACTAACACAAGTGCGAAAAGTGGTTTTTCAACACTATCACAAGTGCAAAAAGTGTTTTTTCCACACTAATACAAGTGCAAAAGTGGTTTACTGCACCAACACAAGTGCGAAAAGTGGTTTTTCAACATTAACACAATTGCGAAAAGTGGTTTTTCAACACTAACACAAGTGCGAAAAGTGGTTTTTCAACACTATCACAAGTGCAAAAAGTGGTTTTTCAACACTAACACAAGTGCGAAAAGTGGTTTTTCAACACTAACACAAGTGCGAAAAGTGGTTTTTCAACACTAACACAAGTGCAAAAGTGGTTTCCTGCACCAACACAAGTGCGAAAAGTGGTTTTTCAACACTAACACAAGTGCGAAAAGTGGTTTTTCAACACTATCCCAAGTGCAAAAAGTGTTTTTCCACACTAATACAAGTGCAAAAGTGGTTTCCTGCACCAACACAAGTGCGAAAAGTGTTTTTTCAACACTAACACAAGTGCGAAAAGTGGTTTTTCAACACTAACACAAGTGCGAAAAGTGGTTTTTCAACACTAACACAAGTGCGAAAAGTGGTTTTTCAACACTAACACAAGTGCGAAAAGTGGTTTTTCAACACTAACACAAGTGCGAAAAGTGGTTTTTCCACACTAATACAAGTGCAAAAGTGGTTTCCTGCACCACACTAGTGCGAAAAGTGGTTTTTCAACACTAATACAAGTGCGAAAAGTGGTTTTTCAACACTATCACAAGTGCAAAAAGTGTTTTTTCCACACTAATACAAGTGCAAAAGTGGTTTACTGCACCAACACAAGTGCGAAAAGTGGTTTTTCAACATTAACACAAGTGCGAAAAGTGGTTTTTCAACACTAACACAAGTGCGAAAAGTGGTTTTTCAACACTATCACAAGTGCAAAAAGTGGTTTTTCAACACTAACACAAGTGCGAAAAGTGGTTTTTCAACACTAACACAAGTGCGAAAAGTGGTTTTTCAACACTAACACAAGTGCAAAAGTGGTTTCCTGCACCAACACAAGTGCGAAAAGTGGTTTTTCAACACTAACACAAGTGCGAAAAGTGGTTTTTCAACACTATCCCAGGTGCAAAAAGTGTTTTTCCACACTAATACAAGTGCAAAAGTGGTTTCCTGCACCAACACAAGTGCGAAAAGTGGTTTTTCAACACTAACACAAGTGCGAAAAGTGGTTTTTCAACACTATCACAAGTGCAAAAGTGGTTTCCTGCACCAACACAAGTGCGAAAAGTGGTTTTTCAACACTAACACAAGTGCGAAAAGTGGTTTTTCCACACTAACACAAGTGCGAAAAGTGTTTTTTCCACACTAATACAAGTGCAAAAGTGGTTTCCTGCACCACACTAGTGCGAAAAGTGGTTTTTCAACACTAACACAAGTGCGAAAAGTGTTTTTTCAACACTAACACAAGTGCGAAAAGTGGTTTTTTTCACACTAATACAAGTGCAAAAGTGGTTTCCTGCACGAACACAAGTTCGAAAAGTGGTTTTTCAACACTAACACAAGTGCGAAAAGTGGTTTTTCAACACTAACATAAGTGCGAAAAGTGGTTTTTCCACACTAATACAAGTGCAAAAGTGGTTTCCTGCACCAACGCAAGTGCGAAAAGTGGTTTTTCAACACTAACACAAGTGCAAAAAGTGGTTTTTCAACACTAACACAAGTGCGAAAAGTGTTTTTTCCACACTAATACAAGTGCAAAAGTGGTTTCCTGCACCAACACAAGTGCCAAAAGTGGTTTTTCAACACTAACACAAGTGCAAAAAGTGGTTTTTCAACATTAACACAAGTGCGAAAAGTGGTTTTTCAACACTATCACAAGTGCAAAAAGTGTTTTTCCACACTGATACAAGTGCAAAAGTGGTTTTTCAACACTAACACAAGTGCAAAAGTGGTTTCCTGCACCAACACAAGTGCGAAAAGTGGTTTTTCAACACTAACACAAGTGCGAAAAGTGGTTTTTCAACACTATCCCAAGTGCAAAAAGTGTTTTTTCCACACTAATACAAGTGCAAAAGTGGTTTCCTGCACCAACACAAGTGCGAAAAGTGTTTTTTCAACACTAACACAAGTGCGAAAGTGGTTTTTCAACACTAACACAAGTGCGAAAAGTGGTTTTTCAACACTAACACAAGTGCAAAAGTGGTTTCCTGCACCAACACAAGTGTGATAAGTGATTTTCCAACACTAACACAAGTGCGAAAAGTGGTTTTTCAACACTAACACAAGTGCGAAAAGTAGTTTTTCAACACTAACACAAGTGCGAAAAGTGGTTTTTCCACACTAATACAAGTGCAAAAGTGGTTTCCTGCACCACACTAGTGCGAAAAGTGGTTTTTCAACGCTAACACAAGTGCGAAAAGTGGTTTTTCAACACTATCACAAGTGCAAAAAGTGTTTTTTCCACACTAATACAAGTGCAAAAGTGGTTTACTGCACCAACACACGTGCGAAAAGTGGTTTTTCAACATTAACACAAGTGCGAAAAGTGGTTTTTCAACACTAACACAAGTGCGAAAAGTGGTTTTTCTCCACTAACACAAGTGCAAAAGTGGTTTTTCAACACTAACACAAGTGCGAAAAGTGGTTTTTCAACACTATCCCAAGTGCAAAAAGTGTTTTTCCACACTAATACAAGTGCAAAAGTGGTTTCCTGCACCAACACAAGTGCGAAAAGTGTTTTTTCAACACTAACACAAGTGCGAAAAGTGGTTTTTCAACACTAACACAAGTGCGAAAAGTGGTTTTTCTCCACTAACACAAGTGCAAAAGTGGTTTCCTGCACCAACACAAGTGCGAAAAGTGGTTTTTCAACACTAACACAAGTGCGAAAAGTGGTTTTTCAACACTAACACAAGTGCGAAAAGTGGTTTTTCCACACTAATACAAGTGCAAAAGTGGTTTCCTGCACCACACTAGTGCGAAAAGTGGTTTTTCAACACTAACACAAGTGCGAAAAGTGGTTTTTCAACACTATCACAAGTGCAAAAAGTGTTTTTTCCACACTAATACAAGTGCAAAAGTGGTTTACTGCACCAACACAAGTGCGAAAAGTGGTTTTTCAACATTAACACAATTGCGAAAAGTGGTTTTTCAACACTAACACAAGTGCGAAAAGTGGTTTTTCAACACTATCACAAGTGCAAAAAGTGGTTTTTCAACACTAACACAAGTGCGAAAAGTGGTTTTTCAACACTAACACAAGTGCGAAAAGTGGTTTTTCAACACTAACACAAGTGCAAAAGTGGTTTCCTGCACCAACACAAGTGCGAAAAGTGGTTTTTCAACACTAACACAAGTGCGAAAAGTGGTTTTTCAACACTATCCCAAGTGCAAAAAGTGTTTTTCCACACTAATACAAGTGCAAAAGTGGTTTCCTGCACCAACACAAGTGCGAAAAGTGGTTTTTCAACACTAACACAAGTGCGAAAAGTGGTTTTTCAACACTAACACAAGTGCGAAAAGTGGTTTTTCAACACTAACACAAGTGCGAAAAGTGGTTTTTCAACACTAACACAAGTGCGAAAAGTGGTTTTTCCACACTAATACAAGTGCAAAAGTGGTTTCCTGCACCACACTAGTGCGAAAAGTGGTTTTTCAACACTAACACAAGTGCGAAAAGTGGTTTTTCAACACTATCACAAGTGCAAAAAGTGTTTTTTCCACACTAATACAAGTGCAAAAGTGGTTTACTGCACCAACACAAGTGCGAAAAGTGGTTTTTCAACATTAACACAAGTGCGAAAAGTGGTTTTTCAACACTAACACAAGTGCGAAAAGTGGTTTTTCAACACTATCACAAGTGCAAAAAGTGGTTTTTCAACACTAACACAAGTGCGAAAAGTGGTTTTTCAACACTAACACAAGTGCGAAAAGTGGTTTTTCAACACTAACACAAGTGCAAAAGTGGTTTCCTGCACCAACACAAGTGCGAAAAGTGGTTTTTCAACACTAACACAAGTGCGAAAAGTGGTTTTTCAACACTATCCCAGGTGCAAAAAGTGTTTTTCCACACTAATACAAGTGCAAAAGTGGTTTCCTGCACCAACACAAGTGCGAAAAGTGGTTTTTCAACACTAACACAAGTGCGAAAAGTGGTTTTTCAACACTATCACAAGTGCAAAAGTGGTTTCCTGCACCAACACAAGTGCGAAAAGTGGTTTTTCAACACTAACACAAGTGCGAAAAGTGGTTTTTCCACACTAACACAAGTGCGAAAAGTGTTTTTTCCACACTAATACAAGTGCAAAAGTGGTTTCCTGCACCAACACAAGTGCGAAAAGTGGTTTTTCAACACTAACACAAGTGCGAAAAGTGGTTTTTCAACACTAACACAAGTGCGAAAAGTGGTTTTTCAACACTAACACAAGTGCGAAAAGTGTTTTTTCCACACTAATACAAGTGCAAAAGTGGTTTCCTGCACCAACACAAGTGCGAAAAGTGGTTTTTCAACACTAACACAAGTGCGAAAAGTGGTTTTTCAACACTAACACAAGTGCGAAAAGTGGTTTTTCAACACTAACACAAGTGCGAAAAGTGGTTTTTCCACAGTAATACAAGTGCAAAAGTGGTTTCCTGCACCAACACAAGTGCGAAAAATAGTTTTTCAACACTAACGCAAGTGCGAAAAGTGGTTTTTCAACACTAACAGAAGTGCGAAAAGTGGTTTTTCAACACTATCACAAGTGCAAAAAGTGTTTTTTCCACACTAATACAAGTGCAAAAGTGGTTTTTCAACACTAACACAAGTGCAAAAGTGGTTTCCTGCACCAACACAAGTGCGAAAAGTGGTTTTTCAACACTAACACAAGTGCGAAAAGTGGGTTTTCAACTCTATCCCAAGTGCAAAAAGTGTTTTTTCCACACAAATGCAAGTGCAAAAGTGGTTTCCTGTACCAACACAAGTGCGAAAAGTGGTTTTTCAACACTAACACAAGTGCGAAAAGTAGTTTTTCAACACTAACACAAGTGCGAAAAGTGGTTTTTCCACACTAACACAAGTGCGAAAAGTGTTTTTTCCACACTAATACAAGTGCAAAAGTGGTTTCCTGCACCAACACAAATGCGAAAAGTGGTTTTTCAACACTAACACAAGTGCGAAAAGTGGTTTTTCAACACTAACACAAGTGCGAAAAGTGGTTTTTCAACACTAACACAAGTGCGAAAAGTGTTTTTTCCACACTAATACAAGTGCAAAAGTGGTTTCCTGCACCAACACAAGTGCGAAAAGTGGTTTTTCAACACTAACACAAGTGCGAAAAGTGGTTTTTCAACACTAACACAAGTGCGAAAAGTGGTTTTTCAACACTAACACAAGTGCGAAAAGTGGTTTTTCCACAGTAATACAAGTGCAAAAGTGGTTTCCTGCACCAACACAAGTGCGAAAAGTAGTTTTTCAACACTAACGCAAGTGCGAAAAGTGGTTTTTCAACACTAACATAAGTGCGAAAAGTGGTTTTTCCACACTAATACAAGTGCAAAAGTGGTTTCCTGCACCAACGCAAGTGCGAAAAGTGGTTTTTCAACACTAACACAAGTGCAAAAAGTGGTTTTTCAACACTAAC
Organism: Myxine glutinosa; assembly: GCF_964187855.1. Lineage (NCBI taxonomy): Eukaryota > Metazoa > Chordata > Myxini > Myxiniformes > Myxinidae > Myxine > Myxine glutinosa. The sequence continues at coordinate 158,837,100 of NC_136262.1, forward strand.
ACAAGTGCGAAAAGTGTTTTTTCCACACTAATACAAGTGCAAAAGTGGTTTCCTGCACCAACACAAGTGCCAAAAGTGGTTTTTCAACACTAACACAAGTGCGAAAAGTGGTTTTTCAACATTAACACAAGTGCGAAAAGTGGTTTTTCAACACTATCACAAGTGCAAAAAGTGTTTTTCCACACTGATACAAGTGCAAAAGTGGTTTTTCAACACTAACACAAGTGCAAAAGTGGTTTCCTGCACCAACACAAGTGCGAAAAGTGGTTTTTCAACACTAACACAAGTGCGAAAAGTGGTTTTCAACACTATCCCAAGTGCAAAAAGTGTTTTTTCCACACTAATACAAGTGCAAAAGTGGTTTCCTGCACCAACACAAGTGCGAAAAGTGTTTTTTCAACACTAACACAAGTGCGAAAGTGGTTTTTCAACACTAACACAAGTGCGAAAAGTGGTTTTTCAACACTAACACAAGTGCAAAAGTGGTTTCCTGCACCAACACAAGTGTGAAAAGTGATTTTCCAACACTAACACAAGTGCGAAAAGTGGTTTTTCAACACTAACACAAGTGCGAAAAGTAGTTTTTCAACACTAACACAAGTGCGAAAAGTGGTTTTTCCACACTAATACAAGTGCAAAAGTGGTTTCCTGCACCACACTAGTGCGAAAAGTGGTTTTTCAACGCTAACACAAGTGCGAAAAGTGGTTTTTCAACACTATCACAAGTGCAAAAAGTGTTTTTTCCACACTAATACAAGTGCAAAAGTGGTTTACTGCACCAACACACGTGCGAAAAGTGGTTTTTCAACATTAACACAAGTGCGAAAAGTGGTTTTTCAACACTAACACAAGTGCGAAAAGTGGTTTTTCTCCACTAACACAAGTGCAAAAGTGGTTTTTCAACACTAACACAAGTGCGAAAAGTGGTTTTTCAACACTATCCCAAGTGCAAAAAGTGTTTTTCCACACTAATACAAGTGCAAAAGTGGTTTCCTGCACCAACACAAGTGCGAAAAGTGTTTTTTCAACACTAACACAAGTGCGAAAAGTGGTTTTTCAACACTAACACAAGTGCGAAAAGTGGTTTTTCTCCACTAACACAAGTGCAAAAGTGGTTTCCTGCACCAACACAAGTGCGAAAAGTGGTTTTTCAACACTAACACAAGTGCGAAAAGTGGTTTTTCAACACTAACACAAGTGCAAAAGTGGTTTCCTGCACCAACACAAGTGCGAAAAGTGGTTTTTCAACACTAACACAAGTGCGAAAAGTGGTTTTTCAACACTATCCCAAGTGCAAAAAGTGTTTTTCCACACTAATACAAGTGCAAAAGTGGTTTCCTGCACCAACACAAGTGCGAAAAGTGGTTTTTCAACACTAACACAAGTGCGAAAAGTGGTTTTTCAACACTAACACAAGTGCGAAAAGTGGTTTTTCAACACTAACACAAGTGCGAAAAGTGGTTTTTCAACACTAACACAAGTGCGAAAAGTGGTTTTTCCACACTAATACAAGTGCAAAAGTGGTTTCCTGCACCACACTAGTGCGAAAAGTGGTTTTTCAACACTAACACAAGTGCGAAAAGTGGTTTTTCAACAGTATCACAAGTGCAAAAAGTGTTTTTTCCACACTAATACAAGTGCAAAAGTGGTTTACTGCACCAACACAAGTGCGAAAAGTGGTTTTTCAACATTAACACAAGTGCGAAAAGTGGTTTTTCAACACTAACACAAGTGCGAAAAGTGGTTTTTCAACACTATCACAAGTGCAAAAAGTGGTTTTTCAACACTAACACAAGTGCGAAAAGTGGTTTTTCAACACTAACACAAGTGCGAAAAGTGGTTTTTCAACACTAACACAAGTGCAAAAGTGGTTTCCTGCACCAACACAAGTGCGAAAAGTGGTTTTTCAACACTAACACAAGTGCGAAAAGTGGTTTTTCAACACTATCCCAGGTGCAAAAAGTGTTTTTCCACACTAATACAAGTGCAAAAGTGGTTTCCTGCACCAACACAAGTGCGAAAAGTGGTTTTTCAACACTAACACAAGTGCGAAAAGTGGTTTTTCAACACTATCACAAGTGCAAAAGTGGTTTCCTGCACCAACACAAGTGCGAAAAGTGGTTTTTCAACACTAACACAAGTGCGAAAAGTGGTTTTTCCACACTAACACAAGTGCGAAAAGTGTTTTTTCCACACTAATACAAGTGCAAAAGTGGTTTCCTGCACCAACACAAGTGCGAAAAGTGGTTTTTCAACACTAACACAAGTGCGAAAAGTGGTTTTTCAACACTAACACAAGTGCGAAAAGTGGTTTTTCAACACTAACACAAGTGCGAAAAGTGTTTTTTCCACACTAATACAAGTGCAAAAGTGGTTTCCTGCACCAACACAAGTGCGAAAAGTGGTTTTTCAACACTAACACAAGTGCGAAAAGTGGTTTTTCAACACTAACACAAGTGCGAAAAGTGGTTTTTCAACACTAACACAAGTGCGAAAAGTGGTTTTTCCACAGTAATACAAGTGCAAAAGTGGTTTCCTGCACCAACACAAGTGCGAAAAATAGTTTTTCAACACTAACGCAAGTGCGAAAAGTGGTTTTTCAACACTATCACAAGTGCAAAAAGTGTTTTTTCCACACTAATACAAGTGCAAAAGTGGTTTTTCAACACTAACACAAGTGCAAAAGTGGTTTCCTGCACCAACACAAGTGCGAAAAGTGGTTTTTCAACACTAACACAAGTGCGAAAAGTGGGTTTTCAACTCTATCCCAAGTGCAAAAAGTGTTTTTTCCACACAAATGCAAGTGCAAAAGTGGTTTCCTGTACCAACACAAGTGCGAAAAGTGGTTTTTCAACACTAACACAAGTGCGAAAAGTAGTTTTTCAACACTAACACAAGTGCGAAAAGTGGTTTTTCCACACTAACACAAGTGCGAAAAGTGTTTTTTCCACACTAATACAAGTGCAAAAGTGGTTTCCTGCACCAACACAAATGCGAAAAGTGGTTTTTCAACACTAACACAAGTGCGAAAAGTGGTTTTTCAACACTAACACAAGTGCGAAAAGTGGTTTTTCAACACTAACACAAGTGCGAAAAGTGTTTTTTCCACACTAATACAAGTGCAAAAGTGGTTTCCTGCACCAACACAAGTGCGAAAAGTGGTTTTTCAACACGAACACAAGTGCGAAAAGTGGTTTTTCAACACTAACACAAGTGCGAAAAGTGGTTTTTCAACACTAACACAAGTGCGAAAAGTGGTTTTTCCACAGTAATACAAGTGCAAAAGTGGTTTCCTGCACCAACACAAGTGCGAAAAGTAGTTTTTCAACACTAACGCAAGTGCGAAAAGTGGTTTTTCAACACTAACAGAAGTGCGAAAAGTGGTTTTTCAACACTATCACAAGTGCAAAAAGTGTTTTTTCCACACTAATACAAGTGCAAAAGTGGTTTTTCAACACTAACATAAGTGCAAAAGTGGTTTCCTGCACCAACACAAGTGCGAAAAGTGGTTTTTCAACACTAACACAAGTGCGAAAAGTGGTTTTTCAACTCTATCCCAAGTGCAAAAAGTGATTTTTCCACACTAATGCAAGTGCAAAAGTGGTTTCCTGCACCAACACAAGTGCGAAAAGTGGTTTTTCAACACTAACACAAGTGCGAAAAGTAGTTTTTCAACACTAACACAAGTGCGAAAAGTGGTTTTTCAACACTAACACAAGTGCGAAAAGTGGTTTTTCAACACTATCACAAGTGCAAAAAGTGTTTTTTCCACAATAATACAAGTGCAAAAGTGTTTTTTCAACACTAACACAAGTGCAAAAGTGGTTTCCTGCACCAACACAAGTGCAAAAAGTGGTTTTTCAACACTAACACAAGTGCGAAAAGTGGTTTTTCAACTCTATCCCAAGTGCCAAAAGTGTTTTTTCCACACTAATACAAGTGCAAAAGTGGTTTCCTGCACCACACTAGTGCGAAAAGTGGTTTTTCAACACTAACACAAGTGCGAAAAGTGGTTTTTCAACACTATCACAAGTGCAAAAAGTGTTTTTTCCACACTAATACAAGTGCAAAAGTGGTTTACTGCACCAACACAAGTGCGAAAAGTGGTTTTTCAACATTAACACAAGTGCGAAAAGTGGTTTTTCAACACTAACACAAGTGCGAAAAGTGGTTTTTCAACACTATCACAAGTGCAAAAAGTGGTTTTTCAACACTAAAACAAGTGCGAAAAGTGGTTTTTCAACACTAACAAGTGCGAAAGTGGTTTTTCAACATTAACACAAGTGCGAAAAGTGGTTTTTCAACACTAACACAAGTGCGAAAAGTGGTTTTTCAACACTATCACAAGTGCAAAAAGTGGTTTTTCAACACTAAAACAAGTGCGAAAAGTGGTTTTTCAACACTAACACAAGTGCGAAAAGTGGTTTTTCAACACTAACACAAGTGCAAAAGTGGTTTCCTGCACCAACACAAGTGCGAAAAGTGGTTTTTCAACACTAACACAAGTGCGAAAAGTGGTTTTTCAACACTATCCCAAGTGCAAAAAGTGTTTTTCCACACTAATACAAGTGCAAAAGTGGTTTCCTGCACCAACACAAGTGCGAAAAGTGTTTTTTCAACACTAACACAAGTGCGAAAAGTGGTTTTTCAACACTAACACAAGTGCGAAAAGTGGTTTTTCTCCACTAACACAAGTGCAAAAGTGGTTTCCTGCACCAACACAAGTGCGAAAAGTGGTTTTTCAAAACTAACACAAGTGCGAAAAGTGGTTTTTCAACACTAACACAAGTGCGAAAAGTGGTTTTTCCACACTAATACAAGTGCAAAAGTGGTTTCCTGCACCAACACAAGTGCAAAAAGTGGTTTTTCAACACTAACACAAGTGCAAAAAGTGGTTTTTCAACACTATCACAAGTGCAAAAGTGGTTTCCTGCACCAACACAAGTGCGAAAAGTGGTTTTTCAACACTAACACAAGTGCGAAAAGTGGTTTTTCCACACTAACACAAGTGCGAAAAGTGTTTTTTCCACACTAATACAAGTGCAAAAGTGGTTTCCTGCACCAACACAAGTGCGAAAAGTGGTTTTTCAACACTAACACAAGTGCGAAAAGTGGTTTTTCAACACTAACACAAGTGCGAAAAGTGTTTTTTCCACACTAATACAAGTGCAAAAGTGGTTTCCTGCACCAACACAAGTGCGAAAAGTGGTTTTTCAACACTAACACAAGTGCGAAAAGTGGTTTTTCAACACTAACACAAGTGCGAAAAGTGGTTTTTCCACAGTAATACAAGTGCAAAAGTGGTTTCCTGCACCAACACAAGTGCGAAAAGTAGTTTTTCAACACTAACACAAGTGCGAAAAGTGGTTTTTCAACACTAACAGAAGTGCGAAAAGTGGTTTTTGAACACTATCACAAGTGCAAAAAGTGTTTTTTCCACACTAATACAAGTGCAAAAGTGGTTTTTCAACACTAACACAAGTGCAAAAGTGGTTTCCTGCACCAACACAAGTGCGAAAAGTGGTTTTTCAACACTAACACAAGTGCGAAAAGTGGTTTTTCAACTCTATCCCAAGTGCAAAAAGTGTTTTTTCCACACTAATGCAAGTGCAAAAGTGGTTTCCTGCACCAACACAAGTGCGAAAAGTGGTTTTTCAACACTAACACTAGTGCGAAAAGTGGTTTTTCAACACTAACACAAGTGCGAAAAGTGGTTTTTCAACACTAACACAAGTGCGAAAAGTGGTTTTTCAACACTAACACAAGTGCGAAAAGTGTTCTTTCCACACTAATACAAGTGCAAAAGTGGTTTCCTGCACCAACACAAGTGCGAAAAGTAGTTTTTCAACACTAACACAAGTGCGAAAAGTGGTTTTTCAACACTAACACAAGTGCGAAAAGTGGTTTTTCAACACTATCACAAGTGCAAAAAGTGTTTTTTCCACAATAATACAAGTGCAAAAGTGGTTTTTCAACACTAACACAAGTGCAAAAGTGGTTTCCTGCACCAACACAAGTGCGAAAAGTGGTTTTTCAACACTAACACAAGTGCGAAAAGTGGTTTTTCAACTCTATCCCAAGTGCAAAAAGTGTTTTTTCCACACTAATGCAAGTGCAAAAGTGGTTTCCTGCACCAACACAAGTGCGAAAAGTGGTTTTTCAACACTAACACAAGTGCGAAAAGTAGTTTTTCAACACTAACACAAGTGCGAAAAGTGGTTTTTCAACACTAACACAAGTGCGAAAAGTGGTTTTTCAACACTATCACAAGTGCAAAAAGTGTTTTTTCCACAATAATGCAAGTGCAAAAGTGTTTTTTCAACACTAACACAAGTGCAAAAGTGGTTTCCTGCACCAACACAAGTGCGAAAAGTGGTTTTTCAACACTAACACAAGTGCGAAAAGTGGTTTTTCAACTCTATCCCAAGTGCCAAAAGTGTTTTTTCCACACTAATGCAAGTGCAAAAGTGGTTTCCTGCACCAACACAAGTGTGAAAAGTGGTTTTTCAACACTAACATAAGTGCGAAAAGTGGTTTTTCAACACTAACACAAGTGCGAAAAGTGGTTTTTCAACACTAACACAAGTGCGAAAAGTGGTTTTTCCACACTAATACAAGTGCAAAAGTGGTTTTTCAACACTAACACAAGTGCGAAAAGTGTTTTTTCAACACCAACACAAGTGCGAAAAGTGGTTTTTTTCACACTAATACAAGTGCAAAAGTGGTTTCCTGCACGAACACAAGTTCGAAAAGTGGTTTTTCAACACTAACACAAGTGCGAAAAGTGGTTTTTCAACACTAACACAAGTGCGAAAAGTGGTTTTTCCACACTAATACAAGTGCAAAAGTGGTTTCCTGCACCAACGCAAGTGCGAAAAGTGGTTTTTCAACACTAACACAAGTGCAAAAAGTGGTTTTTCAACACTAACGCAAGTGCGAAAAGTGTTTTTTCCACACTAATACAAGTGCAAAAGTGGTTTCCTGCACCAACACAAGTGCCAAAAGTGGTTTTTCAACACTAACACAAGTGCGAAAAGTGGTTTTTCAACATTAACACAAGTGCGAAAAGTGGTTTTTCAACACTATCACAAGTGCAAAAAGTGTTTTTTCCACACTGATACAAGTGCAAAAGTGGTTTTTCAACACTAACACAAGTGCAAAAGTGGTTTCCTGCACCAACACAAGTGCGAAAAGTGGTTTTTCAACACTAACACAAGTGCGAAAAGTGGTTTTTCAACACTATCCCAAGTGCAAAAAGTGTTTTTTCCACACTAATACAAGTGCAAAAGTGGTTTCCTGCACCAACACAAGTGCGAAAAGTGTTTTTTCAACACTAACACAAGTGCGAAAGTGGTTTTTCAACACTAACACAAGTGCGAAAAGTGTTTTTTCAACACTAACACAAGTGCGAAAAGTGGTTTTTCAACACTAACACAAGTGCAAAAGTGGTTTCCTGCACCAACACAAGTGTGAAAAGTGATTTTCCAACACTAACACAAGTGCGAAAAGTGGTTTTTCAACACTAACACAAGTGCGAAAAGTAGTTTTTCAACACGAACACAAGTGCGAAAAGTGGTTTTTCCACACTAATACAAGTGCAAAAGTGGTTTCCTGCACCACACTCGTGCGAAAAGTGGTTTTTCAACACTAACACAAGTGCGAAAAGTGGTTTTTCAACACTATCACAAGTGCAAAAAGTGTTTTTTCCACACTAATACAAGTGCAAAAGTGGTTTACTGCACCAACACACGTGCGAAAAGTGGTTTTTCAACATTAACACAAGTGCGAAAAGTGGTTTTTCAACACTAACACAAGTGCGAAAAGTGGTTTTTCAACACTATCACAAGTGCAAAAAGTGTTTTTTCCACACGAATACAAGTGCAAAAGTGGTTTCCTGCACCAACACAAGTGCGAAAAGTGGTTTTTCAACACTAACACAAGTGCGAAAAGTAGTTTTTCAACACTAACACAAGTGCGAAAAGTGGTTTTTCAACACTAACACAAGTGCGAAAAGTGGTTTTTCAACACTATCACAAGTGCAAAAAGTGTTTTTTCCACAATAATACAAGTGCAAAAGTGTTTTTTCAACACTAACACAAGTGCAAAAGTGGTTTCCTGCACCAACACAAGTGCAAAAAGTGGTTTTTCAACACTAACACAAGTGCGAAAAGTGGTTTTTCAACTCTATCCCAAGTGCCAAAAGTGTTTTTTCCACACTAATACAAGTGCAAAAGTGGTTTCCTGCACCACACTAGTGCGAAAAGTGGTTTTTCAACACTAACACAAGTGCGAAAAGTGGTTTTTCAACACTATCACAAGTGCAAAAAGTGTTTTTTCCACACTAATACAAGTGCAAAAGTGGTTTACTGCACCAACACAAGTGCGAAAAGTGGTTTTTCAACATTAACACAAGTGCGAAAAGTGGTTTTTCAACACTAACACAAGTGCGAAAAGTGGTTTTTCAACACTATCACAAGTGCAAAAAGTGGTTTTTCAACACTAAAACAAGTGCGAAAAGTGGTTTTTCAACACTAACACAAGTGCGAAAGTGGTTTTTCAACATTAACACAAGTGCGAAAAGTGGTTTTTCAACACTAACACAAGTGCGAAAAGTGGTTTTTCAACACTATCACAAGTGCAAAAAGTGGTTTTTCAACACTAAAACAAGTGCGAAAAGTGGTTTTTCAACACTAACACAAGTGCGAAAAGTGGTTTTTCAACACTAACACAAGTGCAAAAGTGGTTTCCTGCACCAACACAAGTGCAAAAAGTGGTTTTTCAACACTAACACAAGTGCGAAAAGTGGTTTTTCAACACTATCCCAAGTGCAAAAAGTGTTTTTCCACACTAATACAAGTGCAAAAGTGGTTTCCTGCACCAACACAAGTGCGAAAAGTGTTTTTTCAACACTAACACAAGTGCGAAAAGTGGTTTTTCAACACTAACACAAGTGCGAAAAGTGGTTTTTCTCCACTAACACAAGTGCAAAAGTGGTTTCCTGCACCAACACAAGTGCGAAAAGTGGTTTTTCAAAACTAACACAAGTGCGAAAAGTGGTTTTTCAACACTAACACAAGTGCGAAAAGTGGTTTTTCCACACTAATACAAGTGCAAAAGTGGTTTCCTGCACCAACACAAGTGCAAAAAGTGGTTTTTCAACACTAACACAAGTGCAAAAAGTGGTTTTTCAACACTATCACAAGTGCAAAAGTGGTTTCCTGCACCAACACAAGTGCGAAAAGTGGTTTTTCAACACTAACACAAGTGCGAAAAGTGGTTTTTCCACACTAACACAAGTGCGAAAAGTGTTTTTTCCACACTAATACAAGTGCAAAAGTGGTTTCCTGCACCAACACAAGTGCGAAAAGTGGTTTTTCAACACTAACACAAGTGCGAAAAGTGGTTTTTCAACACTAACACAAGTGCGAAAAGTGTTTTTTCCACACTAATACAAGTGCAAAAGTGGTTTCCTGCACCAACACAAGTGCGAAAAGTGGTTTTTCAACACTAACACAAGTGCGAAAAGTGGTTTTTCAACACTAACACAAGTGCGAAAAGTGGTTTTTCCACAGTAATACAAGTGCAAAAGTGGTTTCCTGCACCAACACAAGTGCGAAAAGTAGTTTTTCAACACTAACACAAGTGCGAAAAGTGGTTTTTCAACACTAACAGAAGTGCGAAAAGTGGTTTTTGAACACTATCACAAGTGCAAAAAGTGTTTTTTCCACACTAATACAAGTGCAAAAGTGGTTTTTCAACACTAACACAAGTGCAAAAGTGGTTTCCTGCACCAACACAAGTGCGAAAAGTGGTTTTTCAACACTAACACAAGTGCGAAAAGTGGTTTTTCAACTCTATCCCAAGTGCAAAAAGTGTTTTTTCCACACTAATGCAAGTGCAAAAGTGGTTTCCTGCACCAACACAAGTGCGAAAAGTGGTTTTTCAACACTAACACAAGTGCGAAAAGTGGTTTTTCAACACTAACACAAGTGCGAAAAGTGGTTTTTCAACACTAACACAAGTGCAAAAAGTGGTTTTTCAACACTAACACAAGTGCGAAAAGTGTTCTTTCCACACTAATACAAGTGCAAAAGTGGTTTCCTGCACCAACACAAGTGCGAAAAGTAGTTTTTCAACACTAACACAAGTGCGAAAAGTGGTTTTTCAACACTAACACAAGTGCGAAAAGTGGTTTTTCAACACTATCACAAGTGCAAAAAGTGTTTTTTCCACAATAATACAAGTGCAAAAGTGGTTTTTCAACACTAACACAAGTGCAAAAGTGGTTTCCTGCACCAACACAAGTGCGAAAAGTGGTTTTTCAACACTAACACAAGTGCGAAAAGTGGTTTTTCAACTCTATCCCAAGTGCAAAAAGTGTTTTTTCCACACTAATGCAAGTGCAAAAGTGGTTTCCTGCACCAACACAAGTGCGAAAAGTGGTTTTTCAACACTAACACAAGTGCGAAAAGTAGTTTTTCAACACTAACACAAGTGCGAAAAGTGGTTTTTCAACACTAACACAAGTGCGAAAAGTGGTTTTTCAACACTATCACAAGTGCAAAAAGTGTTTTTTCCACAATAATGCAAGTGCAAAAGTGTTTTTTCAACACTAACACAAGTGCAAAAGTGGTTTCCTGCACCAACACAAGTGCGAAAAGTGGTTTTTCAACACTAACACAAGTGCGAAAAGTGGTTTTTCAACTCTATCCCAAGTGCCAAAAGTGTTTTTTCCACACTAATGCAAGTGCAAAAGTGGTTTCCTGCACCAACACAAGTGTGAAAAGTGGTTTTTCAACACTAACATAAGTGCGAAAAGTGGTTTTTCAACACTAACACAAGTGCGAAAAGTGGTTTTTCAACACTAACACAAGTGCGAAAAGTGGTTTTTCCACACTAATACAAGTGCAAAAGTGGTTTTTCAACACTAACACAAGTGCGAAAAGTGTTTTTTCAACACCAACACAAGTGCGAAAAGTGGTTTTTTTCACACTAATACAAGTGCAAAAGTGGTTTCCTGCACGAACACAAGTTCGAAAAGTGGTTTTTCAACACTAACACAAGTGCGAAAAGTGGTTTTTCAACACTAACACAAGTGCGAAAAGTGGTTTTTCCACACTAATACAAGTGCAAAAGTGGTTTCCTGCACCAACGCAAGTGCGAAAAGTGGTTTTTCAACACTAACACAAGTGCAAAAAGTGGTTTTTCAACACTAACGCAAGTGCGAAAAGTGTTTTTTCCACACTAATACAAGTGCAAAAGTGGTTTCCTGCACCAACACAAGTGCCAAAAGTGGTTTTTCAACACTAACACAAGTGCGAAAAGTGGTTTTTCAACATTAACACAAGTGCGAAAAGTGGTTTTTCAACACTATCACAAGTGCAAAAAGTGTTTTTTCCACACTGATACAAGTGCAAAAGTGGTTTTTCAACACTAACACAAGTGCAAAAGTGGTTTCCTGCACCAACACAAGTGCGAAAAGTGGTTTTTCAACACTAACACAAGTGCGAAAAGTGGTTTTTCAACACTATCCCAAGTGCAAAAAGTGTTTTTTCCACACTAATACAAGTGCAAAAGTGGTTTCCTGCACCAACACAAGTGCGAAAAGTGTTTTTTCAACACTAACACAAGTGCGAAAGTGGTTTTTCAACACTAACACAAGTGCGAAAAGTGTTTTTTCAACACTAACACAAGTGCGAAAAGTGGTTTTTCAACACTAACACAAGTGCAAAAGTGGTTTCCTGCACCAACACAAGTGTGAAAAGTGATTTTCCAACACTAACACAAGTGCGAAAAGTGGTTTTTCAACACTAACACAAGTGCGAAAAGTAGTTTTTCAACACGAACACAAGTGCGAAAAGTGGTTTTTCCACACTAATACAAGTGCAAAAGTGGTTTCCTGCACCACACTCGTGCGAAAAGTGGTTTTTCAACACTAACACAAGTGCGAAAAGTGGTTTTTCAACACTATCACAAGTGCAAAAAGTGTTTTTTCCACACTAATACAAGTGCAAAAGTGGTTTACTGCACCAACACACGTGCGAAAAGTGGTTTTTCAACATTAACACAAGTGCGAAAAGTGGTTTTTCAACACTAACACAAGTGCGAAAAGTGGTTTTTCAACACTATCACAAGTGCAAAAAGTGGGTTTTCAACACTAAAACAAGTGCGAAAAGTGGTTTTTCAACACTAACACAAGTGCGAAAAGTGGTTTTTCAACACTAACACAAGTGCAAAAGTGGTTTCCTGCACCAACACAAGTGCGAAAAGTGGTTTTTCAACACTAACACAAGTGCGAAAAGTGGTTTTTCAACACTATCCCAAGTGCAAAAAGTGTTTTTCCACACTAATACAAGTGCAAAAGTGGTTTCCTGCACCAACACAAGTGCGAAAAGTGTTTTTTCAACACTAACACAAGTGCGAAAAGTGGTTTTTCAACACTAACACAAGTGCGAAAAGTGGTTTTTCTCCACTAACACAAGTGCAAAAGTGGTTTCCTGCACCAACACAAGTGCGAAAAGTGGTTTTTCAACACTAACACAAGTGCGAAAAGTGGTTTTTCAACACTAACACAAGTGCGAAAAGTGGTTTTTCCACACTAATACAAGTGCAAAAGTGGTTTCCTGCACCAACACAAGTGCAAAAAGTGGTTTTTCCACACTAACACAAGTGCGAAAAGTGGTTTTTCAACACTATCACAAGTGCAAAAGTGGTTTTTCAACACTAACACAAGTGCGAAAAGTGTTTTTTCCACACTAATACAAGTGCAAAAGTGGTTTCCTGCACCAACACAAGTGCGAAAAGTGGTTTTTCAACACTAACACAAGTGCGAAAAGTGGTTTTTCAACACTAACACAAGTGCGAGAAGTGGTTTTTCAACACTAACACAAGTGCGAAAAGTGGTTTTTCCACAGTAATACAAGTGCAAAAGTGGTTTCCTGCACCAACACAAGTGCGAAAAATAGTTTTTCAACACTAACGCAAGTGCGAAAAGTGGTTTTTCAACACTAACAGAAGTGCGAAAAGTGGTTTTTCAACACTATCACAAGTGCAAAAAGTGTTTTTTCCACACTAATACAAGTGCAAAAGTGGTTTTTCAACACTAACACAAGTGCAAAAGTGGTTTCCTGCACCAACACAAGTGCGAAAAGTGGTTTTTCAACACTAACACAAGTGCGAAAAGTGGGTTTTCAACTCTATCCCAAGTGCAAAAAGTGTTTTTTCCACACAAATGCAAGTGCAAAAGTGGTTTCCTGTACCAACACAAGTGCGAAAAGTGGTTTTTCAACACTAACACAAGTGCGAAAAGTAGTTTTTCAACACTAACACAAGTGCGAAAAGTGGTTTTTCCACACTAACACAAGTGCGAAAAGTGTTTTTTCCACACTAATACAAGTGCAAAAGTGGTTTCCTGCACCAACACAAATGCGAAAAGTGGTTTTTCAACACTAACACAAGTGCGAAAAGTGGTTTTTCAACACGAACACAAGTGCGAAAAGTGGTTTTTCAACACTAACACAAGTGCGAAAAGTGTTTTTTCCACACTAATACAAGTGCAAAAGTGGTTTCCTGCACCAACACAAGTGCGAAAAGTGGTTTTTCAACACTAACACAAGTGCGAAAAGTGGTTTTTCAACACTAACACAAGTGCGAAAAGTGGTTTTTCAACACTAACACAAGTGCGAAAAGTGGTTTTTCCACAGTAATACAAGTGCAAAAGTGGTTTCCTGCACCAACACAAGTGCGAAAAGTAGTTTTTCAACACTAACGCAAGTGCGAAAAGTGGTTTTTCAACACTAACAGAAGTGCGAAAAGTGGTTTTTCAACACTATCACAAGTGCAAAAAGTGTTTTTTCCACACTAATACAAGTGCAAAAGTGGTTTTTCAACACTAACACAAGTGCAAAAGTGGTTTCCTGCACCAACACAAGTGCGAAAAGTGGTTTTTCAACACTAACACAAGTGCGAAAAGTGGTTTTTCAACTCTATCCCAAGTGCAAAAAGTGATTTTTCCACACTAATGCAAGTGCAAAAGTGGTTTCCTGCACCAACACAAGTGCGAAAAGTGGTTTTTCAACACTAACACAAGTGCGAAAAGTGGTTTTTCAACACTATCACAAGTGCAAAAAGTGTTTTTTCCACACTAATACAAGTGCAAAAGTGGTTTACTGCACCAACACACGTGCGAAAAGTGGTTTTTCAACATTAACACAAGTGCGAAAAGTGGTTTTTCAACACTAACACAAGTGCGAAAAGTGGTTTTTCAACACTATCACAAGTGCAAAAAGTGGGTTTTCAACACTAAAACAAGTGCGAAAAGTGGTTTTTCAACACTAACACAAGTGCGAAAAGTGGTTTTTCAACACTAACACAAGTGCAAAAGTGGTTTCCTGCACCAACACAAGTGCGAAAAGTGGTTTTTCAACACTAACACAAGTGCGAAAAGTGGTTTTTCAACACTATCCCAAGTGCAAAAAGTGTTTTTCCACACTAATACAAGTGCAAAAGTGGTTTCCTGCACCAACACAAGTGCGAAAAGTGTTTTTTCAACACTAACACAAGTGCGAAAAGTGGTTTTTCAACACTAACACAAGTGCGAAAAGTGGTTTTTCTCCACTAACACAAGTGCAAAAGTGGTTTCCTGCACCAACACAAGTGCGAAAAGTGGTTTTTCAACACTAACACAAGTGCGAAAAGTGGTTTTTCAACACTAACACAAGTGCGAAAAGTGGTTTTTCCACACTAATACAAGTGCAAAAGTGGTTTCCTGCACCAACACAAGTGCAAAAAGTGGTTTTTCCACACTAACACAAGTGCGAAAAGTGGTTTTTCAACACTATCACAAGTGCAAAAGTGGTTTTTCAACACTAACACAAGTGCGAAAAGTGTTTTTTCCACACTAATACAAGTGCAAAAGTGGTTTCCTGCACCAACACAAGTGCGAAAAGTGGTTTTTCAACACTAACACAAGTGCGAAAAGTGGTTTTTCAACACTAACACAAGTGCGAGAAGTGGTTTTTCAACACTAACACAAGTGCGAAAAGTGGTTTTTCCACAGTAATACAAGTGCAAAAGTGGTTTCCTGCACCAACACAAGTGCGAAAAATAGTTTTTCAACACTAACGCAAGTGCGAAAAGTGGTTTTTCAACACTAACAGAAGTGCGAAAAGTGGTTTTTCAACACTATCACAAGTGCAAAAAGTGTTTTTTCCACACTAATACAAGTGCAAAAGTGGTTTTTCAACACTAACACAAGTGCAAAAGTGGTTTCCTGCACCAACACAAGTGCGAAAAGTGGTTTTTCAACACTAACACAAGTGCGAAAAGTGGGTTTTCAACTCTATCCCAAGTGCAAAAAGTGTTTTTTCCACACAAATGCAAGTGCAAAAGTGGTTTCCTGTACCAACACAAGTGCAAAAAGTGGTTTTTCAACACTAACACAAGTGCGAAAAGTAGTTTTTCAACACTAACACAAGTGCGAAAAGTGGTTTTTCCACACTAACACAAGTGCGAAAAGTGTTTTTTCCACACTAATACAAGTGCAAAAGTGGTTTCCTGCACCAACACAAATGCGAAAAGTGGTTTTTCAACACTAACACAAGTGCGAAAAGTGGTTTTTCAACACTAACACAAGTGCGAAAAGTGGTTTTTCAACACTAACACAAGTGCGAAAAGTGTTTTTTCCACACTAATACAAGTGCAAAAGTGGTTTCCTGCACCAACACAAGTGCGAAAAGTGGTTTTTCAACACTAACACAAGTGCGAAAAGTGGTTTTTCAACACTAACACAAGTGCGAAAAGTGGTTTTTCAACACTAACACAAGTGCGAAAAGTGGTTTTTCCACAATAATACAAGTGCAAAAGTGGTTTCCTGCACCAACACAAGTGCGAAAAGTAGTTTTTCAACACTAACGCAAGTGCGAAAAGTGGTTTTTCAACACTAACAGAAGTGCGAAAAGTGGTTTTTCAACACTATCACAAGTGCAAAAAGTGTTTTTTCCACACTAATACAAGTGCAAAAGTGGTTTTTCAACACTAACACAAGTGCAAAAGTGGTTTCCTGCACCAACACAAGTGCGAAAAGTGGTTTTTCAACACTAACACAAGTGCGAAAAGTGGTTTTTCAACACTAACACAAGTGCGAAAAGTGGTTTTTCAACACTAACACAAGTGCGAAAAGTGGTTTTTCAACACTAACACAAGTGCGAAAAGTGGTTTTTCCACACTAATACAAGTGCAAAAGTGGTTTCCTGCACCACACTAGTGCGAAAAGTGGTTTTTCAACACTAACACAAGTGCGAAAAGTGGTTTTTCAACAGTATCACAAGTGCAAAAAGTGTTTTTTCCACACTAATACAAGTGCAAAAGTGGTTTACTGCACCAACACAAGTGCGAAAAGTGGTTTTTCAACATTAACACAAGTGCGAAAAGTGGTTTTTCAACACTAACACAAGTGCGAAAAGTGGTTTTTCAACACTATCACAAGTGCAAAAAGTGGTTTTTCAACACTAACACAAGTGCGAAAAGTGGTTTTTCAACACTAACACAAGTGCGAAAAGTGGTTTTTCAACACTAACACAAGTGCAAAAGTGGTTTCCTGCACCAACACAAGTGCGAAAAGTGGTTTTTCAACACTAACACAAGTGCGAAAAGTGGTTTTTCAACACTATCCCAGGTGCAAAAAGTGTTTTTCCACACTAATACAAGTGCAAAAGTGGTTTCCTGCACCAACACAAGTGCGAAAAGTGGTTTTTCAACACTAACACAAGTGCGAAAAGTGGTTTTTCAACACTATCACAAGTGCAAAAGTGGTTTCCTGCACCAACACAAGTGCGAAAAGTGGTTTTTCAACACTAACACAAGTGCGAAAAGTGGTTTTTCCACACTAACACAAGTGCGAAAAGTGTTTTTTCCACACTAATACAAGTGCAAAAGTGGTTTCCTGCACCAACACAAGTGCGAAAAGTGGTTTTTCAACACTAACACAAGTGCGAAAAGTGGTTTTTCAACACTAACACAAGTGCGAAAAGTGGTTTTTCAACACTAACACAAGTGCGAAAAGTGTTTTTTCCACACTAATACAAGTGCAAAAGTGGTTTCCTGCACCAACACAAGTGCGAAAAGTGGTTTTTCAACACTAACACAAGTGCGAAAAGTGGTTTTTCAACACTAACACAAGTGCGAAAAGTGGTTTTTCAACACTAACACAAGTGCGAAAAGTGGTTTTTCCACAGTAATACAAGTGCAAAAGTGGTTTCCTGCACCAACACAAGTGCGAAAAATAGTTTTTCAACACTAACGCAAGTGCGAAAAGTGGTTTTTCAACACTAACAGAAGTGCGAAAAGTGGTTTTTCAACACTATCACAAGTGCAAAAAGTGTTTTTTCCACACTAATACAAGTGCAAAAGTGGTTTTTCAACACTAACACAAGTGCAAAAGTGGTTTCCTGCACCAACACAAGTGCGAAAAGTGGTTTTTCAACACTAACACAAGTGCGAAAAGTGGGTTTTCAACTCTATCCCAAGTGCAAAAAGTGTTTTTTCCACACAAATGCAAGTGCAAAAGTGGTTTCCTGTACCAACACAAGTGCGAAAAGTGGTTTTTCAACACTAACACAAGTGCGAAAAGTAGTTTTTCAACACTAACACAAGTGCGAAAAGTGGTTTTTCCACACTAACACAAGTGCGAAAAGTGTTTTTTCCACACTAATACAAGTGCAAAAGTGGTTTCCTGCACCAACACAAATGCGAAAAGTGGTTTTTCAACACTAACACAAGTGCGAAAAGTGGTTTTTCAACACTAACACAAGTGCGAAAAGTGGTTTTTCAACACTAACACAAGTGCGAAAAGTGTTTTTTCCACACTAATACAAGTGCAAAAGTGGTTTCCTGCACCAACACAAGTGCGAAAAGTGGTTTTTCAACACTAACACAAGTGCGAAAAGTGGTTTTTCAACACTAACACAAGTGCGAAAAGTGGTTTTTCAACACTAACACAAGTGCGAAAAGTGGTTTTTCCACAGTAATACAAGTGCAAAAGTGGTTTCCTGCACCAACACAAGTGCGAAAAGTAGTTTTTCAACACTAACGCAAGTGCGAAAAGTGGTTTTTCAACACTAACAGAAGTGCGAAAAGTGGTTTTTCAACACTATCACAAGTGCAAAAAGTGTTTTTTCCACACTAATACAAGTGCAAAAGTGGTTTTTCAACACTAACACAAGTGCAAAAGTGGTTTCCTGCACCAACACAAGTGCGAAAAGTGGTTTTTCAACACTAACACAAGTGCGAAAAGTGGTTTTTCAACTCTATCCCAAGTGCAAAAAGTGATTTTTCCACACTAATGCAAGTGCAAAAGTGGTTTCCTGCACCAACACAAGTGCGAAAAGTGGTTTTTCAACACTAACACAAGTGCGAAAAGTAGTTTTTCAACACTAACACAAGTGCGAAAAGTGGTTTTTCAACACTAACACAAGTGCGAAAAGTGGTTTTTCAACACTATCACAAGTGCAAAAAGTGTTTTTTCCACAATAATACAAGTGCAAAAGTGTTTTTTCAACACTAACACAAGTGCAAAAGTGGTTTCCTGCACCAACACAAGTGCAAAAAGTGGTTTTTCAACACTAACACAAGTGCGAAAAGTGGTTTTTCAACTCTATCCCAAGTGCCAAAAGTGTTTTTTCCACACTAATACAAGTGCAAAAGTGGTTTCCTGCACCACACTAGTGCGAAAAGTGGTTTTTCAACACTAACACAAGTGCGAAAAGTGGTTTTTCAACACTATCACAAGTGCAAAAAGTGTTTTTTCCACACTAATACAAGTGCAAAAGTGGTTTACTGCACCAACACAAGTGCGAAAAGTGGTTTTTCAACATTAACACAAGTGCGAAAAGTGGTTTTTCAACACTAACACAAGTGCGAAAAGTGGTTTTTCAACACTATCACAAGTGCAAAAAGTGGTTTTTCAACACTAAAACAAGTGCGAAAAGTGGTTTTTCAACACTAACACAAGTGCGAAAGTGGTTTTTCAACATTAACACAAGTGCGAAAAGTGGTTTTTCAACACTAACACAAGTGCGAAAAGTGGTTTTTCAACACTATCACAAGTGCAAAAAGTGGTTTTTCAACACTAAAACAAGTGCGAAAAGTGGTTTTTCAACACTAACACAAGTGCGAAAAGTGGTTTTTCAACACTAACACAAGTGCAAAAGTGGTTTCCTGCACCAACACAAGTGCGAAAAGTGGTTTTTCAACACTAACACAAGTGCGAAAAGTGGTTTTTCAACACTATCCCAAGTGCAAAAAGTGTTTTTCCACACTAATACAAGTGCAAAAGTGGTTTCCTGCACCAACACAAGTGCGAAAAGTGTTTTTTCAACGCTAACACAAGTGCGAAAAGTGGTTTTTCAACACTAACACAAGTGCGAAAAGAGGTTTTTCTCCACTAACACAAGTGCAAAAGTGGTTTCCTGCACCAACACAAGTGCGAAAAGTGGTTTTTCAAAACTAACACAAGTGCGAAAAGTGGTTTTTCAACACTAACACAAGTGCGAAAAGTGGTTTTTCCACACTAATACAAGTGCAAAAGTGGTTTCCTGCACCAACACAAGTGCAAAAAGTGGTTTTTCAACACTAACACAAGTGCAAAAAGTGGTTTTTCAACACTATCACAAGTGCAAAAGTGGTTTCCTGCACCAACACAAGTGCGAAAAGTGGTTTTTCAACACTAACACAAGTGCGAAAAGTGGTTTTTCCACACTAACACAAGTGCGAAAAGTGTTTTTTCCACACTAATACAAGTGCAAAAGTGGTTTCCTGCACCAACACAAGTGCGAAAAGTGGTTTTTCAACACTAACACAAGTGCGAAAAGTGGTTTTTCAACACTAACACAAGTGCGAAAAGTGTTTTTTCCACACTAATACAAGTGCAAAAGTGGTTTCCTGCACCAACACAAGTGCGAAAAGTGGTTTTTCAACACTAACACAAGTGCGAAAAGTGGTTTTTCAACACTAACACAAGTGCGAAAAGTGGTTTTTCCACAGTAATACAAGTGCAAAAGTGGTTTCCTGCACCAACACAAGTGCGAAAAGTAGTTTTTCAACACTAACACAAGTGCGAAAAGTGGTTTTTCAACACTAACAGAAGTGCGAAAAGTGGTTTTTGAACACTATCACAAGTGCAAAAAGTGTTTTTTCCACACTAATACAAGTGCAAAAGTGGTTTTTCAACACTAACACAAGTGCAAAAGTGGTTTCCTGCACCAACACAAGTGCGAAAAGTGGTTTTTCAACACTAACACAAGTGCGAAAAGTGGTTTTTCAACTCTATCCCAAGTGCAAAAAGTGTTTTTTCCACACTAATGCAAGTGCAAAAGTGGTTTCCTGCACCAACACAAGTGCGAAAAGTGGTTTTTCAACACTAACACAAGTGCGAAAAGTGGTTTTTCAACACTAACACAAGTGCGAAAAGTGGTTTTTCAACACTAACACAAGTGCGAAAAGTGTTCTTTCCACACTAATACAAGTGCAAAAGTGGTTTCCTGCACCAACACAAGTGCGAAAAGTAGTTTTTCAACACTAACACAAGTGCGAAAAGTGGTTTTTCAACACTAACACAAGTGCGAAAAGTGGTTTTTCAACACTATCACAAGTGCAAAAAGTGTTTTTTCCACAATAATACAAGTGCAAAAGTGGTTTTTCAACACTAACACAAGTGCAAAAGTGGTTTCCTGCACCAACACAAGTGCGAAAAGTGGTTTTTCAACACTAACACAAGTGCGAAAAGTGGTTTTTGAACTCTATCCCAAGTGCAAAAAGTGTTTTTTCCACACTAATGCAAGTGCAAAAGTGGTTTCCTGCACCAACACAAGTGCGAAAAGTGGTTTTTCAACACTAACACAAGTGCGAAAAGTAGTTTTTCAACACTAACACAAGTGCGAAAAGTGGTTTTTCAACACTAACACAAGTGCGAAAAGTGGTTTTTCAACACTATCACAAGTGCAAAAAGTGTTTTTTCCACAATAATGCAAGTGCAAAAGTGTTTTTTCAACACTAACACAAGTGCAAAAGTGGTTTCCTGCACCAACACAAGTGCGAAAAGTGGTTTTTCAACACTAACACAAGTGCGAAAAGTGGTTTTTCAACTCTATCCCAAGTGCCAAAAGTGTTTTTTCCACACTAATGCAAGTGCAAAAGTGGTTTCCTGCACCAACACAAGTGTGAAAAGTGGTTTTTCAACACTAACATAAGTGCGAAAAGTGGTTTTTCAACACTAACACAAGTGCGAAAAGTGGTTTTTCAACACTAACACAAGTGCGAAAAGTGGTTTTTCAACTCTATCCCAAGTGCCAAAAGTGTTTTTTCCACACTAATACAAGTGCAAAAGTGGTTTCCTGCACCACACTAGTGCGAAAAGTGGTTTTTCAACACTAACACAAGTGCGAAAAGTGGTTTTTGAACACTATCACAAGTGCAAAAAGTGTTTTTTCCACACTAATACAAGTGCAAAAGTGGTTTTTCAACACTAACACAAGTGCAAAAGTGGTTTCCTGCACCAACACAAGTGCGAAAAGTGGTTTTTCAACACTAACACAAGTGCGAAAAGTGGTTTTTCAACTCTATCCCAAGTGCAAAAAGTGTTTTTTCCACACTAATGCAAGTGCAAAAGTGGTTTCCTGCACCAACACAAGTGCGAAAAGTGGTTTTTCAACACTAACACAAGTGCGAAAAGTGGTTTTTCAACACTAACACAAGTGCGAAAAGTGGTTTTTCAACACTAACACAAGTGCGAAAAGTGTTCTTTCCACACTAATACAAGTGCAAAAGTGGTTTCCTGCACCAACACAAGTGCGAAAAGTAGTTTTTCAACACTAACACAAGTGCGAAAAGTGGTTTTTCAACACTAACACAAGTGCGAAAAGTGGTTTTTCAACACTATCACAAGTGCAAAAAGTGTTTTTTCCACAATAATACAAGTGCAAAAGTGGTTTTTCAACACTAACACAAGTGCAAAAGTGGTTTCCTGCACCAACACAAGTGCGAAAAGTGGTTTTTCAACACTAACACAAGTGCGAAAAGTGGTTTTTCAACTCTATCCCAAGTGCAAAAAGTGTTTTTTCCACACTAATGCAAGTGCAAAAGTGGTTTCCTGCACCAACACAAGTGCGAAAAGTGGTTTTTCAACACTAACACAAGTGCGAAAAGTAGTTTTTCAACACTAACACAAGTGCGAAAAGTGGTTTTTCAACACTAACACAAGTGCGAAAAGTGGTTTTTCAACACTATCACAAGTGCAAAAAGTGTTTTTTCCACAATAATGCAAGTGCAAAAGTGTTTTTTCAACACTAACACAAGTGCAAAAGTGGTTTCCTGCACCAACACAAGTGCGAAAAGTGGTTTTTCAACACTAACACAAGTGCGAAAAGTGGTTTTTCAACTCTATCCCAAGTGCCAAAAGTGTTTTTTCCACACTAATGCAAGTGCAAAAGTGGTTTCCTGCACCAACACAAGTGTGAAAAGTGGTTTTTCAACACTAACATAAGTGCGAAAAGTGGTTTTTCAACACTAACACAAGTGCGAAAAGTGGTTTTTCAACACTAACACAAGTGCGAAAAGTGGTTTTTCCACACTAATACAAGTGCAAAAGTGGTTTTTCAACACTAACACAAGTGCGAAAAGTGTTTTTTCAACACCAACACAAGTGCGAAAAGTGGTTTTTTTCACACTAATACAAGTGCAAAAGTGGTTTCCTGCACGAACACAAGTTCGAAAAGTGGTTTTTCAACACTAACACAAGTGCGAAAAGTGGTTTTTCAACACTAACACAAGTGCGAAAAGTGGTTTTTCCACACTAATACAAGTGCAAAAGTGGTTTCCTGCACCAACGCAAGTGCGAAAAGTGGTTTTTCAACACTAACACAAGTGCAAAAAGTGGTTTTTCAACACTAACGCAAGTGCGAAAAGTGTTTTTTCCACACTAATACAAGTGCAAAAGTGGTTTCCTGCACCAACACAAGTGCCAAAAGTGGTTTTTCAACACTAACACAAGTGCGAAAAGTGGTTTTTCAACATTAACACAAGTGCGAAAAGTGGTTTTTCAACACTATCACAAGTGCAAAAAGTGTTTTTTCCACACTGATACAAGTGCAAAAGTGGTTTTTCAACACTAACACAAGTGCAAAAGTGGTTTCCTGCACCAACACAAGTGCGAAAAGTGGTTTTTCAACACTAACACAAGTGCGAAAAGTGGTTTTTCAACACTATCCCAAGTGCAAAAAGTGTTTTTTCCACACTAATACAAGTGCAAAAGTGGTTTCCTGCACCAACACAAGTGCGAAAAGTGTTTTTTCAACACTAACACAAGTGCGAAAGTGGTTTTTCAACACTAACACAAGTGCGAAAAGTGTTTTTTCAACACTAACACAAGTGCGAAAAGTGGTTTTTCAACACTAACACAAGTGCAAAAGTGGTTTCCTGCACCAACACAAGTGTGAAAAGTGATTTTCCAACACTAACACAAGTGCGAAAAGTGGTTTTTCAACACTAACACAAGTGCGAAAAGTAGTTTTTCAACACGAACACAAGTGCGAAAAGTGGTTTTTCCACACTAATACAAGTGCAAAAGTGGTTTCCTGCACCACACTCGTGCGAAAAGTGGTTTTTCAACACTAACACAAGTGCGAAAAGTGGTTTTTCAACACTATCACAAGTGCAAAAAGTGTTTTTTCCACACTAATACAAGTGCAAAAGTGGTTTACTGCACCAACACACGTGCGAAAAGTGGTTTTTCAACATTAACACAAGTGCGAAAAGTGGTTTTTCAACACTAACACAAGTGCGAAAAGTGGTTTTTCAACACTATCACAAGTGCAAAAAGTGGGTTTTCAACACTAAAACAAGTGCGAAAAGTGGTTTTTCAACACTAACACAAGTGCGAAAAGTGGTTTTTCAACACTATCACAAGTGCAAAAGTGGTTTTTCAACACTAACACAAGTGCGAAAAGTGTTTTTTCCACACTAATACAAGTGCAAAAGTGGTTTCCTGCACCAACACAAGTGCGAAAAGTGGTTTTTCAACACTAACACAAGTGCGAAAAGTGGTTTTTCAACACTAACACAAGTGCGAGAAGTGGTTTTTCAACACTAACACAAGTGCGAAAAGTGGTTTTTCCACAGTAATACAAGTGCAAAAGTGGTTTCCTGCACCAACACAAGTGCGAAAAATAGTTTTTCAACACTAACGCAAGTGCGAAAAGTGGTTTTTCAACACTAACAGAAGTGCGAAAAGTGGTTTTTCAACACTATCACAAGTGCAAAAAGTGTTTTTTCCACACTAATACAAGTGCAAAAGTGGTTTTTCAACACTAACACAAGTGCAAAAGTGGTTTCCTGCACCAACACAAGTGCGAAAAGTGGTTTTTCAACACTAACACAAGTGCGAAAAGTGGGTTTTCAACTCTATCCCAAGTGCAAAAAGTGTTTTTTCCACACAAATGCAAGTGCAAAAGTGGTTTCCTGTACCAACACAAGTGCGAAAAGTGGTTTTTCAACACTAACACAAGTGCGAAAAGTAGTTTTTCAACACTAACACAAGTGCGAAAAGTGGTTTTTCCACACTAACACAAGTGCGAAAAGTGTTTTTTCCACACTAATACAAGTGCAAAAGTGGTTTCCTGCACCAACACAAATGCGAAAAGTGGTTTTTCAACACTAACACAAGTGCGAAAAGTGGTTTTTCAACACTAACACAAGTGCGAAAAGTGGTTTTTCAACACTAACACAAGTGCGAAAAGTGTTTTTTCCACACTAATACAAGTGCAAAAGTGGTTTCCTGCACCAACACAAGTGCGAAAAGTGGTTTTTCAACACTAACACAAGTGCGAAAAGTGGTTTTTCAACACTAACACAAGTGCGAAAAGTGGTTTTTCAACACTAACACAAGTGCGAAAAGTGGTTTTTCCACAGTAATACAAGTGCAAAAGTGGTTTCCTGCACCAACACAAGTGCGAAAAGTAGTTTTTCAACACTAACGCAAGTGCGAAAAGTGGTTTTTCAACACTAACAGAAGTGCGAAAAGTGGTTTTTCAACACTATCACAAGTGCAAAAAGTGTTTTTTCCACACTAATACAAGTGCAAAAGTGGTTTTTCAACACTAACACAAGTGCAAAAGTGGTTTCCTGCACCAACACAAGTGCGAAAAGTGGTTTTTCAACACTAACACAAGTGCGAAAAGTGGTTTTTCAACTCTATCCCAAGTGCAAAAAGTGATTTTTCCACACTAATGCAAGTGCAAAAGTGGTTTCCTGCACCAACACAAGTGCGAAAAGTGGTTTTTCAACACTAACACAAGTGCGAAAAGTAGTTTTTCAACACTAACACAAGTGCGAAAAGTGGTTTTTCAACACTAACACAAGTGCGAAAAGTGGTTTTTCAACACTATCACAAGTGCAAAAAGTGTTTTTTCCACAATAATACAAGTGCAAAAGTGTTTTTTCAACACTAACACAAGTGCAAAAGTGGTTTCCTGCACCAACACAAGTGCAAAAAGTGGTTTTTCAACACTAACACAAGTGCGAAAAGTGGTTTTTCAACTCTATCCCAAGTGCCAAAAGTGTTTTTTCCACACTAATACAAGTGCAAAAGTGGTTTCCTGCACCACACTAGTGCGAAAAGTGGTTTTTCAACACTAACACAAGTGCGAAAAGTGGTTTTTCAACACTATCACAAGTGCAAAAAGTGTTTTTTCCACACTAATACAAGTGCAAAAGTGGTTTACTGCACCAACACAAGTGCGAAAAGTGGTTTTTCAACATTAACACAAGTGCGAAAAGTGGTTTTTCAACACTAACACAAGTGCGAAAAGTGGTTTTTCAACACTATCACAAGTGCAAAAAGTGGTTTTTCAACACTAAAACAAGTGCGAAAAGTGGTTTTTCAACACTAACACAAGTGCGAAAGTGGTTTTTCAACATTAACACAAGTGCGAAAAGTGGTTTTTCAACACTAACACAAGTGCGAAAAGTGGTTTTTCAACACTATCACAAGTGCAAAAAGTGGTTTTTCAACACTAAAACAAGTGCGAAAAGTGGTTTTTCAACACTAACACAAGTGCGAAAAGTGGTTTTTCAACACTAACACAAGTGCAAAAGTGGTTTCCTGCACCAACACAAGTGCGAAAAGTGGTTTTTCAACACTAACACAAGTGCGAAAAGTGGTTTTTCAACACTATCCCAAGTGCAAAAAGTGTTTTTCCACACTAATACAAGTGCAAAAGTGGTTTCCTGCACCAACACAAGTGCGAAAAGTGTTTTTTCAACACTAACACAAGTGCGAAAAGTGGTTTTTCAACACTAACACAAGTGCGAAAAGTGGTTTTTCTCCACTAACACAAGTGCAAAAGTGGTTTCCTGCACCAACACAAGTGCGAAAAGTGGTTTTTCAAAACTAACACAAGTGCGAAAAGTGGTTTTTCAACACTAACACAAGTGCGAAAAGTGGTTTTTCCACACTAATACAAGTGCAAAAGTGGTTTCCTGCACCAACACAAGTGCAAAAAGTGGTTTTTCAACACTAACACAAGTGCAAAAAGTGGTTTTTCAACACTATCACAAGTGCAAAAGTGGTTTCCTGCACCAACACAAGTGCGAAAAGTGGTTTTTCAACACTAACACAAGTGCGAAAAGTGGTTTTTCCACACTAACACAAGTGCGAAAAGTGTTTTTTCCACACTAATACAAGTGCAAAAGTGGTTTCCTGCACCAACACAAGTGCGAAAAGTGGTTTTTCAACACTAACACAAGTGCGAAAAGTGGTTTTTCAACACTAACACAAGTGCGAAAAGTGGTTTTTCAACACTAACACAAGTGCGAAAAGTGTTTTTTCCACACTAATACAAGTGCAAAAGTGGTTTCCTGCACCAACACAAGTGCGAAAAGTGGTTTTTCAACACTAACACAAGTGCGAAAAGTGGTTTTTCAACACTAACACAAGTGCGAAAAGTGGTTTTTCCACAGTAATACAAGTGCAAAAGTGGTTTCCTGCACCAACACAAGTGCGAAAAGTAGTTTTTCAACACTAACACAAGTGCGAAAAGTGGTTTTTCAACACTAACAGAAGTGCGAAAAGTGGTTTTTGAACACTATCACAAGTGCAAAAAGTGTTTTTTCCACACTAATACAAGTGCAAAAGTGGTTTTTCAACACTAACACAAGTGCAAAAGTGGTTTCCTGCACCAACACAAGTGCGAAAAGTGGTTTTTCAACACTAACACAAGTGCGAAAAGTGGTTTTTCAACTCTATCCCAAGTGCAAAAAGTGTTTTTTCCACACTAATGCAAGTGCAAAAGTGGTTTCCTGCACCAACACAAGTGCGAAAAGTGGTTTTTCAACACTAACACAAGTGCGAAAAGTGGTTTTTCAACACTAACACAAGTGCGAAAAGTGGTTTTTCAACACTAACACAAGTGCGAAAAGTGGTTTTTCAACACTAACACAAGTGCGAAAAGTGTTCTTTCCACACTAATACAAGTGCAAAAGTGGTTTCCTGCACCAACACAAGTGCGAAAAGTAGTTTTTCAACACTAACACAAGTGCGAAAAGTGGTTTTTCAACACTAACACAAGTGCGAAAAGTGGTTTTTCAACACTATCACAAGTGCAAAAAGTGTTTTTTCCACAATAATACAAGTGCAAAAGTGGTTTTTCAACACTAACACAAGTGCGAAAAGTGGTTTTTCAACACTAACACAAGTGCGAAAAGTGGTTTTTCAACTCTATCCCAAGTGCAAAAAGTGTTTTTTCCACACTAATGCAAGTGCAAAAGTGGTTTCCTGCACCAACACAAGTGCGAAAAGTGGTTTTTCAACACTAACACAAGTGCGAAAAGTAGTTTTTCAACACTAACACAAGTGCGAAAAGTGGTTTTTCAACACTAACACAAGTGCGAAAAGTGGTTTTTCAACACTATCACAAGTGCAAAAAGTGTTTTTTCCACAATAATGCAAGTGCAAAAGTGTTTTTTCAACACTAACACAAGTGCAAAAGTGGTTTCCTGCACCAACACAAGTGCGAAAAGTGGTTTTTCAACACTAACACAAGTGCGAAAAGTGGTTTTTCAACTCTATCCCAAGTGCCAAAAGTGTTTTTTCCACACTAATGCAAGTGCAAAAGTGGTTTCCTGCACCAACACAAGTGTGAAAAGTGGTTTTTCAACACTAACATAAGTGCGAAAAGTGGTTTTTCAACACTAACACAAGTGCGAAAAGTGGTTTTTCCACACTAATACAAGTGCAAAAGTGGTTTCCTGCACCACACTAGTGCGAAAAGTGGTTTTTCAACACTAACACAAGTGCGAAAAGTGTTTTTTCAACACCAACACAAGTGCGAAAAGTGGTTTTTTTCACACTAATACAAGTGCAAAAGTGGTTTCCTGCACGAACACAAGTTCGAAAAGTGGTTTTTCAACACTAACACAAGTGCGAAAAGTGGTTTTTCAACACTAACACAAGTGCGAAAAGTGGTTTTTCCACACTAATACAAGTGCAAAAGTGGTTTCCTGCACCAACGCAAGTGCGAAAAGTGGTTTTTCAACACTAACACAAGTGCAAAAAGTGGTTTTTCAACTCTATCCCAAGTGCCAAAAGTGTTTTTTCCACACTAATACAAGTGCAAAAGTGGTTTCCTGCACCACACTAGTGCGAAAAGTGGTTTTTCAACACTAACACAAGTGCGAAAAGTGGTTTTTCAACACTATCACAAGTGCAAAAAGTGTTTTTTCCACACTAATACAAGTGCAAAAGTGGTTTACTGCACCAACACAAGTGCGAAAAGTGGTTTTTCAACATTAACACAAGTGCGAAAAGTGGTTTTTCAACACTAACACAAGTGCGAAAAGTGGTTTTTCAACACTATCACAAGTGCAAAAAGTGGTTTTTCAACACTAAAACAAGTGCGAAAAGTGGTTTTTCAACACTAACACAAGTGCGAAAGTGGTTTTTCAACATTAACACAAGTGCGAAAAGTGGTTTTTCAACACTAACACAAGTGCGAAAAGTGGTTTTTCAACACTATCACAAGTGCAAAAAGTGGTTTTTCAACACTAAAACAAGTGCGAAAAGTGGTTTTTCAACACTAACACAAGTGCGAAAAGTGGTTTTTCAACACTAACACAAGTGCAAAAGTGGTTTCCTGCACCAACACAAGTGCGAAAAGTGGTTTTTCAACACTAACACAAGTGCGAAAAGTGGTTTTTCAACACTATCCCAAGTGCAAAAAGTGTTTTTCCACACTAATACAAGTGCAAAAGTGGTTTCCTGCACCAACACAAGTGCGAAAAGTGTTTTTTCAACACTAACACAAGTGCGAAAAGTGGTTTTTCAACACTAACACAAGTGCGAAAAGTGGTTTTTCTCCACTAACACAAGTGCAAAAGTGGTTTCCTGCACCAACACAAGTGCGAAAAGTGGTTTTTCAAAACTAACACAAGTGCGAAAAGTGGTTTTTCAACACTAACACAAGTGCGAAAAGTGGTTTTTCCACACTAATACAAGTGCAAAAGTGGTTTCCTGCACCAACACAAGTGCAAAAAGTGGTTTTTCAACACTAACACAAGTGCAAAAAGTGGTTTTTCAACACTATCACAAGTGCAAAAGTGGTTTCCTGCACCAACACAAGTGCGAAAAGTGGTTTTTCAACACTAACACAAGTGCGAAAAGTGGTTTTTCCACACTAACACAAGTGCGAAAAGTGTTTTTTCCACACTAATACAAGTGCAAAAGTGGTTTCCTGCACCAACACAAGTGCGAAAAGTGGTTTTTCAACACTAACACAAGTGCGAAAAGTGGTTTTTCAACACTAACACAAGTGCGAAAAGTGGTTTTTCAACACTAACACAAGTGCGAAAAGTGTTTTTTCCACACTAATACAAGTGCAAAAGTGGTTTCCTGCACCAACACAAGTGCGAAAAGTGGTTTTTCAACACTAACACAAGTGCGAAAAGTGGTTTTTCAACACTAACACAAGTGCGAAAAGTGGTTTTTCCACAGTAATACAAGTGCAAAAGTGGTTTCCTGCACCAACACAAGTGCGAAAAGTAGTTTTTCAACACTAACACAAGTGCGAAAAGTGGTTTTTCAACACTAACAGAAGTGCGAAAAGTGGTTTTTGAACACTATCACAAGTGCAAAAAGTGTTTTTTCCACACTAATACAAGTGCAAAAGTGGTTTTTCAACACTAACACAAGTGCAAAAGTGGTTTCCTGCACCAACACAAGTGCGAAAAGTGGTTTTTCAACACTAACACAAGTGCGAAAAGTGGTTTTTCAACTCTATCCCAAGTGCAAAAAGTGTTTTTTCCACACTAATGCAAGTGCAAAAGTGGTTTCCTGCACCAACACAAGTGCGAAAAGTGGTTTTTCAACACTAACACAAGTGCGAAAAGTGGTTTTTCAACACTAACACAAGTGCGAAAAGTGGTTTTTCAACACTAACACAAGTGCGAAAAGTGGTTTTTCAACACTAACACAAGTGCGAAAAGTGTTCTTTCCACACTAATACAAGTGCAAAAGTGGTTTCCTGCACCAACACAAGTGCGAAAAGTAGTTTTTCAACACTAACACAAGTGCGAAAAGTGGTTTTTCAACACTAACACAAGTGCGAAAAGTGGTTTTTCAACACTATCACAAGTGCAAAAAGTGTTTTTTCCACAATAATACAAGTGCAAAAGTGGTTTTTCAACACTAACACAAGTGCGAAAAGTGGTTTTTCAACACTAACACAAGTGCGAAAAGTGGTTTTTCAACTCTATCCCAAGTGCAAAAAGTGTTTTTTCCACACTAATGCAAGTGCAAAAGTGGTTTCCTGCACCAACACAAGTGCGAAAAGTGGTTTTTCAACACTAACACAAGTGCGAAAAGTAGTTTTTCAACACTAACACAAGTGCGAAAAGTGGTTTTTCAACACTAACACAAGTGCGAAAAGTGGTTTTTCAACACTATCACAAGTGCAAAAAGTGTTTTTTCCACAATAATGCAAGTGCAAAAGTGTTTTTTCAACACTAACACAAGTGCAAAAGTGGTTTCCTGCACCAACACAAGTGCGAAAAGTGGTTTTTCAACACTAACACAAGTGCGAAAAGTGGTTTTTCAACTCTATCCCAAGTGCCAAAAGTGTTTTTTCCACACTAATGCAAGTGCAAAAGTGGTTTCCTGCACCAACACAAGTGTGAAAAGTGGTTTTTCAACACTAACATAAGTGCGAAAAGTGGTTTTTCAACACTAACACAAGTGCGAAAAGTGGTTTTTCCACACTAATACAAGTGCAAAAGTGGTTTCCTGCACCACACTAGTGCGAAAAGTGGTTTTTCAACACTAACACAAGTGCGAAAAGTGTTTTTTCAACACCAACACAAGTGCGAAAAGTGGTTTTTTTCACACTAATACAAGTGCAAAAGTGGTTTCCTGCACGAACACAAGTTCGAAAAGTGGTTTTTCAACACTAACACAAGTGCGAAAAGTGGTTTTTCAACACTAACACAAGTGCGAAAAGTGGTTTTTCCACACTAATACAAGTGCAAAAGTGGTTTCCTGCACCAACGCAAGTGCGAAAAGTGGTTTTTCAACACTAACACAAGTGCAAAAAGTGGTTTTTCAACACTAACGCAAGTGCGAAAAGTGTTTTTTCCACACTAATACAAGTGCAAAAGTGGTTTCCTGCACCAACACAAGTGCCAAAAGTGGTTTTTCAACACTAACACAAGTGCGAAAAGTGGTTTTTCAACATTAACACAAGTGCGAAAAGTGGTTTTTCAACACTATCACAAGTGCAAAAAGTGTTTTTTTCCACACTGATACAAGTGCAAAAGTGGTTTTTCAACACTAACACAAGTGCAAAAGTGGTTTCCTGCACCAACACAAGTGCGAAAAGTGGTTTTTCAACACTAACACAAGTGCGAAAAGTGGTTTTTCAACACTATCCCAAGTGCAAAAAGTGTTTTTTCCACACTAATACAAGTGCAAAAGTGGTTTCCTGCACCAACACAAGTGCGAAAAGTGTTTTTTCAACACTAACACAAGTGCGAAAGTGGTTTTTCAACACTAACACAAGTGCGAAAAGTGTTTTTTCAACACTAACACAAGTGCGAAAAGTGGTTTTTCAACACTAACACAAGTGCAAAAGTGGTTTCCTGCACCAACACAAGTGTGAAAAGTGATTTTCCAACACTAACACAAGTGCGAAAAGTGGTTTTTCAACACTAACACAAGTGCGAAAAGTAGTTTTTCAACACGAACACAAGTGCGAAAAGTGGTTTTTCCACACTAATACAAGTGCAAAAGTGGTTTCCTGCACCACACTCGTGCGAAAAGTGGTTTTTCAACACTAACACAAGTGCGAAAAGTGGTTTTTCAACACTATCACAAGTGCAAAAAGTGTTTTTTCCACACTAATACAAGTGCAAAAGTGGTTTACTGCACCAACACACATGCGAAAAGTGGTTTTTCAACATTAACACAAGTGCGAAAAGTGGTTTTTCAACACTAACACAAGTGCGAAAAGTGGTTTTTCAACACTATCACAAGTGCAAAAAGTGGGTTTTCAACACTAAAACAAGTGCGAAAAGTGGTTTTTCAACACTAACACAAGTGCGAAAAGTGGTTTTTCAACACTAACACAAGTGCAAAAGTGGTTTCCTGCACCAACACAAGTGCGAAAAGTGGTTTTTCAACACTAACACAAGTGCGAAAAGTGGTTTTTCAACACTATCCCAAGTGCAAAAAGTGTTTTTCCACACTAATACAAGTGCAAAAGTGGTTTCCTGCACCAACACAAGTGCGAAAAGTGTTTTTTCAACACTAACACAAGTGCGAAAAGTGGTTTTTCAACACTAACACAAGTGCGAAAAGTGGTTTTTCTCCACTAACACAAGTGCAAAAGTGGTTTCCTGCACCAACACAAGTGCGAAAAGTGGTTTTTCAACACTAACACAAGTGCGAAAAGTGGTTTTTCAACACTAACACAAGTGCGAAAAGTGGTTTTTCCACACTAATACAAGTGCAAAAGTGGTTTCCTGCACCAACACAAGTGCAAAAAGTGGTTTTTCCACACTAACACAAGTGCGAAAAGTGGTTTTTCAACACTATCACAAGTGCAAAAGTGGTTTCCTGCACCAACACAAGTGCGAAAAGTGGTTTTTCAACACTAACACAAGTGCGAAAAGTGGTTTTTCCACACTAACACAAGTGCGAAAAGTGTTTTTTCCACACTAATACAAGTGCAAAAGTGGTTTCCTGCACCAACACAAGTGCGAAAAGTGGTTTTTCAACACTAACACAAGTGCGAAAAGTGGTTTTTCAACACTAACACAAGTGCGAAAAGTGGTTTTTCCACAGTAATACAAGTGCAAAAGTGGTTTCCTGCACCAACACAAGTGCGAAAAGTAGTTTTTCAACACTAACGCAAGTGCAAAAGTGGTTTTTCAACACTAACACAAGTGCAAAAGTGGTTTCCTGCACCAACACAAGTGCGAAAAGTGGTTTTTCAACACTAACACAAGTGCGAAAAGTGGTTTTTCAACACTAACACAAGTGCGAAAAGTGGTTTTTCAACACTAACA
The DNA here is from genome assembly GCF_964187855.1 of Myxine glutinosa. Classification (NCBI taxonomy): domain Eukaryota; kingdom Metazoa; phylum Chordata; class Myxini; order Myxiniformes; family Myxinidae; genus Myxine; species Myxine glutinosa. The sequence continues at coordinate 158,870,703 of NC_136262.1, forward strand.
CAAGTGCGAAAAGTGTTCTTTCCACACTAATACAAGTGCAAAAGTGGTTTCCTGCACCAACACAAGTGCGAAAAGTAGTTTTTCAACACCAACACAAGTGCGAAAAGTGGTTTTTCAACACTAACACAAGTGCGAAAAGTGGTTTTTCAACACTATCACAAGTGCAAAAAGTGTTTTTTCCACACTAATGCAAGTGCAAAAGTGGTTTCCTGCACCAACACAAGTGCGAAAAGTGGTTTTTCAACACTAACACAAGTGCGAAAAGTGGTTTTTCAACACTAACACAAGTGCGAAAAGTGGTTTTTCAACACTAACACAAGTGCGAAAAGTGGTTTTTCAACACTAACACAAGTGCGAAAAGTGTTCTTTCCACACTAATACAAGTGCAAAAGTGGTTTCCTGCACCAACACAAGTGCGAAAAGTAGTTTTTCAACACCAACACAAGTGCGAAAAGTGGTTTTTCAACACTAACACAAGTGCGAAAAGTGGTTTTTCAACACTATCACAAGTGCAAAAAGTGTTTTTTCCACAATAATACAGGTGCAAAAGTGGTTTTTCAACACTAACACAAGTGCAAAAGTGGTTTTTCAACTCTATCCCAAGTGCAAAAAGTGTTTTTTCCACACTAATGCAAGTGCAAAAGTGGTTTCCTGCACCAACACAAGTGCGAAAAGTGTTTTTTCAACACTAACACAAGTGCGAAAAGTGGTTTTTCAACACTAACACAAGTGCGAAAAGTGGTTTTTCAACACTAACACGAGTGCAAAAGTGGTTTGCTGCACCAACACAAGTGTGAAAAGTGGTTTTTCAACACTAACACAAGTGCGAAAAGTGGTTTTTCAACACTAACACAAGTGCGAAAAGTGGTTTTTCAACACTAACAGAAGTGCGAAAAGTGGTTTTTCCACACTAATACAAGTGCAAAAGTGGTTTCCTGCACCACACTAGTGCGAAAATTGGTTTTTCAACACTAACACAAGTGCGAAAAGTGTTTTTTCAACACTAACACAAGTGCGAAAAGTGGTTTTTCCACACTAATACAAGTGCAAAAGTGGTTTCCTGCACCAACACAAGTGCGAAAAGTGGTTTTTCAACACTAACACAAGTGCGAAAAGTGGTTTTTCAACACTAACACAAGTGCAATAAGTGGTTTTTCAACACTAACACAAGTGCAAAAAGTGTTTTTTTCACACTAATACAAGTGCAAAAGTGGTTTCCTGCACCAACACAAGTGCGAAAAGTGGTTTTTCAACATTAACACAAGTGCGAAAAGTGTTTTTTCCACACTAATACAAGTGCAAAAGTGGCTTCCTGCACCAACACAAGTGCCAAAAGTGGTTTTTCAACACTAACACAAGTGCGAAAAGTGGTTTTTCAACACTAACACAAGTGCGAAAAGTGGTTTTTCAACACTATCACAAGTGCAAAAAGTGTTTTTTCCACACTAATACAAGTGCAAAAGTGGTTTTTCAACACTAACACAAGTGCAAAAGTGGTTTCCTGCACCAACACAAGTGCGAAAAGTGGTTTTTCAACACTAACACAAGTGCGAAAAGTGGTTTTTCAACACTATCCCAAGTGCAAAAAGTGTTTTTTCCACACTAATACAAGTGCAAAAGTGGTTTCCTGCACCAACACAAGTGCGAAAAGTGTTTTTTCAACACTAACACAAGTGCGAAAAGTGGTTTATCAACACTAACACAAGTGCGAAAAGTGGTTTTTCAACACTAACACAAGTACAAAAGTGGTTTCCTGCACCAACACAAGTGTGAAAAGTGGTTTTTCAACACTAACACAAGTGCGAAAAGTGGTTTTTCAACACTAACACAAGTGCGAAAAGTGGTTTTTCAACACTAACACAAGTGCGAAAAGTGGTTTTTCCACACGAATACAAGTGCAAAAGTGGTTTCCTGCACCACACTAGTGCGAAAAGTGGTTTTTCAACACTAACACAAGTGCGAAAAGTGGTTTTTCAACACTATCACAAGTGCAAAAAGTGTTTTTTCCACACTAATACAAGCGCAAAAGTGGTTTACTGCACCAACACAAGTGCGAAAAGTGTTTTTTCAACACTAACACAAGTGCGAAAAGTGGTTTTTCAACACTAACACAAGTGCGAAAAGTGGTTTTTCAACACTAACACAAGTGCGAAAAGTGGTTTTTCAACCCTAACACAAGTGCGAAAAGTGGTTTTTCAACACTAACACAAGTGCGAAAAGTGGTTTTTCAACATTATCACAAGTGCAAAAAGTGTTTTTTCCACACTAATACAAGTGCAAAAGTGGTTTCCTGCACCAACACAAGTGCGAAAAGTAGTTTTTCAACACTAACACAAGTGCGAAAAGTGGTTTTTCAACACTAACACAAGTGCGAAAAGTGGTTTTTCAACACTAACACAAGTGCGAAAAGTGGTTTTTCAACACTATCACAAGTGCAAAAAGTGTTTTTTCCACAATAATACAAGTGCAAAAGTGGTTTTTCAACACTTACACAAGTGCAAAAGTGGTTTCCTGCACCAACACAATTGCGAAAAGTGGTTTTTCAACACTAACACAAGTGCGAAAAGTGGTTTTTCAACTCTATCCCAAGTGCAAAAAGTGTTTTTTCCACACTAATGCAAGTGCAAAAGTGGTTTCCTGCACCAACACAAGTGCGAAAAGTGTTTTTTCAACACAAACACAAGTGCGAAAAGTGGTTTTTCAACACTAACACAAGTGCAAAAGTGGTTTCCTGCACCAACACAAGTGTGAAAAGTGGTTTTTCAACACTAACACAAGTGCGAAAAGTGGTTTTTCAACACTAACACAAGTGCGAAAAGTGGTTTATCAACACTAACACAAGTGCGAAAAGTGGTTTTTCAACACTAACACAAGTGCGAAAAGTGGTTTTTCAACACTAACACAAGTGCGAAAAGTGGTTTTTCAACACTAACACAAGTGCAAAAGTGGTTTCCTGCACCAACACAAGTGCGAAAAGTGGTTTTTCAACATTAACACAAGTGCGAAAAGTGTTTTTTCCACACTAATACAAGTGCAAAAGTGGCTTCCTGCACCAACACAAGTGCCAAAAGTGGTTTTTCAACACTAACACAAGTGCGAAAAGTGGTTTTTCAACACTAACACAAGTGCGAAAAGTGGTTTTTCAACACTAACACAAGTGCAAAAGTGGTTTCCTGCACCAACACAAGTGCGAAAAGTGGTTTTTCAACATTAACACAAGTGCGAAAAGTGTTTTTTCCACACTAATACAAGTGCAAAAGTGGCTTCCTGCACCAACACAAGTGCCAAAAGTGGTTTTTCAACACTAACACAAGTGCGAAAAGTGGTTTTTCAACACTAACACAAGTGCGAAAAGTGGTTTTTCAACACTATCACAAGTGCAAAAAGTGTTTTTTCCACACTAATACAAGTGCAAAAGTGGTTTTTCAACACTAACACAAGTGCAAAAGTGGTTTCCTGCACCAACACAAGTGCGAAAAGTGGTTTTTCAACACTAACACAAGTGCGAAAAGTGGTTTTTCAACACTATCTCAAGTGCAAAAAGTGTTTTTTCCACACTAATACAAGTGCAAAAGTGGTTTCCTGCACCAAAACAAGTGCGAAAAGTGTTTTTTCAACACTAACACAAGTGCGAAAAGTGGTTTTTCAACACTAACACAAGTGCGAAAAGTGGTTTTTCAACACTAACACAAGTGCGAAAAGTGGTTTTTCAACACTAACACAAGTACAAAAGTGGTTTCCTGCACCAACACAAGTGTGAAAAGTGGTTTTTCAACACTAACACAAGTGCAAAAAGTGGTTTTTCAACACTAACACAAGTGCGAAAAGTGGTTTTTCAACACTAACACAAGTGCGAAAAGTGGTTTTTCCACACTAATACAAGTGCAAAAGTGGTTTCCTGCACCACACTAGTGCGAAAAGTGGTTTTTCAACACTAACACAAGTGCAAAAAGTGTTTTTTCCACACTAATACAAGTGCAAAAGTGGTTTACTGCACCAACACAATTCCGAAAAGTGTTTTTTCAACACTAACACAAGTGCGAAAAGTGGTTTTTCAACACTAACACAAGTGCGAAAAGTGGTTTTTCAACACTAACACAAGTGCGAAAAGTGGTTTTTCAACACTAACACAAGTGCGAAAAGTGGTTTTTCAACTCTATCCCAAGTGCAAAAAGTGTTTTTTCCACACTAATGCAAGTGCAAAAGTGGTTTCCTGCACCAACACAAGTGCGAAAAGTGGTTTTTCAACACTAACACAAGTGCGAAAAGTGGTTTTTCAACTCTATCCCAAGTGCAAAAAGTGTTTTTTCCACACTAATGCAAGTGCAAAAGTGGTTTCCTGCACCAACACAAGTGCGAAAAGTGTTTTTTCAACACTAACACAAGTGCGAAAAGTGGTTTTTCAACACTAACACAAGTGCGAAAAGTGGTTTTTCAACACGAACACGAGTGCAAAAGTGGTTTCCTGCACCAACACAACTGTGAAAAGTGGTTTTTCAACACTAACACAAGTGCGAAAAGTGGTTTTTCAACACTAACACAAGTGCGAAAAGTGGTTTTTCAACACTAACACAAGTGCGAAAAGTGGTTTTTCCACACTAATACAAGTGCAAAAGTGGTTTCCTGCACCACACTAGTGCGAAACGTGGTTTTTCAACACTAACACAAGTGCGAAAAGTGGTTTTTCAACACTAACACAAGTGCGAAAAGTGGTTTTTCAACACTAACACAAGTAAAAAAGTGGTTTCCTGCACCAACACAAGTGTGAAAAGTGGTTTTTCAACACTAACACAAGTGCAAAAAGTGGTTTTTCAACACTAACACAAGTGCGAAAAGTGGTTTTTCAACACTAACACAAGTGCGAAAAGTGGTTTTTCCACACTAATACAAGTGCAAAAGTGGTTTCCTGCACCACACTAGTGCGAAAAGTGGTTTTTCAACACTAACACAAGTGCGAAAAGTGGTTTTTCAACACTATCACAAGTGCAAAAAGTGTTTTTTCCACACTAATACAAGTGCAAAAGTGGTTTCCTGCACCAACACAATTCCGAAAAGTGTTTTTTCAACACTAACACAAGTGCGAAAAGTGGTTTTTCAACACTAACACAAGTGCGAAAAGTGGTTTTTCAACACTAACACAAGTGCGAAAAGTGGTTTTTCAACACTAACACAAGTGCGAAAAGTGGTTTTTCAACTCTATCCCAAGTGCAAAAAGTGTTTTTTCCACACTAATGCAAGTGCAAAAGTGGTTTCCTGCACCAACACAAGTGCGAAAAGTGGTTTTTCAACACTAACACAAGTGCGAAAAGTGGTTTTTCAACTCTATCCCAAGTGCAAAAAGTGTTTTTTCCACACTAATGCAAGTGCAAAAGTGGTTTCCTGCACCAACACAAGTGCGAAAAGTATTTTTTCAACACTAACACAAGTGCGAAAAGTGGTTTTTCAACACTAACACAAGTGCGAAAAGTGGTTTTTCAAGACGAACACGAGTGCAAAAGTGGTTTCCTGCACCAACACAACTGTGAAAAGTGGTTTTTCAACACTAACACAAGTGCGAAAAGTGGTTTTTCAACACTAACACAAGTGCGAAAAGTGGTTTTTCAACACTAACACAAGTACAAAAGTGGTTTCCTGCACCAACACAAGTGTGAAAAGTGGTTTTTCAACACTAACACAAGTGCAAAAAGTGGTTTTTCAACACTAACACAAGTGCGAAAAGTGGTTTTTCAACACTAACACAAGTGCGAAAAGTGGTTTTTCCACACTAATACAAGTGCAAAAGTGGTTTCCTGCACCACACTAGTGCGAAAAGTGGTTTTTCAACACTAACACAAGTGCGAAAAGTGGTTTTTCAACACTATCACAAGTGCAAAAAGTGTTTTTTCCACACTAATACAAGTGCAAAAGTGGTTTACTGCACCAACACAATTCCGAAAAGTGTTTTTTCAACACTAACACAAGTGCGAAAAGTGGTTTTTCAACACTAACACAAGTGCGAAAAGTGGTTTTTCAACACTAACACAAGTGCGAAAAGTGGTTTTTCAACACTAACACAAGTGCGAAAAGTGGTTTTTCAACTCTATCCCAAGTGCAAAAAGTGTTTTTTCCACACTAATGCAAGTGCAAAAGTGGTTTCCTGCACCAACACAAGTGCGAAAAGTGGTTTTTCAACACTAACACAAGTGCGAAAAGTGGTTTTTCAACTCTATCCCAAGTGCAAAAAGTGTTTTTTCCACACTAATGCAAGTGCAAAAGTGGTTTCCTGCACCAACACAAGTGCGAAAAGTATTTTTTCAACACTAACACAAGTGCGAAAAGTGGTTTTTCAACACTAACACAAGTGCGAAAAGTGGTTTTTCAAGACGAACACGAGTGCAAAAGTGGTTTCCTGCACCAACACAACTGTGAAAAGTGGTTTTTCAACACTAACACAAGTGCGAAAAGTGGTTTTTCAACACTAACACAAGTGCGAAAAGTGGTTTTTCAACACTAACACAAGTGCGAAAAGTGGTTTTTCCACACTAATACAAGTGCAAAAGTGGTTTCCTGCACCACACTAGTGCGAAACGTGGTTTTTCAACACTAACACAAGTGCGAAAAGTGTTTTTTCAACACTAACATAAGTGCGAAAAGTGGTTTTTCCACACTAATACAAGTGCAAAAGTGGTTTCCTGCACCAACACAAGTGCGAAAAGTGGTTTTTCAACACTAACACAAGTGCGAAAAGTGGTTTTTCAACACTAACACAAGTGCGAAAAGTGGTTTTTCAACACTAAAACAAGTGCGAAAAGTGTTTTTTCCACACTAATACAAGTGCAAAAGTGGTTTCCTGCACCAACACAAGTGCGAAAAGTGGTTTTTCAACACTAACACAAGTGCGAAAAGTGGTTTTTCAATACTATCACAAGTGCGATAAGTGGTTTTTAAACACTAACACAAGTGCAAAAAGTGTTTTTTCCACACTAATACAAGTGCAAAAGTGGTTTCCTGCACCAACACAAGTGCGAAAAGTGGTTTTTCAACACTAACACAAGTGCAAAAAGTGGTTTTTCAACACTAACACAAGTGCGAAAAGTGTTTTTTCCACACTAATACAAGTGCAAAAGTGGTTTCCTGCACCAACACAAGTGCCAAAAGTGGTTTTTCAACACTAACACAAGTGCGAAAAGTGGTTTTTCAACAATAACACAAGTGCGAAAAGTGGTTTTTCAACACTATCACAAGTGCAAAGAGTGTTTTTTCCACACTAATACAAGTGCAAAAGTGGTTTTTCAACACTAACACAAGTGCAAAAGTGGTTTCCTGCACCAACACAAGTGCGAAAAGTGGTTTTTCAACACTAACACAAGTGCGAAAAGTGGTTTTTCAACACTATCCCAAGTGCAAAAAGTGTTTTTTCCACACTAATACAAGTGCAAAAGTGGTTTCCTGCACCAACACAAGTGCGAAAAGTAGTTTTTCAACACTAACACAAGTGCGAAAAGTGGTTTTTCAACACTAACACAAGTGCGAAAAGTGGTTTTTCAACACTAACACAAGTGCGAAAAGTGGTTTTTCAACACTATCACAAGTTCAAAAAGTGTTTTTTCCACAATAATACAAGTGCAAAAGTGGTTTTTCAACACTTACACAAGTGCAAAAGTGGTTTCCTGCACCAACACAATTGCGAAAAGTGGTTTTTCAACACTAACACAAGTGCGAAAAGTGGTTTTTCAACTCTATCCCAAGTGCAAAAAGTGTTTTTTCCACACTAATGCAAGTGCAAAAGTGGTTTCCTGCACCAACACAAGTGCGAAAAGTGTTTTTTCAACACTAACACAAGTGCGAAAAGTGGTTTTTCAACACTAACACAAGTGCAAAAAGTGGTTTTTCAACACTAACACAAGTGCAAAAGTGGTTTCCTGCACCAACACAAGTGTGAAAAGTGGTTTTTCAACACTAACACAAGTGCGAAAAGTGGTTTTTCAACACTAACACAAGTGCGAAAAGTGGTTTATCAACACTAACACAAGTGCGAAAAGTGGTTTTTCAACACTATCACAAGTGCAAAAAGTGTGTTTTCCACAATAATACAAGTGCAAAAGTGGTTTTTCAACACTAACACAAGTGCAAAAGTGGTTTCCTGCACCAACACAAGTGCGAAAAGTGGTTTTTCAACACTAACACAAGTGCGAAAAGTGGTTTTTCAACTCTATCCCAAGTGCAAAAAGTGTTTTTTCCACACTAATGCAAGTGCAAAAGTGGTTTCCTGCACCAACACAAGTGCGAAAAGTGGTTTTTTAACACTAACACAAGTGCAAAAGTGGTTTCCTGCACCAACACAAGTGCGAAAAGTGGTTTTTCAACATTAACACAAGTGCGAAAAGTGTTTTTTCCACACTAATACAAGTGCAAAAGTGGCTTCCTGCACCAACACAAGTGCCAAAAGTGGTTTTTCAACACTAACACAAGTGCGAAAAGTGGTTTTTCAACACTAACACAAGTGCAAAAGTGGTTTCCTGCACCAACACAAGTGCGAAAAGTGGTCTTTCAACACTAACACAAGTGCGAAAAGTGGTTTTTCAACACTATCCCAAGTGCAAAAAGTGTTTTTTCCACACTAATACAAGTGCAAAAGTGGTTTCCTGCACCAACACAAGTGCGAAAAGTGTTTTTTCAACACTAACACAAGTGCGAAAAGTGGTTTTTCAACACTAACACAAGTGCGAAAAGTGGTTTTTCAACACTAACACAAGTACAAAAGTGGTTTCCTGCACCAACACAAGTGTGAAAAGTGGTTTTTCAACACTAACACAAGTGCAAAAAGTGGTTTTTCAACACTAACACAAGTGCGAAAAGTGGTTTTTCAACACTAACACAAGTGCGAAAAGTGGTTTTTCCACACTAATACAAGTGCAAAAGTGGTTTCCTGCACCACACTAGTGCGAAAAGTGGTTTTTCAACACTAACACAAGTGCGAAACGTGGTTTTTCAACACTATCACAAGTGCAAAAAGTGTTTTTTCCACACTAATACAAGTGCAAAAGTGGTTTACTGCACCAACACAATTCCGAAAAGTGTTTTTTCAACACTAACACAAGTGCGAAAAGTGGTTTTTCAACACTAACACAAGTGCAAAAAGTGGTTTTTCAACACTAACACAAGTGCGAAAAGTGGTTTTTCAACACTAACACAAGTGCGAAAAGTGGTTTTTCAACTCTATCCCAAGTGCAAAAAGTGTTTTTTCCACACTAATGCAAGTGCAAAAGTGGTTTCCTGCACCAACACAAGTGCGAAAAGTGTTTTTTCAACACTAACACAAGTGCGAAAAGTGGTTTTTCAACACTAACACAAGTGCAAAAAGTGGTTTTTCAACACTAACACAAGTGCAAAAAGTGGTTTTTCAACACTAACACAAGTGCAAAAGTGGTTTCCTGCACCAACACAAGTGTGAAAAGTGGTTTTTCAACACTAACACAAGTGCGAAAAGTGGTTTTTCAACACTAACACAAGTGCGAAAAGTGGTTTATCAACACTAACACAAGTGCGAAAAGTGGTTTTTCAACACTATCACAAGTGCAAAAAGTGTTTTTTCCACAATAATACAAGTGCAAAAGTGGTTTCCTGCACCAACACAAGTGCGAAAAGTGGTTTTTCAACACTAACACAAGTGCAAAAAGTGGTTTTTCAACACTAACACAAGTGCGAAAAGTGTTTTTTCCACACTAATACAAGTGCAAAAGTGGTTTCCTGCACCAACACAAGTGCCAAAAGTGGTTTTTCAACACTAACACAAGTGCGAAAAGTGGTTTTTCAACAATAACACAAGTGCGAAAAGTGGTTTTTCAACACTATCACAAGTGCAAAGAGTGTTTTTTCCACACTAATACAAGTGCAAAAGTGGTTTTTCAACACTAACACAAGTGCAAAAGTGGTTTCCTGCACCAACACAAGTGCGAAAAGTGGTTTTTCAACACTAACACAAGTGCGAAAAGTGGTTTTTCAACACTATCCCAAGTGCAAAAAGTGTTTTTTCCACACTAATACAAGTGCAAAAGAGGTTTCCTGCACCAACACAAGTGCGAAAAGTAGTTTTTCAACACTAACACAAGTGCGAAAAGTGGTTTTTCAACACTAACACAAGTGCGAAAAGTGGTTTTTCAACACTAACACAAGTGCGAAAAGTGGTTTTTCAACACTATCACAAGTTCAAAAAGTGTTTTTTCCACAATAATACAAGTGCAAAAGTGGTTTTTCAACACTTACACAAGTGCAAAAGTGGTTTCCTGCACCAACACAATTGCGAAAAGTGGTTTTTCAACACTAACACAAGTGCGAAAAGTGGTTTTTCAACTCTATCCCAAGTGCAAAAAGTGTTTTTTCCACACTAATGCAAGTGCAAAAGTGGTTTCCTGCACCAACACAAGTGCGAAAAGTGTTTTTTCAACACTAACACAAGTGCGAAAAGTGGTTTTTCAACACTAACACAAGTGCAAAAAGTGGTTTTTCAACACTAACACAAGTGCAAAAGTGGTTTCCTGCACCAACACAAGTGTGAAAAGTGGTTTTTCAACACTAACACAAGTGCGAAAAGTGGTTTTTCAACACTAACACAAGTGCGAAAAGTGGTTTATCAACACTAACACAAGTGCGAAAAGTGGTTTTTCAACACTATCACAAGTGCAAAAAGTGTGTTTTCCACAATAATACAAGTGCAAAAGTGGTTTTTCAACACTAACACAAGTGCAAAAGTGGTTTCCTGCACCAACACAAGTGCGAAAAGTGGTTTTTCAACACTAACACAAGTGCGAAAAGTGGTTTTTCAACTCTATCCCAAGTGCAAAAAGTGTTTTTTCCACACTAATGCAAGTGCAAAAGTGGTTTCCTGCACCAACACAAGTGCGAAAAGTGGTTTTTTAACACTAACACAAGTGCAAAAGTGGTTTCCTGCACCAACACAAGTGCGAAAAGTGGTTTTTCAACATTAACACAAGTGCGAAAAGTGTTTTTTCCACACTAATACAAGTGCAAAAGTGGCTTCCTGCACCAACACAAGTGCCAAAAGTGGTTTTTCAACACTAACACAAGTGCGAAAAGTGGTTTTTCAACACTAACACAAGTGCAAAGGTGGTTTCCTGCACCAACACAAGTGCGAAAAGTGGTTTTTCAACACTAACACAAGTGCGAAAAGTGGTTTTTCAACACTATCCCAAGTGCAAAAAGTGTTTTTTCCACACTAATACAAGTGCAAAAGTGGTTTCCTGCACCAACACAAGTGCGAAAAGTGTTTTTTCAACACTAACACAAGTGCGAAAAGTGGTTTTTCAACACTAACACAAGTGCGAAAAGTGGTTTTTCAACACTAACACAAGTACAAAAGTGGTTTCCTGCACCAACACAAGTGTGAAAAGTGGTTTTTCAACACTAACACAAGTGCAAAAAGTGGTTTTTCAACACTAACACAAGTGCGAAAAGTGGTTTTTCAACACTAACACAAGTGCGAAAAGTGGTTTTTCCACACTAATACAAGTGCAAAAGTGGTTTCCTGCACCACACTAGTGCGAAAAGTGGTTTTTCAACACTAACACAAGTGCGAAACGTGGTTTTTCAACACTATCACAAGTGCAAAAAGTGTTTTTTCCACACTAATACAAGTGCAAAAGTGGTTTACTGCACCAACACAATTCCGAAAAGTGTTTTTTCAACACTAACACAAGTGCGAAAAGTGGTTTTTCAACACTAACACAAGTGCAAAAAGTGGTTTTTCAACACTAACACAAGTGCGAAAAGTGGTTTTTCAACACTAACACAAGTGCGAAAAGTGGTTTTTCAACTCTATCCCAAGTGCAAAAAGTGTTTTTTCCACACTAATGCAAGTGCAAAAGTGGTTTCCTGCACCAACACAAGTGCGAAAAGTGTTTTTTCAACACTAACACAAGTGCGAAAAGTGGTTTTTCAACACTAACACAAGTGCAAAAAGTGGTTTTTCAACACTAACACAAGTGCAAAAAGTGGTTTTTCAACACTAACACAAGTGCAAAAGTGGTTTCCTGCACCAACACAAGTGTGAAAAGTGGTTTTTCAACACTAACACAAGTGCGAAAAGTGGTTTTTCAACACTAACACAAGTGCGAAAAGTGGTTTATCAACACTAACACAAGTGCGAAAAGTGGTTTTTCAACACTATCACAAGTGCAAAAAGTGTTTTTTCCACAATAATACAAGTGCAAAAGTGGTTTCCTGCACCAACACAAGTGCGAAAAGTGGTTTTTCAACACTAACACAAGTGCGAAAAGTGGTTTTTCAACTCTATCCCAAGTGCAAAAAGTGTGTTTTCCACACTAATGCAAGTGCAAAAGTGGTTTCCTGCACCAACACAAGTGCGAAAAGTGTTTTTTCAACACTAACACAAGTGCGAAAAGTGGTTTTTCAACACTAACACAAGTGCGAAAAGTGGTTTTTCAACACGAACACGAGTGCAAAAGTGGTTTCCTGCACCAACACAAGTGTGAAAAGTGGTTTTTCAACACTAACACAAGTGCGAAAGGTGGTTTTTCAACACTAACACAAGTGCGAAAAGTGGTTTTTCAACACTAACACAAGTGCGAAAAGTGGTTTTTCCACACTAATACAAGTGCAAAAGTGGTTTCCTGCACCACACTAGTGCGAAACGTGGTTTTTCAACACTAACACAAGTGCGAAAATTGTTTTTTCAACACTAACATAAGTGCGAAAAGTGGTTTTTCCACACTAATACAAGTGCAAAAGTGGTTTCCTGCACCAACACAAGTGCGAAAAGTGGTTTTTCAACACTAACACAAGTGCGAAAAGTGGTTTTTCAACACTAACACAAGTGCGAAAAGTGGTTTTTCAACACTAAAACAAGTGCAAAAAGTGTTTTTTCCACACTAATACAAGTGCAAAAGTGGTTTCCTGCACCAACACAAGTGCGAAAAGTGGTTTTTCAACACTAACACAAGTGCGAAAAGTGGTTTTTCAATACTATCACAAGTGCGATAAGTGGTTTTTAAACACTAACACAAGTGCAAAAAGTGTTTTTTCCACACTAATACAAGTGCAAAAGTGGTTTCCTGCACCAACACAAGTGCGAAAAGTGGTTTTTCAACATTAACACAAGTGCGAAAAGTGGTTTTTCAACACTAACACAAGTGCAAAAAGTGGTTTTTCAACACTAACACAAGTGCGAAAAGTGTTTTTTCCACACTAATACAAGTGCAAAAGTGGTTTCCTGCACCAACACAAGTGCCAAAAGTGGTTTTTCAACACTAACACAAGTGCGAAAAGTGGTTTTTCAACACTAACACAAGTGCGAAAAGTGGTTTTTCAACACTATCACAAGTGCAAAAAGTGTTTTTTCCACACTAATACAAGTGCAAAAGTGGTTTTTCAACACTAACACAAGTGCAAAAGTGGTTTCCTGCACCAACACAAGTGCGAAAAGTGGTTTTTCAACACTAACACAAGTGCGAAAAGTGGTTTTTCAACACTATCCCAAGTGCAAAAAGTGTTTTTTCCACACTAATACAAGTGCAAAAGTGGTTTCCTGCACCAACACAAGTGCGAAAAGTGGTTTTTCAACACTAACACAAGTGCGAAAAGTGGTTTTTCAACACTAACACAAGTGCGAAAAGTGTTTTTTCCACACTAATACAAGTGCAAAAGTGGTTTCCTGCACCAACACAAGTGCCAAAAGTGGTTTTTCAACACTAACACAAGTGCGAAAAGTGGTTTTTCAACACTAACACAAGTGCGAAAAGTGGTTTCCTTCACCAACACCAGTGCGAAAAGTGTTTTTTCAACACTAACACAAGTGCGAAAAGTGGTTTTTCAACACTAACACAAGTGCAAAAAGTGGTTTTTCAACACTAACACAAGTGCAAAAGTGGTTTCCTGCACCAACACAAGTGTGAAAAGTGGTTTTTCAACACTAACACAAGTGCGAAAAGTGGTTTTTCAACACTAACACAAGTGCGAAAAGTGGTTTATCAACACTAACACAAGTGCGAAAAGTGGTTTTTCAACACTATCACAAGTGCAAAAAGTGTTTTTTCCACAATAATACAAGTGCAAAAGTGGTTTCCTGCACCAACACAAGTGCGAAAAGTGGTTTTTCAACACTAACACAAGTGCGAAAAGTGGTTTTTCAACTCTATCCCAAGTGCAAAAAGTGTTTTTTCCACACTAATGCAAGTGCAAAAGTGGTTTCCTGCACCAACACAAGTGCGAAAAGTGTTTTTTCAACACTAACACAAGTGCGAAAAGTGGTTTTTCAACACTAACACAAGTGCGAAAAGTGGTTTTTCAACACGAACACGAGTGCAAAAGTGGTTTCCTGCACCAACACAAGTGTGAAAAGTGGTTTTTCAACACTAACACAAGTGCGAAAAGTGGTTTTTCAACACTAACACAAGTGCGAAAAGTGGTTTTTCAACACTAACACAAGTGCGAAAAGTGGTTTTTCCACACTAATACAAGTGCAAAAGTGGTTTCCTGCACCACACTAGTGCGAAACGTGGTTTTTCAACACTAACACAAGTGCGAAAAGTGTTTTTTCAACACTAACATAAGTGCGAAAAGTGGTTTTTCCACACTAATACAAGTGCAAAAGTGGTTTCCTGCACCAACACAAGTGCGAAAAGTGGTTTTTCAACACTAACACAAGTGCGAAAAGTGGTTTTTCAACACTAACACAAGTGCGAAAAGTGGTTTTTCAACACTAAAACAAGTGCGAAAAGTGTTTTTTCCACACTAATACAAGTGCAAAAGTGGTTTCCTGCACCAACACAAGTGCGAAAAGTGGTTTTTCAACACTAACACAAGTGCGAAAAGTGGTTTTTCAATACTATCACAAGTGCGATAAGTGGTTTTTAAACACTAACACAAGTGCAAAAAGTGTTTTTTCCACACTAATACAAGTGCAAAAGTGGTTTCCTGCACCAACACAAGTGCGAAAAGTGGTTTTTCAACATTAACACAAGTGCGAAAAGTGGTTTTTCAACACTAACACAAGTGCAAAAAGTGGTTTTTCAACACTAACACAAGTGCGCAAAGTGTTTTTTCCACACTAATACAAGTGCAAAAGTGGTTTCCTGCACCAACACAAGTGCCAAAAGTGGTTTTTCAACACTAACACAAGTGCGAAAAGTGGTTTTTCAACAATAACACAAGTGCGAAAAGTGGTTTTTCAACACTATCACAAGTGCAAAAAGTGTTTTTTCCACACTAATACAAGTGCAAAAGTGGTTTTTCAACACTAACACAAGTGCAAAAGTGGTTTCCTGCACCAACACAAGTGTGAAAAGTGGTTTTTCAACACTAACACAAGTGCGAAAAGTGGTTTTTCAACACTATCCCAAGTGCAAAAAGTGTTTTTTCCACACTAATACAAGTGCAAAAGTGGTTTCCTGCACCAACACAAGTGCGAAAAGTAGTTTTTCAACACTAACACAAGTGCGAAAAGTGGTTTTTCAACACTAACACAAGTGCGAAAAGTGGTTTTTCAACACTAACACAAGTGCGAAAAGTGGTTTTTCAACACTATCACAAGTTCAAAAAGCGTTTTTTCCACAATAATACAAGTGCAAAAGTGGTTTTTCAACACTTACACAAGTGCAAAAGTGGTTTCCTGCACCAACACAATTGCGAAAAGTGGTTTTTCAACACTAACACAAGTGCGAAAAGTGGTTTTTCAACTCTATCCGAAGTGCAAAAAGTGTTTTTTCCACACTAATGCAAGTGCAAAAGTGGTTTCCTGCACCAACACAAGTGCGAAAAGTGGTTTTTCAACACTAACACAAGTGCGAAAAGTGGTTTTTCAACACGAACACGAGTGCAAAAGTGGTTTCCTGCACCAACACAAGTGTGAAAAGTGGTTTTTCAACACTAACACAAGTGCGAAAAGTGGTTTTTCAACACTAACACAAGTGCGAAAAGTGGTTTTTCAACACTAACACAAGTGCGAAAAGTGGTTTTTCCACACTAATACAAGTGCAAAAGTGGTTTCCTGCACCACACTAGTGCGAAACGTGGTTTTTCAACACTAACACAAGTGCGAAAATTGTTTTTTCAACATTAACATAAGTGCGAAAAGTGGTTTTTCCACACTAATACAAGTGCAAAAGTGGTTTCCTGCACCAACACAAGTGCGAAAAGTGGTTTTTCAACACTAACACAAGTGCGAAAAGTGGTTTTTCAACACTAACACAAGTGCGAAAAGTGGTTTTTCAACACTAAAACAAGTGCGAAAAGTGTTTTTTCCACACTAATACAAGTGCAAAAGTGGTTTCCTGCACCAACACAAGTGCGAAAAGTGGTTTTTCAACACTAACACAAGTGCGAAAAGTGGTTTTTCAATACTATCACAAGTGCGATAAGTGGTTTTTAAACACTAACACAAGTGCAAAAAGTGTTTTTTCCACACTAATACAAGTGCAAAAGTGGTTTCCTGCACCAACACAAGTGCGAAAAGTGGTTTTTCAACATTAACACAAGTGCGAAAAGTGGTTTTTCAACACTAACACAAGTGCGAAAAGTGGTTTATCAACACTAACACAAGTGCGAAAAGTGGTTTTTCAACACTATCACAAGTGCAAAAAGTGTTTTTTCCACAATAATACAAGTGCAAAAGTGGTTTTTCAACACTAACACAAGTGCAAAAGTGGTTTCCTGCACCAACACAAGTGCGAAAAGTGGTTTTTCAACACTAACACAAGTGCGAAAAGTGGTTTTTCAACTCTATCCCAAGTGCAATAAGTGTTTTTTCCACACTAATGCAAGTGCAAAAGTGGTTTCCTGCACCAACACAAGTGCGAAAAGTGTTTTTTCAACACTAACACAAGTGCGAAAAGTGGTTTTTCAACACTAACACAAGTGCGAAAAGTGGTTTTTTAACACTAACACAAGTGCAAAAGTGGTTTCCTGCACCAACACAAGTGCGAAAAGTGGTTTTTCAACATTAACACAAGTGCGAAAAGTGTTTTTTCCACACTAATACAAGTGCAAAAGTGGCTTCCTGCACCAACACAAGTGCCAAAAGTGGTTTTTCAACACTAACACAAGTGCGAAAAGTGGTTTTTCAACACTAACACAAGTGCGAAAAGTGGTTTTTCAACACTATCACAAGTGCAAAAAGTGTTTTTTCCACACTAATACAAGTGCAAAAGTGGTTTTTCAACACTAACACAAGTGCAAAAGTGGTTTCCTGCACCAACACAAGTGCGAAAAGTGGTTTTTCAACACTAACACAAGTGCGAAAAGTGGTTTTTCAACACTATCCCAAGTGCAAAAAGTGTTTTTTCCACACTAATACAAGTGCAAAAGTGGTTTCCTGCACCAACACAAGTGCGAAAAGTGTTTTTTCAACACTAACACAAGTGCGAAAAGTGGTTTTTCAACACTAACACAAGTGCGAAAAGTGGTTTTTCAACACTAACACAAGTACAAAAGTGGTTTCCTGCACCAACACAAGTGTGAAAAGTGGTTTTTCAACACTAACACAAGTGCAAAAAGTGGTTTTTCAACACTAACACAAGTGCGAAAAGTGGTTTTTCAACACTAACACAAGTGCGAAAAGTGGTTTTTCCACACTAATACAAGTGCAAAAGTGGTTTCCTGCACCACACTAGTGCGAAAAGTGGTTTTTCAACACTAACACAAGTGCGAAAAGTGGTTTTTCAACACTATCACAAGTGCAAAAAGTGTTTTTTCCACACTAATACAAGTGCAAAAGTGGTTTACTGCACCAACACAATTCCGAAAAGTGTTTTTTCAACACTAACACAAGTGCGAAAAGTGGTTTTTCAACACTAACACAAGTGCAAAAAGTGGTTTTTCAACACTAACACAAGTGCGAAAAGTGGTTTTTCAACACTAACACAAGTGCGAAAAGTGGTTTTTCAACTCTATCCCAAGTGCAAAAAGTGTTTTTTCCACACTAATGCAAGTGCAAAAGTGGTTTCCTGCACCAACACAAGTGCGAAAAGTGTTTTTTCAACACTAACACAAGTGCGAAAAGTGGTTTTTCAACACTAACACAAGTGCAAAAAGTGGTTTTTCAACACTAACACAAGTGCAAAAGTGGTTTCCTGCACCAACACAAGTGTGAAAAGTGGTTTTTCAACACTAACACAAGTGCGAAAAGTGGTTTTTCAACACTAACACAAGTGCGAAAAGTGGTTTTTCAACACTATCACAAGTGCAAAAAGTGTTTTTTCCACACTAATACAAGTGCAAAAGTGGTTTTTCAACACTAACACAAGTGCAAAAGTGGTTTCCTGCACCAACACAAGTGCGAAAAGTGGTTTTTCAACACTAACACAAGTGCGAAAAGTGGTTTTTCAACACTATCCCAAGTGCAAAAAGTGTTTTTTCCACACTAATACAAGTGCAAAAGTGGTTTCCTGCACCAACACAAGTGCGAAAAGTGTTTTTTCAACACTAACACAAGTGCGAAAAGTGGTTTTTCAACACTAACACAAGTGCGAAAAGTGGTTTTTCAACACTAACACAAGTACAAAAGTGGTTTCCTGCACCAACACAAGTGTGAAAAGTGGTTTTTCAACACTAACACAAGTGCAAAAAGTGGTTTTTCAACACTAACACAAGTGCGAAAAGTGGTTTTTCAACACTAACACAAGTGCGAAAAGTGGTTTTTCCACACTAATACAAGTGCAAAAGTGGTTTCCTGCACCACACTAGTGCGAAAAGTGGTTTTTCAACACTAACACAAGTGCGAAAAGTGGTTTTTCAACACTATCACAAGTTCAAAAAGTGTTTTTTCCACAATAATACAAGTGCAAAAGTGGTTTTTCAACACTTACACAAGTGCAAAAGTGGTTTCCTGCACCAACACAATTGCGAAAAGTGGTTTTTCAACACTAACACAAGTGCGAAAAGTGGTTTTTCAACTCTATCCGAAGTGCAAAAAGTGTTTTTTCCACACTAATGCAAGTGCAAAAGTGGTTTCCTGCACCAACACAAGTGCGAAAAGTGGTTTTTCAACACTAACACAAGTGCGAAAAGTGGTTTTTCAACACGAACACGAGTGCAAAAGTGGTTTCCTGCACCAACACAAGTGTGAAAAGTGATTTTTCAACACTAACACAAGTGCGAAAAGTGGTTTTTCAACACTAACACAAGTGCGAAAAGTGGTTTTTCAACACTAACACAAGTGCGAAAAGTGGTTTTTCCACACTAATACAAGTGCAAAAGTGGTTTCCTGCACCACACTAGTGCGAAACGTGGTTTTTCAACACTAACACAAGTGCGAAAATTGTTTTTTCAACACTAACATAAGTGCGAAAAGTGGTTTTTCCACACTAATACAAGTGCAAAAGTGGTTTCCTGCACCAACACAAGTGCGAAAAGTGGTTTTTCAACACTAACACAAGTGCGAAAAGTGGTTTTTCAACACTAACACAAGTGCGAAAAGTGGTTTTTCAACACTAAAACAAGTGCGAAAAGTGTTTTTTCCACACTAATACAAGTGCAAAAGTGGTTTCCTGCACCAACACAAGTGCGAAAAGTGGTTTTTCAACACTAACACAAGTGCGAAAAGTGGTTTTTCAATACTATCACAAGTGCGATAAGTGGTTTTTAAACACTAACACAAGTGCAAAAAGTGTTTTTTCCACACTAATACAAGTGCAAAAGTGGTTTCCTGCACCAACACAAGTGCGAAAAGTGGTTTTTCAACATTAACACAAGTGCGAAAAGTGGTTTTTCAACACTAACACAAGTGCGAAAAGTGGTTTATCAACACTAACACAAGTGCGAAAAGTGGTTTTTCAACACTATCACAAGTGCAAAAAGTGTTTTTTCCACAATAATACAAGTGCAAAAGTGGTTTTTCAACACTAACACAAGTGCAAAAGTGGTTTCCTGCACCAACACAAGTGCGAAAAGTGGTTTTTCAACACTAACACAAGTGCGAAAAGTGGTTTTTCAACTCTATCCCAAGTGCAATAAGTGTTTTTTCCACACTAATGCAAGTGCAAAAGTGGTTTCCTGCACCAACACAAGTGCGAAAAGTGTTTTTTCAACACTAACACAAGTGCGAAAAGTGGTTTTTCAACACTAACACAAGTGCGAAAAGTGGTTTTTTAACACTAACACAAGTGCAAAAGTGGTTTCCTGCACCAACACAAGTGCGAAAAGTGGTTTTTCAACATTAACACAAGTGCGAAGTGTTTTTTCCACACTAATACAAGTGCAAAAGTGGCTTCCTGCACCAACACAAGTGCCAAAAGTGGTTTTTCAACACTAACACAAGTGCGAAAAGTGGTTTTTCAACACTAACACAAGTGCGAAAAGTGGTTTTTCAACACTATCACAAGTGCAAAAAGTGTTTTTTCCACACTAATACAAGTGCAAAAGTGGTTTTTCAACACTAACACAAGTGCAAAAGTGGTTTCCTGCACCAACACAAGTGCGAAAAGTGGTTTTTCAACACTAACACAAGTGCGAAAAGTGGTTTTTCAACACTATCCCAAGTGCAAAAAGTGTTTTTTCCACACTAATACAAGTGCAAAAGTGGTTTCCTGCACCAACACAAGTGCGAAAAGTGTTTTTTCAACACTAACACAAGTGCGAAAAGTGGTTTTTCAACACTAACACAAGTGCGAAAAGTGGTTTTTCAACACTAACACAAGTACAAAAGTGGTTTCCTGCACCAACACAAGTGTGAAAAGTGGTTTTTCAACACTAACACAAGTGCAAAAAGTGGTTTTTCAACACTAACACAAGTGCGAAAAGTGGTTTTTCAACACTAACACAAGTGCGAAAAGTGGTTTTTCCACACTAATACAAGTGCAAAAGTGGTTTCCTGCACCACACTAGTGCGAAAAGTGGTTTTTCAACACTAACACAAGTGCGAAAAGTGGTTTTTCAACACTATCACAAGTGCAAAAAGTGTTTTTTCCACACTAATACAAGTGCAAAAGTGGTTTACTGCACCAACACAATTCCGAAAAGTGTTTTTTCAACACTAACACAAGTGCGAAAAGTGGTTTTTCAACACTAACACAAGTGCAAAAAGTGGTTTTTCAACACTAACACAAGTGCGAAAAGTGGTTTTTCAACACTAACACAAGTGCGAAAAGTGGTTTTTCAACTCTATCCCAAGTGCAAAAAGTGTTTTTTCCACACTAATGCAAGTGCAAAAGTGGTTTCCTGCACCAACACAAGTGCGAAAAGTGTTTTTTCAACACTAACACAAGTGCGAAAAGTGGTTTTTCAACACTAACACAAGTGCAAAAAGTGGTTTTTCAACACTAACACAAGTGCAAAAGTGGTTTCCTGCACCAACACATGTGTGAAAAGTGGTTTTTCAACACTAACACAAGTGCGAAAAGTGGTTTTTCAACACTAACACAAGTGCGAAAAGTGGTTTTTCAACACTATCACAAGTGCAAAAAGTGTTTTTTCCACACTAATACAAGTGCAAAAGTGGTTTTTCAACACTAACACAAGTGCAAAAGTGGTTTCCTGCACCAACACAAGTGCGAAAAGTGGTTTTTCAACACTAACACAAGTGCGAAAAGTGGTTTTTCAACACTATCCCAAGTGCAAAAAGTGTTTTTTCCACACTAATACAAGTGCAAAAGTGGTTTCCTGCACCAACACAAGTGCGAAAAGTGTTTTTTCAACACTAACACAAGTGCGAAAAGTGGTTTTTCAACACTAACACAAGTGCGAAAAGTGGTTTTTCAACACTAACACAAGTACAAAAGTGGTTTCCTGCACCAACACAAGTGTGAAAAGTGGTTTTTCAACACTAACACAAGTGCAAAAAGTGGTTTTTCAACACTAACACAAGTGCGAAAAGTGGTTTTTCAACACTAACACAAGTGCGAAAAGTGGTTTTTCCACACTAATACAAGTGCAAAAGTGGTTTCCTGCACCACACTAGTGCGAAAAGTGGTTTTTCAACACTAACACAAGTGCGAAAAGTGGTTTTTCAACACTATCACAAGTGCAAAAAGTGTTTTTTCCACACTAATACAAGTGCAAAAGTGGTTTACTGCACCAACACAATTCCGAAAAGTGTTTTTTCAACACTAACACAAGTGCGAAAAGTGGTTTTTCAACACTAACACAAGTGCAAAAAGTGGTTTTTCAACACTAACACAAGTGCGAAAAGTGGTTTTTCAACACTAACACAAGTGCGAAAAGTGGTTTTTCAACTCTATCCCAAGTGCAAAAAGTGTTTTTTCCACACTAATGCAAGTGCAAAAGTGGTTTCCTGCACCAACACAAGTGCGAAAAGTGTTTTTTCAACACTAACACAAGTGCGAAAAGTGGTTTTTCAACACTAACACAAGTGCAAAAAGTGGTTTTTCAACACTAACACAAGTGCAAAAGTGGTTTCCTGCACCAACACAAGTGTGAAAAGTGGTTTTTCAACACTAACACAAGTGCGAAAAGTGGTTTTTCAACACTAACACAAGTGCGAAAAGTGGTTTATCAACACTAACACAAGTGCGAAAAGTGGTTTTTCAACACTATCACAAGTGCAAAAAGTGTTTTTTCCACAATAATACAAGTGCAAAAGTGGTTTCCTGCACCAACACAAGTGCGAAAAGTGGTTTTTCAACACTAACACAAGTGCGAAAAGTGGTTTTTCAACTCTATCCCAAGTGCAAAAAGTGTGTTTTCCACACTAATGCAAGTGCAAAAGTGGTTTCCTGCACCAACACAAGTGCGAAAAGTGTTTTTTCAACACTAACACAAGTGCGAAAAGTGGTTTTTCAACACTAACACAAGTGCGAAAAGTGGTTTTTCAACACGAACACGAGTGCAAAAGTGGTTTCCTGCACCAACACAAGTGTGAAAAGTGGTTTTTCAACACTAACACAAGTGCGAAAAGTGGTTTTTCAACACTAACACAAGTGCGAAAAGTGGTTTTTCAACACTAACACAAGTGCGAAAAGTGGTTTTTCCACACTAATACAAGTGCAAAAGTGGTTTCCTGCACCACACTAGTGCGAAACGTGGTTTTTCAACACTAACACAAGTGCGAAAATTGTTTTTTCAACACTAACATAAGTGCGAAAAGTGGTTTTTCCACACTAATACAAGTGCAAAAGTGGTTTCCTGCACCAACACAAGTGCGAAAAGTGGTTTTTCAACACTAACACAAGTGCGAAAAGTGGTTTTTCAACACTAACACAAGTGCGAAAAGTGGTTTTTCAACACTAAAACAAGTGCGAAAAGTGTTTTTTCCACACTAATACAAGTGCAAAAGTGGTTTCCTGCACCAACACAAGTGCGAAAAGTGGTTTTTCAACACTAACACAAGTGCAAAAAGTGGTTTTTCAATACTATCACAAGTGCGATAAGTGGTTTTTAAACACTAACACAAGTGCAAAAAGTGTTTTTTCCACACTAATACAAGTGCAAAAGTGGTTTCCTGCACCAACACAAGTGCGAAAAGTGGTTTTTCAACATTAACACAAGTGCGAAAAGTGGTTTTTCAACACTAACACAAGTGCAAAAAGTGGTTTTTCAACACTAACACAAGTGCGAAAAGTGTTTTTTCCACACTAATACAAGTGCAAAAGTGGTTTCCTGCACCAACACAAGTGCCAAAAGTGGTTTTTCAACACTAACACAAGTGCGAAAAGTGGTTTTTCAACACTAACACAAGTGCGAAAAGTGGTTTTTCAACACTATCACAAGTGCAAAAAGTGTTTTTTCCACACTAATACAAGTGCAAAAGTGGTTTTTCAACACTAACACAAGTGCAAAAGTGGTTTCCTGCACCAACACAAGTGCGAAAAGTGGTTTTTCAACACTAACACAAGTGCGAAAAGTGGTTTTTCAACACTATCCCAAGTGCAAAAAGTGTTTTTTCCACACTAATACAAGTGCAAAAGTGGTTTCCTGCACTAACACAAGTGCGAAAAGTGGTTTTTCAACACTAACACAAGTGCGAAAAGTGGTTTTTCAACACTAACACAAGTGCGAAAAGTGTTTTTTCCACACTAATACAAGTGCAAAAGTGGTTTCCTGCACCAACACAAGTGCCAAAAGTGGTTTTTCAACACTAACACAAGTGCGAAAAGTGGTTTTTCAACACTAACACAAGTGCGAAAAGTGGTTTTTCAACACTATCACAAGTGCAAAAAGTGTTTTTTCCACAGTAATACAAGTGCAAAAGTGGTTTTTCAACACTAACACAAGTGCAAAAGTTGTTTCCTGCACCAACACAAGTGCGAAAAGTGGGTTTTCAACACTAACACAAGTGCGAAAAGTGGTTTTTCAACACTATCCCAAGTGCAAAAAGTGTTTTTTCCACACTAATACAAGTGCAAAAGTGGTTTCCTGCACCAACACAAGTGCGAAAAGTGTTTTTTCAAAACTAACACAAGTGCGAAAAGTGGTTTTTCAACACTAACACAAGTGCGAAAGTGGTTTCCTGCACCAACACAAGTGCCAAAAGTGGTTTTTCAACACTAACACAAGTGCGAAAAGTGGTTTTTCAACAATAACACAAGTGCGAAAAGTGGTTTTTCAACACTATCACAAGTGCAAAAAGTGTTTTTTCCACACTAATACAAGTGCAAAAGTGGTTTTTCAACACTAACACAAGTGCAAAAGTGGTTTCCTGCACCAACACAAGTGCGAAAAGTGGTTTTTCAACACTAACACAAGTGCGAAAAGTGGTTTTTCAACACTATCCCAAGTGCAAAAAGTGTTTTTTCCACACTAATACAAGTGCAAAAGTGGTTTCCTGCACCAACACAAGTGCGAAAAGTAGTTTTTCAACACTAACACAAGTGCGAAAAGTGGTTTTTCAACACTAACACAAGTGCGAAAAGTGGTTTTTCAACACTAACACAAGTGCGAAAAGTGGTTTTTCAACACTATCACAAGTTCAAAAAGTGTTTTTTCCACAATAATACAAGTGCAAAAGTGGTTTTTCAACACTTACACAAGTGCAAAAGTGGTTTCCTGCACCAACACAATTGCGAAAAGTGGTTTTTCAACACTAACACAAGTGCGAAAAGTGGTTTTTCAACTCTATCCCAAGTGCAAAAAGTGTTTTTTCCACACTAATGCAAGTGCAAAAGTGGTTTCCTGCACCAACACAAGTGCGAAAAGTGTTTTTTCAACACTAACACAAGTGCGAAAAGTGGTTTTTCAACACTAACACAAGTGCAAAAAGTGGTTTTTCAACACTAACACAAGTGCAAAAGTGGTTTCCTGCACCAACACAAGTGTGAAAAGTGGTTTTTCAACACTAACACAAGTGCGAAAAGTGGTTTTTCAACACTAACACAAGTGCGAAAAGTGGTTTATCAACACTAACACAAGTGCGAAAAGTGGTTTTTCAACACTATCACAAGTGCAAAAAGTGTGTTTTCCACAATAATACAAGTGCAAAAGTGGTTTTTCAACACTAACACAAGTGCAAAAGTGGTTTCCTGCACCAACACAAGTGCGAAAAGTGGTTTTTCAACACTAACACAAGTGCGAAAAGTGGTTTTTCAACTCTATCCCAAGTCCAAAAAGTGTTTTTTCCACACTAATGCAAGTGCAAAAGTGGTTTCCTGCACCAACACAAGTGCGAAAAGTGTTTTTTCAACACTAACACAAGTGCGAAAAGTGGTTTTTCAACACTAACACAAGTGCGAAAAGTGGTTTTTTAACACTAACACAAGTGCAAAAGTGGTTTCCTGCACCAACACAAGTGCGAAAAGTGGTTTTTCAACATTAACACAAGTGCGAAAAGTGTTTTTTCCACACTAATACAAGTGCAAAAGTGGCTTCCTGCACCAACACAAGTGCCAAAAGTGGTTTTTCAACACTATCACAAGTGCAAAAAGTGTTTTTTCCACACTAATACAAGTGCAAAAGTGGTTTACTGCACCAACACAGTGCGAAAAGTGTTTTTTCAACACTAACACAAGTGCGAAAAGTGGTTTTTCAACACTAACACAGGTGCGAAAAGTGGTTTCCTGCACCACACTAGTGCGAAAAGTGGTTTTTCAACACTAACACAAGTGCGAAACGTGGTTTTTCAACACTATCACAAGTGCAAAAAGTGTTTTTTCCACACTAATACAAGTGCAAAAGTGGTTTCCTGCACCAACACAAGTGCGAAAAGTGTTTTTTCAACACTAACACAAGTGCGAAAAGTGGTTTTTCAACACTAACACAAGTGCGAAAAGTGGTTTTTCAACACTAACACAAGTACAAAAGTGGTTTCCTGCACCAACACAAGTGTGAAAAGTGGTTTTTCAACACTAACACAAGTGCAAAAAGTGGTTTTTCAACACTAACACAAGTGCGAAAAGTGGTTTTTCAACACTAACACAAGTGCGAAAAGTGGTTTTTCCACACTAATACAAGTGCAAAAGTGGTTTCCTGCACCACACTAGTGCGAAAAGTGGTTTTTCAACACTATCACAAGTGCAAAAAGTGTTTTTTCCACACTAATACAAGTGCAAAAGTGGTTTACTGCACCAACACAATTCCGAAAAGTGTTTTTTCAACACTAACACAAGTGCGAAAAGTGGTTTTTCAACACTAACACAAGTGCAAAAAGTGGTTTTTCAACACTAACACAAGTGCGAAAAGTGGTTTTTCAACACTAACACAAGTGCGAAAAGTGGTTTTTCAACTCTATCCCAAGTGCAAAAAGTGTTTTTTCCACACTAATGCAAGTGCAAAAGTGGTTTCCTGCACCAACACAAGTGCGAAAAGTGTTTTTTCAACACTAACACAAGTGCGAAAAGTGGTTTTTCAACACTAACACAAGTGCAAAAAGTGGTTTTTCAACACTAACACAAGTGCAAAAGTGGTTTCCTGCACCAACACAAGTGTGAAAAGTGGTTTTTCAACACTAACACAAGTGCGAAAAGTGGTTTTTCAACACTAACACAAGTGCGAAAAGTGGTTTATCAACACTAACACAAGTGCGAAAAGTGGTTTTTCAACACTATCACAAGTGCAAAAAGTGTTTTTTCCACAATAATACAAGTGCAAAAGTGGTTTCCTGCACCAACACAAGTGCGAAAAGTGGTTTTTCAACACTAACACAAGTGCGAAAAGTGGTTTTTCAACTCTATCCCAAGTGCAAAAAGTGTGTTTTCCACACTAATGCAAGTGCAAAAGTGGTTTCCTGCACCAACACAAGTGCGAAAAGTGTTTTTTCAACACTAACACAAGTGCGAAAAGTGGTTTTTCAACACTAACACAAGTGCGAAAAGTGGTTTTTCAACACGAACACGAGTGCAAAAGTGGTTTCCTGCACCAACACAAGTGTGAAAAGTGGTTTTTCAACACTAACACTAGTGCGAAAAGTGGTTTTTCAACACTAACACAAGTGCGAAAAGTGGTTTTTCAACACTAACACAAGTGCGAAAAGTGGTTTTTCCACACTAATACAAGTGCAAAAGTGGTTTCCTGCACCACACTAGTGCGAAACGTGGTTTTTCAACACTAACACAAGTGCGAAAATTGTTTTTTCAACACTAACATAAGTGCGAAAAGTGGTTTTTCCACACTAATACAAGTGCAAAAGTGGTTTCCTGCACCAACACAAGTGCGAAAAGTGGTTTTTCAACACTAACACAAGTGCGAAAAGTGGTTTTTCAACACTAAAACAAGTGCGAAAAGTGTTTTTTCCACACTAATACAAGTGCAAAAGTGGTTTCCTGCACCAACACAAGTGCGAAAAGTGGTTTTTCAACACTAACACAAGTGCGAAAAGTGGTTTTTCAATACTATCACAAGTGCGATAAGTGGTTTTTAAACACTAACACAAGTGCAAAAAGTGTTTTTTCCACACTAATACAAGTGCAAAAGTGGTTTCCTGCACCAACACAAGTGCGAAAAGTGGTTTTTCAACATTAACACAAGTGCGAAAAGTGGTTTTTCAACACTAACACAAGTGCAAAAAGTGGTTTTTCAACACTAACACAAGTGCGAAAAGTGTTTTTTCCACACTAATACAAGTGCAAAAGTGGTTTCCTGCACCAACACAAGTGCCAAAAGTGGTTTTTCAACACTAACACAAGTGCGAAAAGTGGTTTTTCAACACTAACACAAGTGCGAAAAGTGGTTTTTCAACACTATCACAAGTGCAAAAAGTGTTTTTTCCACACTAATACAAGTGCAAAAGTGGTTTTTCAACACTAACACAAGTGCAAAAGTGGTTTCCTGCACCAACACAAGTGCGAAAAGTGGTTTTTCAACACTAACACAAGTGCGAAAAGTGGTTTTTCAACACTATCCCAAGTGCAAAAAGTGTTTTTTCCACACTAATACAAGTGCAAAAGTGGTTTCCTGCACCAACACAAGTGCGAAAAGTGGTTTTTCAACACTAACACAAGTGCGAAAAGTGGTTTTTCAACACTAACACAAGTGCGAAAAGTGTTTTTTCCACACTAATACAAGTGCAAAAGTGGTTTCCTGCACCAACACAAGTGCCAAAAGTGGTTTTTCAACACTAACACAAGTGCGAAAAGTGGTTTTTCAACACTAACACAAGTGCGAAAAGTGGTTTCCTTCACCAACACCAGTGCGAAAAGTGTTTTTTCAACACTAACACAAGTGCGAAAAGTGGTTTTTCAACACTAACACAAGTGCAAAAAGTGGTTTTTCAACACTAACACAAGTGCAAAAGTGGTTTCCTGCACCAACACAAGTGTGAAAAGTGGTTTTTCAACACTAACACAAGTGCGAAAAGTGGTTTTTCAACACTAACACAAGTGCGAAAAGTGGTTTATCAACACTAACACAAGTGCGAAAAGTGGTTTTTCAACACTATCACAAGTGCAAAAAGTGTTTTTTCCACAATAATACAAGTGCAAAAGTGGTTTCCTGCACCAACACAAGTGCGAAAAGTGGTTTTTCAACACTAACACAAGTGCGAAAAGTGGTTTTTCAACTCTATCCCAAGTGCAAAAAGTGTTTTTTCCACACTAATGCAAGTGCAAAAGTGGTTTCCTGCACCAACACAAGTGCGAAAAGTGTTTTTTCAACACTAACACAAGTGCGAAAAGTGGTTTTTCAACACTAACACAAGTGCGAAAAGTGGTTTTTCAACACGAACACGAGTGCAAAAGTGGTTTCCTGCACCAACACAAGTGTGAAAAGTGGTTTTTCAACACTAACACAAGTGCGAAAAGTGGTTTTTCAACACTAACACAAGTGCGAAAAGTGGTTTTTCAACACTAACACAAGTGCGAAAAGTGGTTTTTCCACACTAATACAAGTGCAAAAGTGGTTTCCTGCACCACACTAGTGCGAAACGTGGTTTTTCAACACTAACACAAGTGCGAAAAGTGTTTTTTCAACACTAACATAAGTGCGAAAAGTGGTTTTTCCACACTAATACAAGTGCAAAAGTGGTTTCCTGCACCAACACAAGTGCGAAAAGTGGTTTTTCAACACTAACACAAGTGCGAAAAGTGGTTTTTCAACACTAACACAAGTGCGAAAAGTGGTTTTTCAACACGAAAACAAGTGCGAAAAGTGTTTTTTCCACACTAATACAAGTGCAAAAGTGGTTTCCTGCACCAACACAAGTGCGAAAAGTGGTTTTTCAACACTAACACAAGTGCGAAAAGTGGTTTTTCAATACTATCACAAGTGCGATAAGTGGTTTTTAAACACTAACACAAGTGCAAAAAGTGTTTTTTCCACACTAATACAAGTGCAAAAGTGGTTTCCTGCACCAACACAAGTGCGAAAAGTGGTTTTTCAACATTAACACAAGTGCGAAAAGTGGTTTTTCAACACTAACACAAGTGCAAAAAGTGGTTTTTCAACACTAACACAAGTGCGAAAAGTGTTTTTTCCACACTAATACAAGTGCAAAAGTGGTTTCCTGCACCAACACAAGTGCCAAAAGTGGTTTTTCAACACTAACACAAGTGCGAAAAGTGGTTTTTCAACAATAACACAAGTGCGAAAAGTGGTTTTTCAACACTATCACAAGTGCAAAAAGTGTTTTTTCCACACTAATACAAGTGCAAAAGTGGTTTTTCAACACTAACACAAGTGCAAAAGTGGTTTCCTGCACCAACACAAGTGCGAAAAGTGGTTTTTCAACACTAACACAAGTGCGAAAAGTGGTTTTTCAACACTATCACAAGTTCAAAAAGTGTTTTTTCCACAATAATACAAGTGCAAAAGTGGTTTTTCAACACTTACACAAGTGCAAAAGTGGTTTCCTGCACCAACACAAGTGCGAAAAGTGGTTTTTCAACACTAACACAAGTGCGAAAAGTGGTTTTTCAACACTATCCCAAGTGCAAAAAGTGTTTTTTCCACACTAATACAAGTGCAAAAGTGGTTTCCTGCACCAACACAAGTGCGAAAAGTGGTTTTTCAACACTAACACAAGTGCGAAAAGTGGTTTTTCAACACTAACACAAGTGCGAAAAGTGTTTTTTCCACACTAATACAAGTGCAAAAGTGGTTTCCTGCACCAACACAAGTGCCAAAAGTGGTTTTTCAACACTAACACAAGTGCGAAAAGTGGTTTTTCAACACTAACACAAGTGCGAAAAGTGGTTTCCTTCACCAACACCAGTGCGAAAAGTGTTTTTTCAACACTAACACAAGTGCGAAAAGTGGTTTTTCAACACTAACACAAGTGCAAAAAGTGGTTTTTCAACACTAACACAAGTGCAAAAGTGGTTTCCTGCACCAACACAAGTGTGAAAAGTGGTTTTTCAACACTAACACAAGTGCGAAAAGTGGTTTTTCAACACTAACACAAGTGCGAAAAGTGGTTTATCAACACTAACACAAGTGCGAAAAGTGGTTTTTCAACACTATCACAAGTGCAAAAAGTGTTTTTTCCACAATAATACAAGTGCAAAAGTGGTTTCCTGCACCAACACAAGTGCGAAAAGTGGTTTTTCAACACTAACACAAGTGCGAAAAGTGGTTTTTCAACTCTATCCCAAGTGCAAAAAGTGTTTTTTCCACACTAATGCAAGTGCAAAAGTGGTTTCCTGCACCAACACAAGTGCGAAAAGTGTTTTTTCAACACTAACACAAGTGCGAAAAGTGGTTTTTCAACACTAACACAAGTGCGAAAAGTGGTTTTTCAACACGAACACGAGTGCAAAAGTGGTTTCCTGCACCAACACAAGTGTGAAAAGTGGTTTTTCAACACTAACACAAGTGCGAAAAGTGGTTTTTCAACACTAACACAAGTGCGAAAAGTGGTTTTTCAACACTAACACAAGTGCGAAAAGTGGTTTTTCCACACTAATACAAGTGCAAAAGTGGTTTCCTGCACCACACTAGTGCGAAACGTGGTTTTTCAACACTAACACAAGTGCGAAAAGTGTTTTTTCAACACTAACATAAGTGCGAAAAGTGGTTTTTCCACACTAATACAAGTGCAAAAGTGGTTTCCTGCACCAACACAAGTGCGAAAAGTGGTTTTTCAACACTAACACAAGTGCGAAAAGTGGTTTTTCAACACTAACACAAGTGCGAAAAGTGGTTTTTCAACACGAAAACAAGTGCGAAAAGTGTTTTTTCCACACTAATACAAGTGCAAAAGTGGTTTCCTGCACCAACACAAGTGCGAAAAGTGGTTTTTCAACACTAACACAAGTGCGAAAAGTGGTTTTTCAATACTATCACAAGTGCGATAAGTGGTTTTTAAACACTAACACAAGTGCAAAAAGTGTTTTTTCCACACTAATACAAGTGCAAAAGTGGTTTCCTGCACCAACACAAGTGCGAAAAGTGGTTTTTCAACATTAACACAAGTGCGAAAAGTGGTTTTTCAACACTAACACAAGTGCAAAAAGTGGTTTTTCAACACTAACACAAGTGCGAAAAGTGTTTTTTCCACACTAATACAAGTGCAAAAGTGGTTTCCTGCACCAACACAAGTGCCAAAAGTGGTTTTTCAACACTAACACAAGTGCGAAAAGTGGTTTTTCAACAATAACACAAGTGCGAAAAGTGGTTTTTCAACACTATCACAAGTGCAAAAAGTGTTTTTTCCACACTAATACAAGTGCAAAAGTGGTTTTTCAACACTAACACAAGTGCAAAAGTGGTTTCCTGCACCAACACAAGTGCGAAAAGTGGTTTTTCAACACTAACACAAGTGCGAAAAGTGGTTTTTCAACACTATCACAAGTTCAAAAAGTGTTTTTTCCACAATAATACAAGTGCAAAAGTGGTTTTTCAACACTTACACAAGTGCAAAAGTGGTTTCCTGCACCAACACAATTGCGAAAAGTGGTTTTTCAACACTAACACAAGTGCGAAAAGTGGTTTTTCAACTCTATCCCAAGTGCAAAAAGTGTTTTTTCCACACTAATGCAAGTGCAAAAGTGGTTTCCTGCACCAACACAAGTGCGAAAAGTGTTTTTTCAACACTAACACAAGTGCGAAAAGTGGTTTTTCAACACTAACACAAGTGCAAAAAGTGGTTTTTCAACACTAACACAAGTGCAAAAGTGGTTTCCTGCACCAACACAAGTGTGAAAAGTGGTTTTTCAACACTAACACAAGTGCGAAAAGTGGTTTTTCAACACTAACACAAGTGCGAAAAGTGGTTTATCAACACTAACACAAGTGCGAAAAGTGGTTTTTCAACACTATCACAAGTGCAAAAAGTGTTTTTTCCACAATAATACAAGTGCAAAAGTGGTTTTTCAACACTAACACAAGTGCAAAAGTGGTTTCCTGCACCAACACAAGTGCGAAAAGTGGTTTTTCAACACTAACACAAGTGCGAAAAGTGGTTTTTCAACTCTATCCCAAGTGCAAAAAGTGTTTTTTCCACACTAATGCAAGTGCAAAAGTGGTTTCCTGCACCAACACAAGTGCGAAAAGTGTTTTTTCAACACTAACACAAGTGTGAAAAGTGGTTTTTCAACACTAACACAAGTGCGAAAAGTGGTTTTTTAACACTAACACAAGTGCAAAAGTGGTTTCCTGCACCAACACAAGTGCGAAAAGTGGTTTTTCAACATTAACACAAGTGCGAAAAGTGTTTTTTCCACACTAATACAAGTGCAAAAGTGGCTTCCTGCACCAACACAAGTGCCAAAAGTGGTTTTTCAACACTAACACAAGTGCGAAAAGTGGTTTTTCAACACTAACACAAGTGCGAAAAGTGGTTTTTCAACACTATCACAAGTGCAAAAAGTGTTTTTTCCACACTAATACAAGTGCAAAAGTGGTTTTTCAACACTAACACAAGTGCAAAAGTGGTTTCCTGCACCAACACAAGTGCGAAAAGTGGTTTTTCAACACTAACACAAGTGCGAAAAGTGGTTTTTCAACACTATCCCAAGTGCAAAAAGTGTTTTTTCCACACTAATACAAGTGCAAAAGTGGTTTCCTGCACCAACACAAGTGCGAAAAGTGTTTTTTCAACACTAACACAAGTGCGAAAAGTGGTTTTTCAACACTAACACAAGTGCAAAAAGTGGTTTTTCAACACTAACACAAGTGCGAAAAGTGGTTTTTCAACACTAACACAAGTGCGAAAAGTGGTTTTTCAACTCTATCCCAAGTGCAAAAAGTGTTTTTTCCACACTAATGCAAGTGCAAAAGTGGTTTCCTGCACCAACACAAGTGCGAAAAGTGTTTTTTCAACACTAACACAAGTGCGAAAAGTGGTTTTTCAACACTAACACAAGTGCAAAAAGTGGTTTTTCAACACTAACACAAGTGCAAAAGTGGTTTCCTGCACCAACACAAGTGTGAAAAGTGGTTTTTCAACACTAACACAAGTGCGAAAAGTGGTTTTTCAACACTAACACAAGTGCGAAAAGTGGTTTATCAACACTAACACAAGTGCGAAAAGTGGTTTTTCAACACTATCACAAGTGCAAAAAGTGTTTTTTCCACAATAATACAAGTGCAAAAGTGGTTTCCTGCACCAACACAAGTGCGAAAAGTGGTTTTTCAACACTAACACAAGTGCGAAAAGTGGTTTTTCAACTCTATCCCAAGTGCAAAAAGTGTGTTTTCCACACTAATGCAAGTGCAAAAGTGGTTTCCTGCACCAACACAAGTGCGAAAAGTGTTTTTTCAACACTAACACAAGTGCGAAAAGTGGTTTTTCAACACTAACACAAGTGCGAAAAGTGGTTTTTCAACACGAACACGAGTGCAAAAGTGGTTTCCTGCACC
This sequence comes from Myxine glutinosa, assembly GCF_964187855.1. Lineage (NCBI taxonomy): Eukaryota > Metazoa > Chordata > Myxini > Myxiniformes > Myxinidae > Myxine > Myxine glutinosa. The sequence continues at coordinate 158,904,834 of NC_136262.1, forward strand.
AACACAAGTGTGAAAAGTGGTTTTTCAACACTAACACTAGTGCGAAAAGTGGTTTTTCAACACTAACACAAGTGCGAAAAGTGGTTTTTCAACACTAACACAAGTGCGAAAAGTGGTTTTTCCACACTAATACAAGTGCAAAAGTGGTTTCCTGCACCACACTAGTGCGAAACGTGGTTTTTCAACACTAACACAAGTGCGAAAATTGTTTTTTCAACACTAACATAAGTGCGAAAAGTGGTTTTTCCACACTAATACAAGTGCAAAAGTGGTTTCCTGCACCAACACAAGTGCGAAAAGTGGTTTTTCAACACTAACACAAGTGCGAAAAGTGGTTTTTCAACACTAAAACAAGTGCGAAAAGTGTTTTTTCCACACTAATACAAGTGCAAAAGTGGTTTCCTGCACCAACACAAGTGCGAAAAGTGGTTTTTCAACACTAACACAAGTGCGAAAAGTGGTTTTTCAATACTATCACAAGTGCGATAAGTGGTTTTTAAACACTAACACAAGTGCAAAAAGTGTTTTTTCCACACTAATACAAGTGCAAAAGTGGTTTCCTGCACCAACACAAGTGCGAAAAGTGGTTTTTCAACATTAACACAAGTGCGAAAAGTGGTTTTTCAACACTAACACAAGTGCAAAAAGTGGTTTTTCAACACTAACACAAGTGCGAAAAGTGTTTTTTCCACACTAATACAAGTGCAAAAGTGGTTTCCTGCACCAACACAAGTGCCAAAAGTGGTTTTTCAACACTAACACAAGTGCGAAAAGTGGTTTTTCAACACTAACACAAGTGCGAAAAGTGGTTTTTCAACACTATCACAAGTGCAAAAAGTGTTTTTTCCACACTAATACAAGTGCAAAAGTGGTTTTTCAACACTAACACAAGTGCAAAAGTGGTTTCCTGCACCAACACAAGTGCGAAAAGTGGTTTTTCAACACTAACACAAGTGCGAAAAGTGGTTTTTCAACACTATCCCAAGTGCAAAAAGTGTTTTTTCCACACTAATACAAGTGCAAAAGTGGTTTCCTGCACCAACACAAGTGCGAAAAGTGGTTTTTCAACACTAACACAAGTGCGAAAAGTGGTTTTTCAACACTAACACAAGTGCGAAAAGTGTTTTTTCCACACTAATACAAGTGCAAAAGTGGTTTCCTGCACCAACACAAGTGCCAAAAGTGGTTTTTCAACACTAACACAAGTGCGAAAAGTGGTTTTTCAACACTAACACAAGTGCGAAAAGTGGTTTCCTTCACCAACACCAGTGCGAAAAGTGTTTTTTCAACACTAACACAAGTGCGAAAAGTGGTTTTTCAACACTAACACAAGTGCAAAAAGTGGTTTTTCAACACTAACACAAGTGCAAAAGTGGTTTCCTGCACCAACACAAGTGTGAAAAGTGGTTTTTCAACACTAACACAAGTGCGGAAAGTGGTTTTTCAACACTAACACAAGTGCGAAAAGTGGTTTATCAACACTAACACAAGTGCGAAAAGTGGTTTTTCAACACTATCACAAGTGCAAAAAGTGTTTTTTCCACAATAATACAAGTGCAAAAGTGGTTTCCTGCACCAACACAAGTGCGAAAAGTGGTTTTTCAACACTAACACAAGTGCGAAAAGTGGTTTTTCAACTCTATCCCAAGTGCAAAAAGTGTTTTTTCCACACTAATGCAAGTGCAAAAGTGGTTTCCTGCACCAACACAAGTGCGAAAAGTGTTTTTTCAACACTAACACAAGTGCGAAAAGTGGTTTTTCAACACTAACACAAGTGCGAAAAGTGGTTTTTCAACACGAACACGAGTGCAAAAGTGGTTTCCTGCACCAACACAAGTGTGAAAAGTGGTTTTTCAACACTAACACAAGTGCGAAAAGTGGTTTTTCAACACTAACACAAGTGCGAAAAGTGGTTTTTCAACACTAACACAAGTGCGAAAAGTGGTTTTTCCACACTAATACAAGTGCAAAAGTGGTTTCCTGCACCACACTAGTGCGAAACGTGGTTTTTCAACACTAACACAAGTGCGAAAAGTGTTTTTTCAACACTAACATAAGTGCGAAAAGTGGTTTTTCCACACTAATACAAGTGCAAAAGTGGTTTCCTGCACCAACACAAGTGCGAAAAGTGGTTTTTCAACACTAACACAAGTGCGAAAAGTGGTTTTTCAACACTAACACAAGTGCGAAAAGTGGTTTTTCAACACGAAAACAAGTGCGAAAAGTGTTTTTTCCACACTAATACAAGTGCAAAAGTGGTTTCCTGCACCAACACAAGTGCGAAAAGTGGTTTTTCAACACTAACACAAGTGCGAAAAGTGGTTTTTCAATACTATCACAAGTGCGATAAGTGGTTTTTAAACACTAACACAAGTGCAAAAAGTGTTTTTTCCACACTAATACAAGTGCAAAAGTGGTTTCCTGCACCAACACAAGTGCGAAAAGTGGTTTTTCAACATTAACACAAGTGCGAAAAGTGGTTTTTCAACACTAACACAAGTGCAAAAAGTGGTTTTTCAACACTAACACAAGTGCGAAAAGTGTTTTTTCCACACTAATACAAGTGCAAAAGTGGTTTCCTGCACCAACACAAGTGCCAAAAGTGGTTTTTCAACACTAACACAAGTGCGAAAAGTGGTTTTTCAACAATAACACAAGTGCGAAAAGTGGTTTTTCAACACTATCACAAGTGCAAAAAGTGTTTTTTCCACACTAATACAAGTGCAAAAGTGGTTTTTCAACACTAACACAAGTGCAAAAGTGGTTTCCTGCACCAACACAAGTGCGAAAAGTGGTTTTTCAACACTAACACAAGTGCGAAAAGTGGTTTTTCAACACTATCACAAGTTCAAAAAGTGTTTTTTCCACAATAATACAAGTGCAAAAGTGGTTTTTCAACACTTACACAAGTGCAAAAGTGGTTTCCTGCACCAACACAATTGCGAAAAGTGGTTTTTCAACACTAACACAAGTGCGAAAAGTGGTTTTTCAACTCTATCCCAAGTGCAAAAAGTGTTTTTTCCACACTAATGCAAGTGCAAAAGTGGTTTCCTGCACCAACACAAGTGCGAAAAGTGTTTTTTCAACACTAACACAAGTGCGAAAAGTGGTTTTTCAACACTAACACAAGTGCAAAAAGTGGTTTTTCAACACTAACACAAGTGCAAAAGTGGTTTCCTGCACCAACACAAGTGTGAAAAGTGGTTTTTCAACACTAACACAAGTGCGAAAAGTGGTTTTTCAACACTAACACAAGTGCGAAAAGTGGTTTATCAACACTAACACAAGTGCGAAAAGTGGTTTTTCAACACTATCACAAGTGCAAAAAGTGTTTTTTCCACAATAATACAAGTGCAAAAGTGGTTTTTCAACACTAACACAAGTGCAAAAGTGGTTTCCTGCACCAACACAAGTGCGAAAAGTGGTTTTTCAACACTAACACAAGTGCGAAAAGTGGTTTTTCAACTCTATCCCAAGTGCAAAAAGTGTTTTTTCCACACTAATGCAAGTGCAAAAGTGGTTTCCTGCACCAACACAAGTGCGAAAAGTGTTTTTTCAACACTAACACAAGTGTGAAAAGTGGTTTTTCAACACTAACACAAGTGCGAAAAGTGGTTTTTTAACACTAACACAAGTGCAAAAGTGGTTTCCTGCACCAACACAAGTGCGAAAAGTGGTTTTTCAACATTAACACAAGTGCGAAAAGTGTTTTTTCCACACTAATACAAGTGCAAAAGTGGCTTCCTGCACCAACACAAGTGCCAAAAGTGGTTTTTCAACACTAACACAAGTGCGAAAAGTGGTTTTTCAACACTAACACAAGTGCGAAAAGTGGTTTTTCAACACTATCACAAGTGCAAAAAGTGTTTTTTCCACACTAATACAAGTGCAAAAGTGGTTTTTCAACACTAACACAAGTGCAAAAGTGGTTTCCTGCACCAACACAAGTGCGAAAAGTGGTTTTTCAACACTAACACAAGTGCGAAAAGTGGTTTTTCAACACTATCCCAAGTGCAAAAAGTGTTTTTTCCACACTAATACAAGTGCAAAAGTGGTTTCCTGCACCAACACAAGTGCGAAAAGTGTTTTTTCAACACTAACACAAGTGCGAAAAGTGGTTTTTCAACACTAACACAAGTGCGAAAAGTGGTTTTTCAACACTAACACAAGTACAAAAGTGGTTTCCTGCACCACACTAGTGCGAAAAGTGGTTTTTCAACACTATCCCAAGTGCAAAAAGTGTTTTTTCCACACTAATACAAGTGCAAAAGTGGTTTCCTGCACCAACACAAGTGCGAAAAGTAGTTTTTCAACACTAACACAAGTGCGAAAAGTGGTTTTTCAACACTAACACAAGTGCGAAAAGTGGTTTTTCAACACTAACACAAGTGCGAAAAGTGGTTTTTCAACACTATCACAAGTTCAAAAAGTGTTTTTTCCACAATAATACAAGTGCAAAAGTGGTTTTTCAACACTTACACAAGTGCAAAAGTGGTTTCCTGCACCAACACAATTGCGAAAAGTGGTTTTTCAACACTAACACAAGTGCGAAAAGTGGTTTTTCAACTCTATCCCAAGTGCAAAAAGTGTTTTTTCCACACTAATGCAAGTGCAAAAGTGGTTTCCTGCACCAACACAAGTGCGAAAAGTGTTTTTTCAACACTAACACAAGTGCGAAAAGTGGTTTTTCAACACTAACACAAGTGCAAAAAGTGGTTTTTCAACACTAACACAAGTGCAAAAGTGGTTTCCTGCACCAACACAAGTGTGAAAAGTGGTTTTTCAACACTAACACAAGTGCGAAAAGTGGTTTTTCAACACTAACACAAGTGCGAAAAGTGGTTTATCAACACTAACACAAGTGCGAAAAGTGGTTTTTCAACACTATCACAAGTGCAAAAAGTGTTTTTTCCACAATAATACAAGTGCAAAAGTGGTTTTTCAACACTAACACAAGTGCAAAAGTGGTTTCCTGCACCAACACAAGTGCGAAAAGTGGTTTTTCAACACTAACACAAGTGCGAAAAGTGGTTTTTCAACTCTATCCCAAGTGCAAAAAGTGTTTTTTCCACACTAATGCAAGTGCAAAAGTGGTTTCCTGCACCAACACAAGTGCGAAAAGTGTTTTATCAACACTAACACAAGTGCGAAAAGTGGTTTTTCAACACTAACACAAGTGCGAAAAGTGGTTTTTTAACACTAACACAAGTGCAAAAGTGGTTTCCTGCACCAACACAAGTGCGAAAAGTGGTTTTTCAACATTAACACAAGTGCGAAAAGTGTTTTTTCCACACTAATACAAGTGCAAAAGTGGCTTCCTGCACCAACACAAGTGCCAAAAGTGGTTTTTCAACACTAACACAAGTGCGAAAAGTGGTTTTTCAACACTAACACAAGTGCGAAAAGTGGTTTTTCAACACTATCACAAGTGCAAAAAGTGTTTTTTCCACACTAATACAAGTGCAAAAGTGGTTTTTCAACACTAACACAAGTGCAAAAGTGGTTTCCTGCACCAACACAAGTGCGAAAAGTGGTTTTTCAACACTAACACAAGTGCGAAAAGTGGTTTTTCAACACTATCCCAAGTGCAAAAAGTGTTTTTTCCACACTAATACAAGTGCAAAAGTGGTTTCCTGCACCAACACAAGTGCGAAAAGTGTTTTTTCAACACTAACACAAGTGCGAAAAGTGGTTTTTCAACACTAACACAAGTGCGAAAAGTGGTTTTTCAACACTAACACAAGTACAAAAGTGGTTTCCTGCACCACACTAGTGCGAAACGTGGTTTTTCAACACTAACACAAGTGCGAAAAGTGTTTTTTCAACACTAACATAAGTGCGAAAAGTGGTTTTTCCACACTAATACAAGTGCAAAAGTGGTTTCCTGCACCAACACAAGTGCGAAAAGTGGTTTTTCAACACTAACACAAGTGCGAAAAGTGGTTTTTCAACACTAACACAAGTGCGAAAAGTGGTTTTTCAACACGAAAACAAGTGCGAAAAGTGTTTTTTCCACACTAATACAAGTGCAAAAGTGGTTTCCTGCACCAACACAAGTGCGAAAAGTGTTTTTTCAACACTAACACAATTGCGAAAAGTGGTTTTTCAACACTAACACAAGTGCGAAAAGTGGTTTTTCAACACTAACACAAGTACAAAAGTGGTTTCCTGCACCAACACAAGTGCGAAAAGTGGTTTTTCAACACTAACACAAGTGCGAAAAGTGGTTTTTCAACACGAAAACAAGTGCGAAAAGTGTTTTTTCCACACTAATACAAGTGCAAAAGTGGTTTCCTGCACCAACACAAGTGCGAAAAGTGGTTTTTCAACACTAACACAAGTGCGAAAAGTGGTTTTTCAATACTATCACAAGTGCGATAAGTGGTTTTTAAACACTAACACAAGTGCAAAAAGTGTTTTTTCCACACTAATACAAGTGCAAAAGTGGTTTCCTGCACCAACACAAGTGCGAAAAGTGGTTTTTCAACATTAACACAAGTGCGAAAAGTGGTTTTTCAACAATAACACAAGTGCAAAAAGTGGTTTTTCAACACTAACACAAGTGCGAAAAGTGTTTTTTCCACACTAATACAAGTGCAAAAGTGGTTTCCTGCACCAACACAAGTGCCAAAAGTGGTTTTTCAACACTAACACAAGTGCGAAAAGTGGTTTTTCAACAATAACACAAGTGCGAAAAGTGGTTTTTCAACACTATCACAAGTGCAAAAAGTGTTTTTTCCACACTAATACAAGTGCAAAAGTGGTTTTTCAACACTAACACAAGTGCAAAAGTGGTTTCCTGCACCAACACAAGTGCGAAAAGTGGTTTTTCAACACTAACACAAGTGCGAAAAGTGGTTTTTCAACACTATCCCAAGTGCAAAAAGTGTTTTTTCCACACTAATACAAGTGCAAAAGTGGTTTCCTGCACCAACACAAGTGCGAAAAGTAGTTTTTCAACACTAACACAAGTGCGAAAAGTGGTTTTTCAACACTAACACAAGTGCGAAAAGTGGTTTTTCAACACTAACACGAGTGCGAAAAGTGGTTTTTCAACACTATCACAAGTTCAAAAAGTGTTTTTTCCACAATAATACAAGTGCAAAAGTGGTTTTTCAACACTTACACAAGTGCAAAAGTGGTTTCCTGCACCAACACAATTGCGAAAAGTGGTTTTTCAACACTAACACAAGTGCGAAAAGTGGTTTTTCAACTCTATCCCAAGTGCAAAAAGTGTTTTTTCCACACTAATGCAAGTGCAAAAGTGGTTTCCTGCACCAACACAAGTGCGAAAAGTGTTTTTTCAACACTAACACAAGTGCGAAAAGTGGTTTTTCAACACTAACACAAGTGCAAAAAGTGGTTTTTCAACACTAACACAAGTGCAAAAGTGGTTTCCTGCACCAACACAAGTGTGAAAAGTGGTTTTTCAACACTAACACAAGTGCAAAAAGTGGTTTTTCAACACTAACACAAGTGCGAAAAGTGGTTTATCAACACTAACACAAGTGCGAAAAGTGGTTTTTCAACACTATCACAAGTGCAAAAAGTGTTTTTTCCACAATAATACAAGTGCAAAAGTGGTTTTTCAACACTAACACAAGTGCAAAAGTGGTTTCCTGCACCAACACAAGTGCGAAAAGTGGTTTTTCAACACTAACACAAGTGCGAAAAGTGGTTTTTCAACTCTATCCCAAGTGCAAAAAGTGTTTTTTCCACACTAATGCAAGTGCAAAAGTGGTTTCCTGCACCAACACAAGTGCGAAAAGTGTTTTTTCAACACTAACACAAGTGCGAAAAGTGGTTTTTCAACACTAACACAAGTGCGAAAAGTGGTTTTTTAACACTAACACAAGTGCAAAAGTGGTTTCCTGCACCAACACAAGTGCGAAAAGTGGTTTTTCAACATTAACACAAGTGCGAAAAGTGTTTTTTCCACACTAATACAAGTGCAAAAGTGGCTTCCTGCACCAACACAAGTGCCAAAAGTGGTTTTTCAACACTAACACAAGTGCGAAAAGTGGTTTTTCAACACGAACACAAGTGCGAAAAGTGGTTTTTCAACACTATCACAAGTGCAAAAAGTGTTTTTTCCACACTAATACAAGTGCAAAAGTGGTTTTTCAACACTAACACAAGTGCAAAAGTGGTTTCCTGCACCAACACAAGTGCGAAAAGTGGTTTTTCAACACTAACACAAGTGCGAAAAGTGGTTTTTCAACACTATCCCAAGTGCAAAAAGTGTTTTTTCCACACTAATACAAGTGCAAAAGTGGTTTCCTGCACCAACACAAGTGCGAAAAGTGTTTTTTCAACACTAACACAAGTGCGAAAAGTGGTTTTTCAACACTAACACAAGTGCGAAAAGTGGTTTTTCAACACTAACACAAGTACAAAAGTGGTTTCCTGCACCAACACAAGTGTGAAAAGTGGTTTTTCAACACTAACACAAGTGCAAAAAGTGGTTTTTCAACACTAACACAAGTGCGAAAAGTGGTTTTTCAACACTAACACAAGTGCGAAAAGTGGTTTTTCCACACTAATACAAGTGCAAAAGTGGTTTCCTGCACCACACTAGTGCGAAAAGTGGTTTTTCAACACTAACACAAGTGCGAAAAGTGGTTTTTCAACACTATCACAAGTGCAAAAAGTGTTTTTTCCACACTAATACAAGTGCAAAAGTGGTTTACTGCACCAACACAATTCCGAAAAGTGTTTTTTCAACACTAACACAAGTGCGAAAAGTGGTTTTTCAACACTAACACAAGTGCAAAAAGTGGTTTTTCAACACTAACACAAGTGCGAAAAGTGGTTTTTCAACACTAACACAAGTGCGAAAAGTGGTTTTTCAACTCTATCCCAAGTGCAAAAAGTGTTTTTTCCACACTAATGCAAGTGCAAAAGTGGTTTCCTGCACCAACACAAGTGCGAAAAGTGTTTTTTCAACACTAACACAAGTGCGAAAAGTGGTTTTTCAACACTAACACAAGTGCAAAAAGTGGTTTTTCAACACTAACACAAGTGCAAAAGTGGTTTCCTGCACCAACACAAGTGTGAAAAGTGGTTTTTCAACACTAACACAAGTGCGAAAAGTGGTTTTTCAACACTAACACAAGTGCGAAAAGTGGTTTATCAACACTAACACAAGTGCGAAAAGTGGTTTTTCAACACTATCACAAGTGCAAAAAGTGTTTTTTCCACAATAATACAAGTGCAAAAGTGGTTTCCTGCACCAACACAAGTGCGAAAAGTGGTTTTTCAACACTAACACAAGTGCGAAAAGTGGTTTTTCAACTCTATCCCAAGTGCAAAAAGTGTGTTTTCCACACTAATGCAAGTGCAAAAGTGGTTTCCTGCACCAACACAAGTGCGACAAGTGTTTTTTCAACACTAACACAAGTGCGAAAAGTGGTTTTTCAACACTAACACAAGTGCGAAAAGTGGTTTTTCAACACGAACATGAGTGCAAAAGTGGTTTCCTGCACCAACACAAGTGTGAAAAGTGGTTTTTCAACACTAACACAAGTGCGAAAAGTGGTTTTTCAACACTAACACAAGTGCGAAAAGTGGTTTTTCAACACTAACACAAGTGCGAAAAGTGGTTTTTCCACACTAATACAAGTGCAAAAGTGGTTTCCTGCACCACACTAGTGCGAAACGTGGTTTTTCAACACTAACACAAGTGCGAAAATTGTTTTTTCAACACTAACATAAGTGCGAAAAGTGGTTTTTCCACACTAATACAAGTGCAAAAGTGGTTTCCTGCACCAACACAAGTGCGAAAAGTGGTTTTTCAACACTAACACAAGTGCGAAAAGTGGTTTTTCAACACTAACACAAGTGCGAAAAGTGGTTTTTCAACACTAAAACAAGTGCGAAAAGTGTTTTTTCCACACTAATACAAGTGCAAAAGTGGTTTCCTGCACCAACACAAGTGCGAAAAGTGGTTTTTCAACACTAACACAAGTGCGAAAAGTGGTTTTTCAATACTATCACAAGTGCGATAAGTGGTTTTTAAACACTAACACAAGTGCAAAAAGTGTTTTTTCCACACTAATACAAGTGCAAAAGTGGTTTCCTGCACCAACACAAGTGCGAAAAGTGGTTTTTCAACATTAACACAAGTGCGAAAAGTGGTTTTTCAACACTAACACAAGTGCAAAAAGTGGTTTTTCAACACTAACACAAGTGCGAAAAGTGTTTTTTCCACACTAATACAAGTGCAAAAGTGGTTTCCTGCACCAACACAAGTGCTAAAAGTGGTTTTTCAACACTAACACAAGTGCGAAAAGTGGTTTTTCAACACTAACACAAGTGCGAAAAGTGGTTTTTCAACACTATCACAAGTGCAAAAAGTGTTTTTTCCACACTAATACAAGTGCAAAAGTGGTTTTTCAACACTAACACAAGTGCAAAAGTGGTTTCCTGCACCAACACAAGTGCGAAAAGTGGTTTTTCAACACTAACACAAGTGCGAAAAGTGGTTTTTCAACACTATCCCAAGTGCAAAAAGTGTTTTTTCCACACTAATACAAGTGCAAAAGTGGTTTCCTGCACCAACACAAGTGCGAAAAGTGGTTTTTCAACACTAACACAAGTGCGAAAAGTGGTTTTTCAACACTAACACAAGTGCGAAAAGTGTTTTTTCCACACTAATACAAGTGCAAAAGTGGTTTCCTGCACCAACACAAGTGCCAAAAGTGGTTTTTCAACACTAACACAAGTGCGAAAAGTGGTTTTTCAACACTAACACAAGTGCGAAAAGTGGTTTTTCAACACTATCACAAGTGCAAAAAGTGTTTTTTCCACAGTAATACAAGTGCAAAAGTGGTTTTTCAACACTAACACAAGTGCAAAAGTTGTTTCCTGCACCAACACAAGTGCGAAAAGTGGGTTTTCAACACTAACACAAGTGCGAAAAGTGGTTTTTCAACACTATCCCAAGTGCAAAAAGTGTTTTTTCCACACTAATACAAGTGCAAAAGTGGTTTCCTGCACCAACACAAGTGCGAAAAGTGTTTTTTCAAAACTAACACAAGTGCGAAAAGTGGTTTTTCAACACTAACACAAGTGCGAAAAGTGGTTTTTCAACACTAACACAAGTGCAAAAGTGGTTTCCTGCACCAACACAAAAGTGAAAAGTGGTTTTTCAACACTAACACAAGTGCGAAAAGTGGTTTTTCAACACTAACACAAGTGCGAAAAGTGGTTTTTCAACACTAACACAAGTGCGAAAAGTGGTTTTTCAACACTATCACAAGTGCAAAAAGTGTTTTTTCCACATTAATACAAGTGCAAAAGTGGTTTTTCAACACTAACACAAGTGCAAAAGTGGTTTCCTGCACCAACACTAGTGTGAAAAGTGGTTTTTCAACACTAACACAAGTGCGAAAAGTGGTTTTTCAACACTATCCCAAGTGCAAAAAGTGTTTTTTCCACACTAATACAAGTGCAAAAGTGGTTTCCTGCACCAACACAAGTGCGAAAAGTGGTTTTTCAACACTAACACAAGTGCGAAAAGTGGTTTTTCAACACTAACACAAGTGCGAAAAGTGTTTTTTCCACACTAATACAAGTGCAAAAGTGGTTTCCTGCACCAACACAAGTGCCAAAAGTGGTTTTTCAACACTAACACAAATGCGAAAAGTGGTTTTTCAACACTAACACAAGTGCGAAAAGTGGTTTTTCAACACTATCACAAGTGCAAAAAGTGTTTTTTCCACAGTAATACAAGTGCAAAAGTGGTTTTTCAACACTAACACAAGTGCAAAAGTTGTTTCCTGCACCAACACAAGTGCGAAAAGTGGGTTTTCAACACTAACACAAGTGCGAAAAGTGGTTTTTCAACACTATCCCAAGTGCAATAAGTGTTTTTTCCACACTAATACAAGTGCAAAAGTGGTTTCCTGCACCAACACAAGTGCGAAAAGTGTTTTTTCAAAACTAACACAAGTGCGAAAAGTGGTTTTTCAACACTAACACAAGTGCGAAAAGTGGTTTTTCAACACTAACACAAGTGCAAAAGTGGTTTCCTGCACCAACACAAAAGTGAAAAGTGGTTTTTCAACACTAACACAAGTGCGAAAAGTGGTTTTTCAACACTAACACAAGTGCGAAAAGTGGTTTTTCAACACTAACACAAGTGCGAAAAGTGGTTTTTCCACACTAATACAAGTGCAAAAGTGGTTTCCTGCACCACACTAGTGCGAAAAGTGGTTTTTCACCACTAAAACAAGTGCGAAAAGTGGTTTTTCAACACTAATACAAGTGCAAAAGTGGTTTCCTGCACCACACTAGTGCGAAAAGTGGTTTTTCAACACTAACACAAGTGCAAAAATGTTTTTTCCACACTAATACAAGTGCAAAAGTGGTTTACTGCACCAACACAAGTGCGAAAAGTGTTTTATCAACACTAACACAAGTGCGAAAAGTGGTTTTTCAACACTAACACAAGTGCGAAAAGTGATTTTTCAACACTAACACAAGTGCGAAAAGTGGTTTTTCAACACTAACACAAGTGCGAAAAGTGGTTTTTCAACACTATCACAAGTGCAAAAAGTGTTTTTTCCACACTAATACAAGTGCAAAAGTGGTTTCCTGCACCAACACAAGTGCGAAAAGTAGTTTTTCAACACTAACACAAGTGCGAAAAGTGGTTTTTCAACACTATCACAAGTGCAAAAAGTGTTTTTTCCACAATAATACAAGTGCAAAAGTGGTTTTTCAACACTAACACAAGTGCAAAAGTGGTTTCCTGCACCAACACAAGTGCGAAAAGTGGTTTTTCAACACTAACACAAGTGCGAAAAGTGGTTTTTCAACTCTATCCCAAGTGCAAAAAGTGTTTTTTCCACACTAATGCAAGTGCAAAAGTGGTTTCCTGCACCAACACAAGTGTGAAAAGTGGTTTTTCAACACTAACACAAGTGCGAAAAGTGGTTTTTCAACACTAACACAAGTGCGAAAAGTGGTTTTTCAACACTAACAGAAGTGCGAAAAGTGGTTTTTCCACACTAATACAAGTGCAAAAGTGGTTTCCTGCACCACACTAGTGCGAAAAGTGGTTTTTCAACACTAACACAAGTGCGAAAAGTGTTTTTTCAACACTAACACAAGTGCGAAAAGTGGTTTTTCCACACTAATACAAGTGCAAAAGTGGTTTCCTGCACCAACACAAGTGCGAAAAGTGGTTTTTCAACACTAACACAAGTGCGAAAAGTCGTTTTTCAACACTAACACAAGTGCAAAAAGTGGTTTTTCAACACTAACACAAGTGCGAAAAGTGTTTTTTCCACACTAATACAAGTGCAAAAGTGGTTTCCTGCACCAACACAAGTGTGAAAAGTGGTTTTTCAACACTAACACAAGTGCGAAAAGTGGTTTTTCAACACTAACACAAGTGCGAAAAGTGTTTTTTCCACACTAATACAAGTGCAAAAGTGGTTTCCTGCACCAACACAAGTGCCAAAAGTGGTTTTTCAACACTAACACAAGTGCGAAAAGTGGTTTTTCAACACTATCACAAGTGCAAAAAGTGTTTTTTCCACAGTAATACAAGTGCAAAAGTGGTTTTTCAACACTAACACAAGTGCAAAAGTTGTTTCCTGCACCAACACAAGTGCGAAAAGTGGGTTTTCAACACTAACACAAGTGCGAAAAGTGGTTTTTCAACACTATCCCAAGTGCAAAAAGTGTTTTTTCCACACTAATACAAGTGCAAAAGTGGTTTCCTGCACCAACACAAGTGCGAAAAGTGTTTTTTCAAAACTAACACAAGTGCGAAAAGTGGTTTTTCAACACTAACACAAGTGCGAAAAGTGGTTTTTCAACACTAACACAAGTGCGAAAATTGGTTTTTCCACACTAATACAAGTGCAAAAGTGGTTTCCTGCTCCACACTAGTGCGAAAAGTGGTTTTTCAACACTAACATAAATGCGAAAAGTGGTTTTGTAACACTATCACAAGTGCAAAAAGTGTTTTTTCCACACTAATACAAGTGCAAAAGTGGTTTTGCAACACTAACACAAGTGCGAAAAGTGGTTTTGCAACACTAACACAAGTGAGGCAAGTTGTTTTGCAACACTAACACGAGTGCAAAAAGTGGTTTTGAACACTAACAGGAGCGTGAAAAGTGGTTTTCAACAATGGCAGAAGTGCAAAGAGTGGTTTTCAAAGCCAGCACAAGTCCCGAAAGTTGTTTTGCAATACGAGCACATGTGTGAAAAGTGGTTTTCAATGCCAGCACAAGTGTGGACAGTGGTTTTGCAACACCAGCTCAAGTGCAGAAAGTGGTTTTCAATGACAGCACAAGTGCGAAAAGTGGTTCTGCAACACCAGCTCAAGTGTGGAAAGTGGTTTTCAACACCAGCACAAGTGCGGAAAATGGTTTTGCAACACTAACACAAGTGCGAAAAGTGCTTTGCAACACTAACACAAGTGCAAAAAGTGGTTTTGCAACACTAATACAAGTGCGAAAAGTGGTTTTGCAACACGAACACAAGTGAGACATGTTGTTTTGCAACACTAACACAAGTGCGAATTGTGGTTTTCAACATGAGCGCAAGTGTGAAAAGTGGGTTTTGCAACACTAACAAAAGTGTAAAAAGTGGTTTTGAACACTAACAGGAGTGCGAAAAGTGGTTTTCAACACTGGCAGAAGTGCAAAGAGTGGTTTTCAAAGCCAGCACAAGTCCCGAACGTTGTTTTGCAATACGAGCACAAGTGTGAAAAGTGGTTTTGCAACACTAACACAAGTGCAAAAAGTGGTTTTGCAACACTAACACAAGTGCAAAAAGTGGTTTTGCAACACTAAGACAAGTGAGATAAGTTGTTTTGCAACACTAACACAAGTGCAAAAAGTGGTTTTGAGCACTAACAGGAGCGCAAAAAGTGGTTTTCAACACTGGCAGAAGTGCAAAGAGTGGTTTTCAAAGCCAGCACAAGTCCCGAACGTTGTTTTGCAATACGAGCACATGTGTGAAAAGTGGTTTTCAATGCCAGAACAAGTGTGGACAGTGGTTTTGCAACACCAGCTCAAGTGCAGAAAATGGTTTTCAATGCCAGCACAAGTGCAAAAAGTGGTTCTGCAACACCAGCTCAAGTGCAGAAAGTGGTTTTCAATGCCAGCACAAGTGCGGAATGTAGTTCGTCAACACTAGCTCAAGTGTGGAAAGCGGTTTTCAACACCAGCACAAGTGCGGAAAATGGTTTTGCAACACTAACACAAGTGCGAAAGGTGCTTTGCAACACTAACACAAGTGCGAAAAGTGGTTTTGCAACACTAACACAACTGCAAAAAGTGGTTTTGCAACACTAACACAAGTGCGAAAAGTGGTTTTGCAACACTAACACACGTGAGACAAGTTGTTTTGCAACACTAACACAAGTGCAAAAAGTGGTTTTGAACACTAACAGGAGCGTGAAAAGTGGTTTTCAACACTGGCAGAAGTGCAAAGAATGGTTTTTGAAAGCCAGCACAAGTCCCGAAAGTTGTTTTGCAATACGAGCACATGTGTGAAAAGTGGTTTTCAATGCCAGCACAAGTGCGAAAAGTGGTTCTGCAACACCGGCTCAAGTGCAGAAGGTGGTTTTCAATGCCAGCACAAGTGCTGAAAGTAGTTCTGCAGCACTAGCTCAAGTGTGGAGAGTGGTTTTCAACACCAGCACAAGTGCGGAAAATGGTTTTGCACACTAACACAAGTGCGAAAAGTGGTTTTGCAACACTTACACAAGTGCGAAAAGTGGTTTTGCAACACTAACACAAGTGCGAAAAGTGGTTTTGCAACACTAACACAAGTGAGACAAGTTGTTTTGCAACACTAACACAAGTGCGAATTGTGGTTTTCAACATGAGCGCAAGTGCGAAAAGTGGGTTTGCAACACTAACACAAGTGTAAAAAGTGGTTTTGAACACGAACAGGAGCGCGAAAAGTGGTTTTCAACACTGGCAGAAGTGCAAAAAGTGGTTTTCAATGCCAGCACAAGTGCGGAAAGTAGTTCTGCAACACGAGCTCAAGTGCAGAAAGTGGTTTTCAATGACAGCACAAGTGCGAAAAGTGGTTCTGCAACACCAGCTCAAGTGCAGAAAGTGGTTTTCAATGCCAGCACAAGTGCTGAAAGTAGTTCTGCAGCACTAGCTCAAGTGTGGAAAGTGGTTTTGAACACCAGCACAAGTGCGGAAAGTGGTTTGCAACACTAACACAAGTGCGAAAAGTGGTTTTGCAACACTAACACAAATGTGAAAGTGGTTTTGCAACACTAACACAAGCGCATTAAGTGGTTTTCAATGGCAGTACGAGTGTGGAAAGTGGGTTTTCCAACAATAACACGAGTGCGAACAGTGGTTTTCCAACACGAACACAAGTGCGATAAGTGGTTTTCAACATGAGCACGAGCGCAGAATGTGGTTTTTGCAACACTAACCCAATTGCGAAAAGTGGTTTTCGACATCAGCACGTGTGCGGAAAGTGGTTTTCAATGCCAGCACAAGTGTGGAAATTGGTTTTGCAACACTAAGACAAATGCGAATTGTGGTTTTCCACACGAGCGCAAGTGCGAAAAGTGGTTTTGCAAAACTAACATAAGTGTAAAAAGTGGTTTTGAACACTAACAGGAGCACGAAAAGTGGTTTTCAACACTGGCAGAGTGCAAAAAGTAGTTTTCAAAGCCAGCGCAAGTCCCGAAAGTTGTTTTGCAATACGAGCACATGTGTGAAAAGTGGTTTTCAATGCCAGCACAAGTGTGGACAGTGGTTTTTCAACACTAACACAAGTGCAAAAAGTGGTTTTCAATGCCAGCACAAGTACGAAAAGTGGTTCTGCAACACCATCTCAAGTGCAGAAAGTGGTTTTCAATGCCAGCACAAGTGCGGAAAGTAGTTCTGCAACACGAGTTCAAGTGTGGAAAGTGGTTTTCAACACTAACACAAATGTGAAAGTGGTTTTGCAACACTAACACATTAACGCAGGCATATGCAGACTTCACCTTTCGCCATTACGCTTCAGCTACTGTGGTCTTTAATGGGTATGGTGGAGGTCCGTCCATTAAGGACAATACACACCAACGGCATGGGCACAATATCCATCCAGTTGTCAACTTCACTGCAGAGAGTTTTCAGGCAAAAAGGAGGATTTTTTGGCAAGAGATAGCAACAAGCGAGGACTAATCGATTTCATAAGTGATAAACTGAGGAAAAGGGACTGCGATGTGATCAATGCACCTGGGTATGCAGACGTACATATTGTTAAAGCTGCAGTCGAAACCTCGTGTCATCAATCCACCATTGATTGGGGAGGATACTGACCTATTCGTTTTGCTCCTTTACCATGCGCACACAGATAACAAGGAACTATACTTCCATTCGGACAACACGTCTGAGGCTACCAAAGTAGGCAGGTTGGTGGTCTTTCTGTCTTCTCCCGACTCTGGCCTGGCTCCCCCAGCTCTCTCTGTGCTCTGTCCCCCAAATATTCCGACAGGTCGCACAAGATCTCCCTGCAAACCTCTTATGGTTAAACTGTCAAATTCAAGACTCTCTGCTCACCTTCACTCTTTCATTCCTCTTTTCTCCCGCCTCTGGAACAAACTCCCTCACTCTCTTCAATACCACTCCTCCCTCCAGGGCCCGTATTCATAAACGTACTTAAGTCTAAGTATAACACTTAAGTACCTCCTAACTTAGGTTTTACGAACAAGTGGTATTCAACATGCTACTTACCTAATGTATTACACTCAACTTCATGCTTATATTTGAGACACCTCCAGGGGTGTCTTAAGTGAACGTAAGTTGGCCACACACTGCATATTCTGTCCACTTTCGACCAGACAGTGAAGAGGAATGGCTGCATTGCTTCTGATAGCACAAGAACGGCTGGTTCGACGGCGTGCAATTCGTCGAGAATGAGTATTTCGTGACCGACTTCATCCGCTAGATGAGTTCGATGATGTCGAACTATACCAACGATACCGCCTTGACCGGCAAACGATATTGGATGTTATTGATGTTATTGGTGATAATCTTGATCCATTGACATTGCGAAACCATGCATTGCCAAGGGAACTTAAGGTTTTGGCAAGTTATTTTCTGTACAAGTTATTTTCTGTACAAGTTATTTTCTGTACAAGTTATTTTCTGTACAAGTTATTTTCTGTACAAGTTATTTTCTGTACAAGTTATTTTCTGTTCAAGTTATTTTCTGTTCAAGTTCTTTTCTGTACATGTTATTTTCTGTACAAGTTATTTTCTGTACAAGTTATTTTCTGTACAAGTTATTTTCTGTACAAGTTATTTTCTGTACACGTTATTTTCTGTACAAGTTATTTTCTGTACAAGTTATTTTCTGTACAAGTTATTTTCTGTACAAGTTATTTTCTGTTCAAGTTATTTTCTGTTCAAGTTCTTTTCTGTACATGTTATTTTCTGTACAAGTTCTTTTCTGTACACGCGGTATTCATCCTTCATAACTGAGCACATGTTCTGCCATTTTTTCTGGGAGTCCTTGTCACTCCTTACCACGGTAAGATTTCTTCTATTCATGGCCTCGGTTATCTTAACCCATTCATCATGCTTCTTTCTGTTCGAAACGGCGGCAGAAAACTTCGATACGATGACACCAATATGCTTTTCCTACTCTTCGCACAGCCGAAATTTTTCAGCATCAGTGAAATTTTTCTTTCGCTTCGTAGACGTAGTGTTCCCTGCCATGATGAAGGGTGGAAAGAATGCCTAAGGTCTTCCTAGCGACTTACAACAGCATTAAATAATAGCATTTGGTTTTGAACCCAGCTATGTAGTCCCGTCCTTATGTCATTGCACTCAGCCAAACCACAGAAACTGACACAATCTGCAAGAAATGTGATCATATAACCCTAGCAACAGCCAGTCAAAACGGTTAGGTGTGTGGAAGTGTAAAATTTATGAAGCAATTAATTTCTATGAGCTACAACCTGCTCACCTCGTGTGCAAGTTTTTTTTAGCCGCGTCGCAGACGCTCCTCATAGTGTGCACTCTGTTGTTGTTGTTGTTACCACCGCTTCTTCTTCTTCTTGTTCTTGTTCTTCTTCTTGTTCTTGCAGAGAAGACAAAACCTCAAAGCTCCACCCATTCTGGGAACCATAGCTCCACCCATTCTGGGAGCGCCTTCATATAAACAAATATCCACCATTTTATTAACTCGCAATCGCATAGCTTTGAGGCCTGTTTTGTAGGCCCGTGGTGTCTTCCTCTCACACAGTTTTCTTTCAAATCAAATTCGATATATCATTTCATTTTTCACAGTCGCTAACATAGTTTTAGACTCGGTTGAAAAAAAACGGGAAGAAAATCCGATGAAAGTTGCCCTTTATAGAACGAAATGAATTCTCAAAGGCCTGTAACTTCAAGTCCATTGACATATATTTTTTTTTAAATCGCGGCATGGGCAGTCATACACCGCCCGAAATAAGAGACGGGAAAATGCCGAGATATATATATTTTTTTTAAATCGCGGCATTCTCAGTCATACACCGCCCGAAATAACAGACGGGAAAATGCCGAGATATATTAAAAATTCGTCCATTTGATGACAATCGTCACGATGAAATATTTAATTTATATGTCGTCACAATAATGTGGAGAGAGGAGCATAGCTTCGTTCACGTGTCGCCACATACGGGAAATTGCCGAGATATATTTTTTTAAATGGCGGCATGGTCAGTCATACACCGCCTGAAATAACAGACGGGAAAATGCCGAGATATATTAAAAATTCGTCGCCACACACGGGAAATTGCCGAGATATAATTTCACTTTGCACAAAAATAACATCAAGTATTTCGAATCAATAGGAATGTCCTGTGCCTATAACATCGACGTTTTCGGCACAGCTGCATCTAGGCATTGTGTAACATCGACGCGGCTTTTGTTTTGATTAAAACTTTTTGTACTTGTTTATGATTTCCATGCAGAATTTGAGATTTCCTTCAGTAGGCGAATTATCTCCGACACTCTAAAGCTCTAACCAAATTCGTTTGCTCGAGAAAAGTAAATTCTTAGTAGAGGCAAAGGTAGACCACATATTGTCATGACAAAATCATTTTATGACTGAGGGTAATATGATTACAGATAGGGTGTTTTTTGAAATATAGTGTTGGATCGGGTCTTCCCAAAATGATAAATAAAATGAAATGTTTTATTGAGTTATATAAGCAAATTGAAGAAAAGATATTGTTTTCTTGGTAAATAATTAAATAATACAACTGGGTCCACGATGTCTGACTCAGCTGCCTGAAGTAATTAGCTTCCCCTGAATTGCTTTACAAATCCCATTGTGTGTGGTAAAACTAGTGAATAATCGACTCAGTACGAGGTCGAAGCTAACATTGTTTTGATAAGTAAAATGTAAAATACATGGTAATTATTTTGCAGAATTGGACAAAGAGTTCCTTGATACAATAGAAGTGGATGAGTTACTCTGCACTGGCCGATGGGGGGAGGGGGGGAGGTGATGGGGGAGGGGGGAGGGGGAAGGGGAGGGGGGGGCAGGGGGAAGGGGAGGGGGAAGGGGAGGGGGGAGGGGCGAGGGGGAGGGGCGAGGGGAGGGGGAGGAGGAGAGGGGAGGGGGGAGGTGAGTGGGGAGGGGGGAGGGGGGAGGTGAGGGGGAGGGGGGAGGTGAGGGGGGAGGGGAGTGGGAGGGGGGAGGAGAGGGAGAGGGGGGAGGGGAGGGGGGATGGGGAGGGGGGAGAGGAGGGGGAGGGGAGAGGGGGAAGAGGAGGGTGAGGGGAGGGGGAGGGGAGGGGGAGTGGAGGGGGAGGGGGGGAACGGCTAGCTTGGCAAGCGATAGCAGGCTTTTTACTTTTATTTTTACCTCAATGAGGGCTATATATATATAGTCCGTGCTTGGAGCCTTCAAGTTCAACATAAAGTTTTTTAATGAAAAATAATGCAGATGTATAACAATCCACCAATGCAAGTTCAGAAATGAATGCAGATCCTTTACTTTGCGATACAAACGCAATTCCCGCCATTTCCACTCACGATCGAGGCCTCCACAGTGACCGTGCCTCTTCTTCCTCCTACAACTTCGTCTCACTTCTTTCACTCAAAATGCACGAAATTCTGCCGCATGAAATTATGTAGAGGCCTCGTCGGGGGGATATAAGGTAGATAAGGAAGGCGTTGTAACGGAAGAATCAAAATAAAAGTGGAAGAACATAAGGAAATGGGAGCTATTCTGGACCCACAGCCAAACCCGACAAACCATTGCAATACACCCCGAATGTCTAGCGCCACCACAAACTACACCATGGAATTGCAGCTGGCACGGTTTTTTTAAACCATTGATATTAAAATAAAACGTAGCCTATAACCACCGGGATTTTATGCTGATTCCGAATCTGTGTCTAAAACTTTTCTCCGATGTGTAGTTCTTGAGTTATAAGCGGACATCCAGACAGACAGACACACACACACACAGACACTCCTCCTTTATATATAGAGATTTGACTTATGAGGGAAAAGATGAGTTTGCAGGTTGACAAAGGATGTGGTTGTCATAGCTACTGAGTGACCTATTGATTAAATAAGGACTTTCTTATTGCATGCCTGTTTTGAAGTTTTAACATGACTTATTAAAACTCATGTGTTAATTTGCAAATATGGTATGATAATCCTTGCATCAACTGGCAGAATACTCAGGTCCTGTGGAAACAATGATGTTAACAATAAATGAATTACAGATAAAACCACAGAATGGTAAATCATTTGGTATAGTTTTAATAATAAAGGCACTGTAATTATTTAATTATGACTAAGGGTAATATGGTTAAAGATATGGTGCTTTGAGATAAAGTAAGTAATCTTTGTCCTTGTCGTGTCGAAAATGAGTAAAAGATATATCCACTTATTTCTTATTTATGCTTCACTGAGAATGACCTTCAAATGTTCTTGAAGTCTCCAAGCAGGATTAGAAGGACGATGGCTCCGAAATGTCTGGCAGGAGACAATGGGAAAACAGAAAGTCTCATTAAAGAATTTTAAATGCAACCTGCTCGCGGCAGGGAGTACTCCCATCCCAATATTTCACTCAACCTATCACATTGTATCCCTCGATCCCTGCTCCCTCCCACCCACACTTTGCCTAACCAATCCTACTGCTCTCCTCCCCTCTCTTCGTTCCTCCCCCTCCAATTGCTCCTCCCTTCTCAAACTTGTATAAAAGATCAGGACTGACGTCAAAATATTAGGATTATCACTGGGTTTGTAAGATGTTGGTTTGTTGTACTTTAGGATTTTCACTAGGTTTGTAATGCTGTAAATGTTGTACTTAGGATGTTTCACTTGGCTGGTCGATTCTGTATGTTTACACTGTATGTTGACTGTATACTGTGCATGCTACTGTATCCTTATGATGTTTCCTTTGATGTACATCTCTACTGTACCAGGATTTTCACTTGGGACTTTCTGTGAATCTTGCAATGTGCTTTTGTGAATTGCAGTATGCTCTTCTTGGTTTGATAAAGGTTATTGCTTCTTGCTGTGTATTTCCTTGTCGACAGAAAGTGTTGTCCTCCTCGGGAATTAAAATTTGTGATTCTTCTTCTGACAAAGGTTTATGGACGTTGAATTTCTTGATTCATCTATTACATACTATCTAAAAAATATCCCTATCAGGTGTTATGCCTATATTTAGGTGTCACACTGAGTGAGGTGTAACACTTAAGGTCATTTATGAATACTGACATAAGTCTTAGTCCTAGGTAAGTGTCACACTTGGAGTTTAAGTGTACTTAACATAAGAACGTTTATGAATATGGGCCCAGGTCTTTAAAACAGCTGTTCACCACCATCTCTTATCTTCCCCCATCTAAAACCTTGATCTTTGGGGGTGAATTAACGGGGGTAGAAAAGATCAAGGTTTTGGATGGGGGAAGATAAGAGATGGTGGTGAACAGTTGTTTTAAAGACCTGGAGAGAGGACTGGGATTGAAGAGAGTGAGGGAGTTTGTTCCAGAGGTGGGAGTAAAGAGGAATGAAGGAGTGAAGGTGAACAGAGAGTCTTGATTTTGACAGTTTAACCATAAGAGGGTTGCTGGCAGATCTTGTGCGACCTGTAGGAATATTTGGGGGACAGAGGGCCGGCGAGGAGTCAGTAGAAGATAGAAAGGGAGGATAGGAAAGTGTTGGATTTATAAGGTTGGAGGAGTTGGAGTAAGGGAAGGAGTTGGATTTTTTTTTTCCTCTATGGTGCCTAAAGCATTTGTAGCTATGTAAAAGGTAATATTAAATGAACCCCGACCACATTCCGTAGTGGGTGCAGAGAATTGTTTGGCCACCATTCTTTTTTTCTTTTTTTTTTAAAGAAAAAAAAAAGATTTCTTCAAAATGCCAACAGGATTAGAACAGCACCAGGCAACGCTGGTACCCCTGCTGGTATTGCATAAAACAAATACATTACTTGAGCCTGAAGCTCTTGGGATCAGCTGAATCTATGGGATTGGAATAGGATCAATATTCCACCATTTTGAAAACAAATGTGGTTTGGTCAATTCTAGTCTATTTCTTGTTTCTTAATCCTCAAGTCAAACTCTCCATATCACTTCATGGCTTTCACTTTGTAGATTCACATTAGAAATCCCTCTCACACACCTGGGTATGACATCGGCACCTTAGTGACACGCAACCAGCAAACCAGTCATCGTTTTATGGACATCCAATATTTTGCAAACAGTTCCATCCTTGAGCTTTTGATGTTTTCCCAAATTTTGCTCAGGAGTGAGGTTTATGTTCAATAGAGAAGTATTGTTGCGGTTCTGTGAACCAGTGCTCTCCGAAGCAACGGCAACCACCATACAGGGTCCTGAGTTAGTTATTTCTTCAGTAATTAATGTTCAAATAGGTTCGAATAGGATTAGTTAGAGTTTTCATCCTCTTTATCACTTTCTTTTATTCGTCACTTAAAAGTCAAACACTACCACAATCAAGCTATATTGGTTGCGATCCCTAATACATTGGTTATGATCCCTAATTTGCATTTCGCGCCAAAAACTGATTCAAATTGCGTGCCAGAACAACTGTCACACCACTTCTAACCACCACAGTGTTTTCGTGACAATCGCTACAATAACCACCCCACTCTGAAAAAATTATAAACCAACTTTTATTACTGATTCACTTTAATAGATTACCATACAAGCTCGCTATGCACATTCTCCACAGTACAAACCACCAACGTCTACAACAACCACAGCAAAATTCCCATAACCCTGACCACCTCAGGAGCAGTCAACACGGCTGTGAGGTGCGACGGCGGCGGGCATTTGTACCTCCCTCTTCAAAAACGACACTAGAAGGTGCAAAAGTGCAGTAACCTCCCTGTAACTTATTGTGAACATCCCGACCCTCCGTTTCTCTGCTCCCCGACCCTCCGTTTGTCTGCCATGCCAGTCGGTTTCCCAGTGCGCATTCGTGCCCCGAATACACAGTGCAAAGCGCCAGCTAAACGTTGAGTGCGGAGCTCCGATCCATGGTCTGTCCTGGATGACAATGACGCCGTCTTTGTACCAGAAGGATGACATCATATGGGAGTTCATCTGCACCAATGAGCATGCCACGTTCGTAGCCAAGACGACGGTGCGTCACCCTTGACCCCAGTAACCATGCCTGGAAACGAGGGACGCGACACTTGAATGCAGCCAAGCTGCTATTTAAGCACCATGATCCGGATGTTCCACAGGTGCTTCTTGGCTTGGTCAGCGACATTGTGACAGGCGACTAGGTTGATCCAGAGACGGAGCGGAGCTGGCGGAACGGCGCTAACGGAACGGAGCACTGGGCAAGAGAGTGAACCAGGCGCCGTGCAAGGCGCATTCATTGGATAGGAGCCCAGGCCAATTAGAACCTCACACATTAATTAAATATTTCTCCTCACACATTCTCTCTCTTTTATTCGTCTGTTTTGGACCCACCGCGAGCTCAATGAGGCACATCCGCCAACCGTCATTTTCAGGGTGACCTCACTGAAGCGCACTTCTTTCCAGGTTCCTCTTTGTACCACACCTGCACCGCTTCAGTACACACCTTGACACCCCCAGTATTGCTCCTTTTTACCCCTCCCCCTAGGGAATGGGAAGCGCGAGCTCGTCAGTCCTCGATTTGCGAGACAAGTGGTTGCCAAAGCCTCACACTGCTCTTTCTTTCTTATCTACCCTTCCACGTGATGAGTCTGATGGACGCCCTGTGATGTTAAATAAATAAGTGTATAAACTAAGTAGATCAGTGTAACTCTGGTCTTTGTCTCTGTCCTTTTGCTTTATTTATTGCTTGAACTCCTGAATGCATTTTGCTTAAATGAAATGTACAATATGCTACCCTCACCCTTGTAAAATAAACCCCCTTTATGAATTGTTCTTTCAGATTTGCTCGTCGTGCCTTTTTTTTCTTTGATCTAACACAGTCCACATGTATTGCAAGCCGGGGAGGTTTTGTATTCCCACCAATTGGCTTCAGTCTATAACTGGTGTGCACTGGCAGTTTCGCTCGGCTACATCCAATTAAAACAGAAGATATGATCAGTGCATATCGACGGAGCGAAACCCAGTTGGAAAACCACGTCACCCACAGGTAAACGGGAGTCTGATGAAGGATCCCAGGGAACCTGGTCGACTAATTGGCATTCGCGGTTGATTAGCAACCCGCCAGGAATTATCCATGCTCGGTGGCCTCAGGTCCGATAGCCCAGGAGAAACCGAGGCTCCTCTTCAAAGTCGACCTCAAATTCCAAGACCGGAACAGTATCAATAAAGAAATGAAAACCATCCAGTGTATTATGTTTAATGTTGTTCAGAAATACACAATGTTAGCTCATATCACATGTGGACCCTGCTGTCGCTGACGGCAGAATGAGAAGCAAGAAATATGATGGTGGACACGATTCCATGAGGTTGACAAATCGACACTCACCACAGTGGATACATATTAAAAAGACATTCTTCGAATGATTTACAGCTGAGTTGTCAATTTGTTTTTCAAAGTTGAAACGCACAAGCATAAACAGGCAAATTCATGCACAAAACGAGAACGGCACTCGGTAGAGAGCATACCTCCGCCAGGTGAATAGTTTAGGTTTTGTATCCGAGAGTAGACCAAAAAATCACAACACAGAATCACCTTTAATCAAAATCATCTGTCCACAACTTTTTGAGATATCCTGCTATATATCGTTTTTGGCCCAATCTCCCAATGGTGAAGAATCACTCAAAAAATTATACAAGCTGGATCCGGATCTGGATCCTCACCACAATTGAATTCCTTGTCAAACACACAACATCTCCACCAAGTTTCGTCCAAATCCATCCATAACTTTTTGCGATATCCTGCTACATGTTGGTTTTAGCCCTATCCCTCAATGGTGAAGAATCACTTAAAAAAATTAAATAATTCTCATATCCGAATCCATATTGAGATCTTCACCAAAATGTAATTATTTCGTCCCAGTCACACACGCTACCTCTCTGCCAAATTTCGTCCGAATCCGTCCACAACTTTTTGAGATATCTTGTTCACAAACAGACAGACAGACAGACAGGGGTTAAAACATAACCTCCATCCACCTTTGGTGGAGGAGGTAATAAATGTCGAAGCCAAATAAAATAAAACAAAATACATGGAAAGCTTTGGCTGAAACGTCACATTTCAAAAGTAATTTATCTTGTTGCTAGAAAGAATAGTTTTGACAAATATCATAATCACTCATGTATAATCCGCTACCAGTGTGTAATACGCAGGGCACTTTTCAGATACAATTATCAGGAAAACACCAGTTTATATTTATAACCCGCACCACAAAAATCAACTCCCGGCAAAATTAACTCCAGCTCAGAACTGGATATGTAGTTAACTCAAAAAGCAGTGTTTTGCCGATCTTTGGAGAGAGCCATTTTAGATGGTGTTTAAATGAGCATAACAGATCATAATATGATGAACGACATGGCATGTTCAATATACCGAACAACTCTTACCGATATGCGACATCCATCAGAATGTCACAGCAAGAGCTCATTCATACCTCTCAAGTGTTTGGTGAGCTGTTAGCTTATAGTAGATCTCAAGTAGTCGATGCAAGTATTTACCCCCCCCCCCCTCCCCCCAAGCTTATGGTGTTTCCCCCCCCCCCCCCCCAAGCTTATTTTGCAGCTTGGCAGTGTATATATTTAAAAGTTTTAATCTTAAAAAGCAAACTCGTGTATTATGACTGAACAACCTTAATTCTTCAATCAAAATAATTATTATATTATTCAGAACCAAAAAAGGTCACGGTCAATGTCGCATAAGATATCCCACAATGCACTGCATTTTTAAGATGGCAGCACCAAGTAACGAAGGTCGGTCTTGTGTCATTGCGAGAAATCTGGAGAAATAGAGCTTGCACTTTAGTTCTCGTAGATATTATGCACTGTACATAATTGATCAGATTTTCTGGGGAGGAGGTGCAGCTTATACACGAGTGATTACGTTACAGAAAAAGTAACTGAGCACAAGTTATCCAAAATGAGCAATACTCGTTTCATTATCCATCAACAGGATGCAATCGTGCAAAATACCATGGACGCATAGATCATCAGTAGCAAGATGGAAGAAGCATGTTATCATGTCGAAGGTAACAACTTCTGACTGGGTTCTTGGGAAAGCTCGTATGAATCATAACAAAAAACAAAATCACAAAAAGGTCATTGACATATCAAAAAGAGGGGAGAAGGAGGGATATGGGGTATGGAGCGGCATGAGATAAGTAAATTGAGAAAATGGAGGGGAGGAGCTACAAAAGTTGGGGAAGAAGTGAGATAAACAGAAAGAGTGGTGGGAGATTCATGGAATAAGAGAAGTGGGGACGTACAGGGACGGGGGGGAGGACTTCCATTTCACATTTAAAAGTAGATGGCCCCTTCATATCATCACGATCGTTACTCTCAAAGTTGGCCTCAAAATTTGTGAAGTGACAAGAAAGGCAGTGAAGTGAATGGCAAAAAATACTTGCCTGCGATACTCAACTACAAAGCAGTTGCTATTACATGCCCATCGACCTGGCAAAAGCAAAACAAAGATGCAGCTTAAATCCCATAGAAGTGCACGAATGGAACTACGAGCAATACGTTTTGACATTACTTCCACGTGGGAAAAGCATAGATTTATCAATGAAAACTTTCTCAAAATTACGTCATAAAGAACCATTTAATATCTACATATCATAACAGGGTTTGTTAAGACTTTCAAACGACACATTACACGTAAACATGCAATTGCGATACGCTCGCAAACAAACACTACATTACCGGACAAAGTACAATAGTCTAATAAATAAGCCGACATGTACGAAATGCCCGTACCGGCAGATTGCTTTTTCCTACAGAATCGGACATGGAGCCAAACGATCCACGTACAGCTTGATATTTTTTTTTTCCTTCAACGCATGGTAAAGAAACAGGCAAAAAATAAAATAATAACACACCGACAACAGGCACCGCAAATGCGCAATCAGAGCCTCGACAAAGTCGATGGCAAAGCGAACAAGCGGGAAAGCCCGACTGAAGTTCAGACGGAGTTCTACTCGTACTTGGAAGCCAGAAGGACAAGCGGACAAAATGTCATATTCATAAAGTGTCGGGACTTGGAAAGAGGTGGATCAAGGTAATCCGACTCAGAGATTTTGGCAGCATTGGAGGCGGTTGGTTTTCCCGCTATCAGCGGTTGGTGGGACAGTGATATCCACAACGTTGTTGCTGGGAGAGTCATCGTGCGCAGCTCTGTCTGCAATCTGCTTCTGTGAAACGATGCGGTAGATCTCTGCAGTGAAAAAATGCCATCGTGAGGACACCAAAAAGTACATCCTGCAATTGCAATGATTGACGATAAGCCTATTGAAATATGCTTTTTCATTTAAAATAAATAAATAAATAAACAAGAAATATGTCGTGCATGCGAAATCCCTAAAATAAGTTGTTGGCCTATAATGACCTCAAAAATAATTGATGGTTGAATTCAGTGACCTGGTATGCAAATCCTCTTCAAATCTCAAGTCAATCAGATGAAAATTGAGGATTTTATAAATTTAGCCTATGATGACCTCAAAAATACTTGGTGGTTGAATTTAGTGACGAGATATGCAAATCTTCTTCAAATTTCAAGTCAATTGGATGAAAATTGAGGATTTTAGAAATTTGGCCGATGTGGATCTCAAAAATACTTGGTGGTTGAATTTAGTGACCAGATATGCAAATCTTCTTCAAATTTCAAGTCAATCGGATGAAAATTGAGGATTTTAGAAATCTGGCCCATGTTGACCTTTTTGGGCTTTGTTGACCTCAAAAATAGTTGGAGTTTGAATTCAGTGACCATATATGCAACTCCTCTTAACATTTGAAGTCAATCAGATGAAAATTGAGCAGTTTAGAAATTTGACAAAGTTGGTGACCTTTGGCCGATGGTGACTTATTGACCGTTCAACCCCAAAAACAATAGGCTTCTTGCTTAGGACCAACTCTACCATTTGGTGAAGTTTCGTGAAGATCCGTTGAAAATTGTGACCTGTAGGCAACTGACATACAGACAGACAGACAGACAGACAGAATGAAAAATCACTGAGAGTGACACTTGACAAAACAGAACAAAGTAGAATGGCACTCAGTAGAGCATCCTTTTGACCTAAAAAAATAATTAGTGGTTGAATTCAGTGACCTGATATGCAAATCGTCTTTAAATCATAAGTTAATCGGATGAAAATTGAAAATTTTAGAAATTTGGCCTTTGTTGACC
This sequence comes from Myxine glutinosa, assembly GCF_964187855.1. Lineage (NCBI taxonomy): Eukaryota > Metazoa > Chordata > Myxini > Myxiniformes > Myxinidae > Myxine > Myxine glutinosa. The sequence goes on from NC_136262.1 coordinate 158,934,620, forward strand.
TTTTGGCCAATGTTGACCTCAAAAATAGTTGGTGGTTGGTTTCAGTAAGCTGATGTGACAATTTCAAATTTCAAGTCAATCGGATGAAAATTGAGGATTTTAGAAATTTCAAAAAAGGGTTTGACCTTCGGCCTATGTTGACTTTATAACCGATGTTGATCTCAAAAATAGTTGGTGGTTGAATTCAGTTAGCTGATATTAAAATCCTATTCAAATTATAAGTCAATCAGATGAAAATTGAGGATTTTAGAAATTTGAAAAAGGTACTCCAAATATTCCTTCAGGTTGCACAAGATCTGCCTGCAACCATCTTCTGGTTAAACTGCCAAAATCAAGACCCTCTGCTCACCTTCACTCTTTCATTCCTCTTTTCTCTCACCCCTGGAACAAACTCCCTCACTCTCTTCAATCCCACTCATCCCTCCAGGTCTTTAAAACAGCTGTTCACCACCATCTCTTATCTTCCCCCATCCAAAACCTTGATCTTTTCTACCCCTGTTAATTCACCCCAGATCCACTTTTCTGAAATACCAACTTTCTTCCTGGAAGTCCTTGCAGTGTCCTTGTGTTTTATACTTTTCCCACCCCTCCCACCCCTTCCCACGCCTCCTCCCCCCAAGCCCTCTACCTCCCACAGATCTCCCGATGTCCCTGCTCTCAAATGTTGTACTTGTGTGCTTCCCCCCCTCTCCCCATCTTGTCTCCCGCTCCCTTTATTTCGTCTTATGTGTCCCTTTGTTTTTTGTTTTTGATTTTCATTTATGTTAGCTCTTACACGAGCCTAGATCTTGTATACAAAAAAATAAAAGGTGGTTGACCTTTGGCCTATGTTGACGTTGTGAAAAAATGTTGACCTCAAAAATAGTTGTTGGTTGAATTAAGTTAACTGATATGTAAATCCCATTCAATTTTCAAGTCAATCGGATGAAAATTGAGGATTTTAGAAATTTGAAATGGTTGTTGACCTTTGGCCTATGTTGACCTTGTGCCTATGCTGATCTCAAAAATAGCTGGTGGTTCAAGTCAGTTAGCTGATATGTAAATCCCATTCAAATTCAAGTGAATCGGAAGAAAATTAGCGTACGATTGAGCAATCAGGTATTATCCCATACATTGCGAATCGTGCCCGTTCACAATAATGTCTCACCTTCAACTATTCGTCGAGTCTAAAATATGCAAATCTACTCATGTAATCTGACGAGTAGATGGTCCTGGTCATTCCAATTTGGCAAATATTCCTTTTGGTACTCTTTCAGATCTTCAAGATGACCAGCAGCAGAGTTTTGTCTGCTTTACCGTAAGGACATCGGAGAAAAAGACATCACTGTCATACGTGAAAAATGTGCTGGTGGTATCAATGCAGCAAGTCTCCAGAGAGAGGATGACATTGCCGTTACTACTGGTACCAAAGTTCATTCAAAGTGTCGCGAAGGATATATAAATCCGTGCACCATACAAAATTATATAACAACACAATGCACACCAAACTCTTCAAAAGCAAACAAGAGGAGCGTACAGGGCCATTTTATAGCCAAATGAGCTGTTTCTTCTGTACTGGTAAAGTTTTGAAACTAGATTCTAAAGAACGAGGCAATTCTTCTTTATGCCTAAGTCACACATAGGCGGATATTTTGGCGACTACTGGCGATCAAGATTTTTCGGCGACTACTGGCGATTTCGGGTGGTCAAATATGGTCAGGCGGCAGTATGGCGACTGCAGGCGGCCACATTGCAACTGCATTGCGACGACGCCCCGAGTGGGATGGCGACTGTTGAAGATCGACGACGACTGCATTGCGGATGCACGGCGGCAGCGTGGCGACAGTCTGGCGGCTAGATTACGACCGATGGCGGATCGCGGCGACTGCATTGGGGCCGGGTGGCGGTTTACTCCGACGTCCACAAGACTGCAATAAGACCGCCGGCGATTGGAGACGATTCACACATCTTTTTAAATCTTTATTTCTCTATTTTACATTTCACTTTATTCATTTCAATGATGTATGACATGAAGCATAAAGATGTTTGATGTACAATAAGAAAGTTAAGAAAGATGTATCATTGTAATGTAGGAGCCGTGCTCCCACGTCAATCGGAAGAATGGACGCGACAAAAAGCTGGAATTCGTCCGAGTTTCTTTATTGTCACAAAACAACTCGGGTACTCTGAAAAGCCCGTTTATCGGGCAGCAATATATATACACACATTATCCCGGAGCGTTTGCCCGGGAAAGGCGAGAGGGGGCGTGGCCGGGCGTCCTGGCCGCGGCCTGGCAAGTCGAGGGCGGGCATGCCCGGGCGTCCTGGACGAGCCCGGCATGGTGATCGCTCCGCATCCTTGGTAGGTGCAAAGCGATTGTGTAAACCCAGCGGTAGCCGCTACAGTAATGTAATAATCAAACTTTTCTGCAGGGAGAGAGAATGGAAATAAAGTCCAACAAATTATTTCCACTGGTCCCAAATCCCATAAATCAAGTTTCCAAAGGACCAAAGTCCCAAAAATAAAGTTCCCAAAAGTCCCAAGTCCAAACAATAAAGCCATATCCTTGTCGGCACCACAGGACCTCACTCCACGGAGACCCTCACACCATCCTGTCTTGCCATGGAATCATGGTATGTCGTAATGCAGTCGCCAGGCAGTCGTATCTCTGTCACCAGTGGCCGTAACTCGGCCGCCACTAGTCCTACTGCTGTCGTCGTCAGTCTCCCATAGCCGCAGGGGAGACGTGGCAGTTCTTCTGTAGTCGATATGCAGCCGCAACAGTGTCGGCCCGTAGTCGGGAAGATGCCGCAGGAAGGCCGTATGGCATTCGCATCTCTGCCGTGCTAGCTGGTGGGGCGATTGCGGAAGACTATGAGCGACTGGGTTGCGGCCGCTTTACGCTCTTATTACGGATACCGACGACAGCATGGCGGTTCCATCACGACAGCATGGCGGATTTTTTCCGAGTGCGACTGAGCGCGCCGTTTTGAAACATTAAAAAAAATATTTGGCCCCTTTGCGGCTCTTGCCGACTGCAGCCGACCTGGGGAGGATAACCACGACTACAGGCGACCGTCCATTACGGTTTCATTACGATTGTCGGCGGGTGGTGGCGATTTTTCCAGTCGCCAGTAGTCGCCGACAAATCCGCCTATGTGTGACTTAGGCATTAGATTAGAGTTGCGTTAAGACCGATACGTTTTCAAGGATCATAATTGAAAGTTGAAACACTGGAGCTGATGATTGGCAGTAGAGGTGAAAAGTCGCATATAATACTATGGGGGTGATTTACATGACGCAAACTGCATATATCATCATTCATGGGGTATGACCTTTCAAACCAGAGGAGGTATAACACAGCAATACCGCTCACAACCACCACAAAAACGGAAGAAAGTTGGTCGACCAAAAGTTTCTGATCAGGAACAAGCATTTCTGAGAACGTGTATATTTTGAGACCAATGATGAAGCAAGGAGGCGCGGGCATGGAGGATGCAAGGAGGGGTCGGGCATGGAGGACGAAAGGAGGGGCGGGCATGGAGAATGCAAGGAGGGGTCGGGCATGGAGGACGAAAGGAGGAGGCGGGCATGGAGGACAAAAGGAGGAACAGGGCATGGAGAACGAAAGGAGGACGAAAGGAGGGTGCAGGTATATGCGGGACATGGAGGAAGAATGGAGGGGCAGGGCATGGAGGTTGCAAGGCGGGGCACGGGGCATGGCATGGAGGATGCAAGGAGGGGGCAGGGCATGGAGGATGAAAGGAGGAACAGGGCATGGAGGATGCAAGGTGGGGCATGGGGCATGGCATGGAGGATGCAAGGAGGGGCAGGGCATGGAGGATGAAAGGAGGAGCACGGCATGGAGGGTGCAAGGTGGGGCACGGGGCATGGCATGGAGGACGCAAGGAGGGGGCAGGGCATGGAGGATGAAAGGAGGAGCAGGGCATGGAGGATGCAAGGTGGGGCATGGGGCATGGCATGGAGGACGCAAGGAGGGAGCAGGGCATGGAGGATGAAAGGAGGAGCAGGGCATGGAGGGTGCAAGGTGGGGCACGGGGCATGGCATGGAGGACGCAAGGAGGGGGCAGGGCATGGAGGACGAAAGGAGGGTGCAGGTATATGCGGGGCATGGAGGACAAATGGAGGAGCAGGGCATGGAGGGTGCAATGAGGAGCAGAGCATGGCATGTGGAGCTTGGAGCTGGTGTAGAGGAACCCGGGTGTGAAGATGACGTGGTGAAGGGAATTAACGCAAAGGAGTTTGTCACTGGAGTTGAACACACAGTACAAAAAAGGTTGGATTTAAGGATTCCAATGGCAGAGAAATGAAGACAGACCTCAGCATTTTGATGGAAATGATGATCAAAGACAACGACAGACACGAGGACTGCCCATATTTCTGGTAAGTTATCAAAAAGCCCATTTCACTGCATGCCAAGATAATTCCACTCTTACTTTGTAGTGCTGTTCTTGTTTGTTTTCTCGAACACAGGAAGTTGGTCAAACAGGAGGCAAAAAACACCCCAGTAGGAACTTTATATTGCTTTTGAATAAAGGTTCAACACAGCAGCTAGAAGCGAATGCCACTCTGGACTCATAGAACGTCAAAAATATTTTGCACTCCTCCAAATGCAAAATGCTTCAGTGATGCTATCAACAATTGCACAGGTCCCGAACACAATTCTCGACTGCCCATGAGTGTGTGTGCCCCTAGCCCAGGTCCCACATTTGGGCACAGGAACACACCGGGCTCTATAAAAAGGCCTCCAACACAATACATACACAAAGGTGGTATAATTAACTCTCTCTTCTTCGACATCAAACAAATATATCAGAAATATCAAATGTATTCATTCTTTAACCAATATAAACAGCAAATTCTTAGTTCTTGATTTTGAGCAGCAACACCTACCGGCAAGGATGTTCTGAAAGGCCGCTTCAACATTTGTGGAGTCAAGAGCTGATGTCTCGATAAATGACAAATTGTTCTTTTCTGCAATCACACAGATGGGATAAAAATAAAACTATAACAGAGTTGATTCATTTCCGACCTAAGGCAAAGTTGAAAGATGGCAAAGAGTTCCATTAGGAATGAGCCAATATCAATTTTTTCCCCTGTTTTTTTTTTTGTATTTTTTTTGTATACTGAATCGAGGCTCGTGAAAGGGATGACAACCACGAAGGAAAGACAGCACAGGGGGACCACGAGGGAAAGACAGCACAGGGGGACCACGAGGGAAAGACAGCACAGGGGGACCACGAGGGAAAGACAGCACAGGGGGACCACGAGGGAAAGACAGCACAGGGGGACCACGAGGGAAAGACAGTACAGGGGGACCACGAGGGAAAGACAGCACAGGGGGACCGCGAGGGAAAGACAGCACAGGGGGACCACGAGAGAAAGACAGCACAGGGGGACCGCGAGGGAAAGACAGTACAGGGGGACCACGAGGGAAAGACAGCACAGGGGGACCACGAGGGAAAGACAGCACAGGGGGACCGCGAGGGAAAGACCCCTGTTTTGACCCCTGTTACCATAACTCCCCACTCCCTGGGCCATGAATTGGAGGTCAAATCCCAAAGAAGGTTGGATATTTCATGTGTACCCCCAATGTTGATAGTATATACAAATTTTTATTTTAAATTTTTAAAAACGTGCTTGTATGTTTTAGTATTTGACCTGAGACCCTACCCCAGTGGGTGGGGTCCAATAGTGATACTACCCTCGTACCTTCTTGCCATGTGGTGATCATAACTACCAAGTTTGGTGAATTTCTGCACAACCGTTTAAGAAGAAATAGTGTGATAGACAGAGACTGACCCGATTACAATATCCCCCGTTTCTTTTTTTTATTAAAAAGCGTTGTGCAAGGCTACTAGCACACATACAGTCACGTGAAAAAGTAGGTACACCCCGTGTAAAGTTTTGACTTTTTCAACATATTTCAACATACAGCTATTTGATCTTCATTTCAACAATATTGATAGATAAAGGTGATATAACAATATTGATAGATAAAGGTGATATAATAAAACAAATATCATGAAACATTTACATTTTGGAGTCCATTGTATAATTTAAATAAACATAAATGCAAATTTCACATGTGGAAAAAGTAAGTACACCCCAACATTTATCACTACTTCAAATACCTAAAATTAGAATCAGGTGCACCAGCTCAGGTGCAAGTGATTAGAACATCGTTAGAGAGGATCTTGGAGGAACCTGTCTTATTTAAACCTCAGACATTTAGTTTGGTTTGCTCTTTGTTGTTGAAGTGTGCGGCGTCACCATGCCTAGATCAAAAGAGCTCTCTGAGGCCTTCAGAAAGAAGGTTATAGATGCCTACATGTCTGGGAAGGGATTTAAAAAGATATCCAAACAATTTGAAATCAATCATTCGACTGTCCGGAAGATCATCTACAAGTGGAGAAGATTCCAAACAACTGCCAACTTGTTCAGGCCAGGCCACCCCAGCAAGTTCAGCCCGAGAGCAGACCGCAAGATGCTGAAAGAAGTCTCTAAGAACCCCAGAATGTCATCACGGGACCGACAGGTAGCTCTTGCCACTGTTGATGTCAAAGTGCATGAGTCTACCATTAGAAAGAGGCTGCACAAATTTGATCGACATGGGAGGTGTGCCAGGAGAAAACCTTTGCTATCCAGAAAGAACATCAGGGCAAGACTAAAGTTTGCCAATGAACACCTAGGCAAAGACCAGCACTTCTGGAACAATGTGCTCTGGACAAATGAGTCAAAGGTAGAGCTATTTGGCCACAGTACCAGAAGACATGTTTGGCGAAAACCAAAGACAGCATTTGACCACAAGAACCTGATACCAACTGTAAAGCATGGTGGTGGAAATATTATGGTTTGGGGCAGCTTTGCTGCATCAGGGCCTGGGCAGCTCACCATCATAGAATCGACTATGAATTCTTCATTGTACCAGAGGGTGCTTGAGGATAATGTGAGGCCATCTGTCGGGAAGTTGAAGCTCAACCGAAGGTGGACCTTGCAACATGACAATGACCCTAAACATACTAGTAAATCCACCAAGGAATGGCTGAAAAGAAAGAAATGGAGGGTTCTGGAATGGCCAAGTCAAAGCCCGGATCTAAATCCCATCGAGTTGTTGTGGGGGGATTTCAAACGAGCTGTGCATGCAAGAAACCCCTCAAACATCGCACAGCTGAAATACTTCTGCATGGAGGAGTGGGCAAAAATTTCTCCCAGTCGATGTCAGAGACTGGTAGACAGTTGTAAGAAATGCCTGCTTGAGGTTGTTTCTGCCAAAGGGGGCAATATCACCTATTAGAGCCAAGGGTGTACTTACTTTTTCCACATGCGAAATTTGCATTTATGTTTATTTAAATTATACAATGGACTACAAAATGTAAATGTTTCATGATATTTGTTATATTATATCACCTTTATCTATCAATATTGTTGAAATGAAGATCAAATAGCTGTATGTTGAAATATGTTGAAAAAGTCAAAACTGTACATGGGGTGTACTTACTTTTTCACGTGACTGTACCTGCACCAAGTTTGACTAAGATCCCTTCAGCCGTTCTCAAGTTATCGCGGTAATGAAAACCTATCCTGGACGGATGGACGGACAACCTAAAAACATAATGCCTCCGTCAACTTGGTCGGTGGAGGCATTAAAAAAAAAAATCACCGTGTAGTTACCCTAATCATCTCAATCAGAGCCCTATGCAACATCCTCCTTTGTAACGTAAAAATTTATGTCTCCTTCAGCCATTCGGCATAGTTTATACTAGCTAGGCCCAGACCCAATCAAGTTGCACTATGAGATACGCTCTACATGGCAACGATGTCCTTACTCAGATGCGGCGACCAAAACTAAACAATATTCTAGATACGCCCTCACTAAATTCCTGTACAGAGTTAACACTACCTCTTTTGATTTATAATTTACGAGAATATAAGACCCGTCGCTTCGCTGATGGGAATACCAATCTTATAGAGATAGATTTACATATGCTCGTGAGAGGAATTGAGGTCACCTGCATCTTCCCTTTCGTGAAACACCATGTCGCATTAATCCACCACCCCTCATGTATAGAGAATACAGTGCAGAGGGGAAGAGGGACTTGTGCCATTTTTGCTTGCATAATAAATAGATGGTACAGTGTATTGACAGGCAGGTTTTCAGATAAAATAAATAAAAATTAACTTTCACCCTTTAAAAATCCTGCAAACGAATTGCCCCTTGCAAACAAATTGCCCCTTGCTCCAAGTCTGTAACTCAGCAATTGACATTATCTGCATGACATCTGAAACCTGAGTAATCCTTCACCACTGTCTGCACCTCTGATGCCACCTAGAGGTATCGTTACCTCACATGCATACCACAAAGCAGAGTTAAGCAACTGGTTCACTCTGTCTGTCTCAGTCTATGATCGAAGAACGACTTGATCTCAATTGAAATTTATATTTTCAACACGAGAAAACACGAATTAGAACACAAACCTGCAGTTTAGCAGTAGTTTGGCTCGAAATTTGGAAAACTGTATGGAATGTCGTCCCAATCGCGGTGTAAATCTTGCGCTGATCAGCGAGGCTGGTACATGGTACGGAAAAATAAAAATGAACTTTTATTTTGGATCTAAAATAAAATGAAATTCTAACACATGGATTGCGATTCCAGGATGTTTAAGATTATGCAAATTAAACTCAACGTCTATATTCATAAGATAATACAGAATACCGTATCATCCTTCAAACTTAAACTCCGAGCCGTTGAAAAGGCGACTATTTCCAGGATCAAGACGTGCTTTGGAGACCACGCAAGATCGAAGCAAAACAAATGGTTCATTTTTGATAAAGTAACATGACACTTTCGGTAAAAGAGTGAGCTAACCTTATGGAATGGTTTATAGTATTTGTATTTGTAAGCATTTTTAATGAAACAGTAATTATGAGCTTCGTGTGCTTAAAATTTTGTGTACTGGAAACATAACCCCCTTTTCCCATCGAAATATTGCTCTGACATTCGCGGATTCAACATTTGCGGCAATTTCAAGGACCACATCCTCCGCAAATGTCAGGGTTCTACAGTAGAGCATGATATTTCAAAACGTTGTGGACGGATTATGAGAAAACTTGGTGGATGACGTGTGTAGGTGACAAGAACAAGCTGATTAGATTTTGGATGAAGTCCGGATGCAGATCCAGTCTATCAGTGAGATAGAAAACGTAAACTAGAGGTAAATAGGCAGTGTTCTGGGCCCAGTCGTATTCCTGGTCTTCATCAGTGATCTCTCTGACTCTTTGGAAAATCCTGTTTTCTATTTGTTGATGACTCCACCCTTTGATGTGACATCCCTCATCCTTCAAATAGGCAAGCTCTGCAGCCTCTTCCCTCTTTTCAGACCTTGAAAAAAAAAATCACAGGTTGGTCAAAAATTTGAGCATATGTCTATCAATCGTAAAAAAAAATCTCACTCTCACTATCTCTCTCTGAAAAGACCATCTGGCAACAATCCTCTTGAAGAAGTTCCATCATTTAAACTCCTGGGTCTCACTATCAGCTATGATCTTTCTTGGGCAAACCACATTTCAAACTTTGCCTCCAAAACCAGCCGCCAACGATCTTCCGTCGTACAAAGTCCTTCCTTGGCACACCTGAATTCCTATCCACTTACAAGGCTTTCATCCACAGCTGGAAGGAGTACTGCTCTCCCCCTCTGGGCTGGTGCCCCTGCCTCACATCTTTCTCAGCTTGTCGTCATGGAAATGAAGGCCTTTAAGATTATTGGAATCTCCCATGATGAAGCTGTCTATGGGCTTGTCACTTTGCCACTGCAGACAGGTCTGTGGTCTCTCTGTCTTCTACCACCTCCTTTCTGGTCTTGCACTCTCCGCTCTTTACGTGCTTTGCCCCCCTCCACCCCCATGTTTCTGTAGGGCTCACATTGTCCACCATCAACTCCTTTTCTGGTGAAAGCACCTCAATCCAGGACCACTGCTCTCATACACTCATTCATTCCTCTTTTTGCCCAACTGTGGCATTAACTTCCACATACTCTTCAATCTCATTCTTCCATCCAGGTCTTCAAGACAGCTGTTCATCACCATCTCATATTATCCCGAATTCAAAAAGATGATCTTTTCTACCCATGTTAACCCCACCCAAATCCCCCTCCTGACAATTTTCCAGTTTTCCCCACTTGGATTTTCCTTCGGTATCCATCTTGTCCACCCCATGCATACTCTGTATCCATCCTGCCCACTCCATGCATGCGTGTTTTGCATCCTGTTTTTTGTCTGCTACATCCTGATCCGTTCAGTGTATTAGCTCTTCCACGAGCCTCGACTTTATGTATACAAAACAAACTGTTCAGCCTGGCGGAGCTATGCGATCTACCGAGCGCCATTCTAAATCTTTATATAACCAACATGGCTAAATCACTCACAAAGGAAGAGCATCCCTCTTGAAATCGAATGATCAGGCCATCATAATAAAAGGGGGAAAAACAATTTCCAGATGCACTTCAGAATGTGTACAACAGTTTTTGGTATTCTCTCAGTAGCATGCCAAAGTATGTATATTGTGGCAGCACATTAAAATAGTTAATAATTAGTCATCAAACGCAATCCAACTCCAAATGTCTGATAGTCTTCTGCCATACTTAAGGGGTTGTACCTGCAAAGGCACGCGCCTCATCCGTGGGCACGGCACGCAAGTGCCGCAGGTCGCTCTTGTTACCAACAAGCATGATGATGATGTTTGAGTCGGCATGGTCACGCAGCTCCTTGAGCCACCGCTCAACATTTTCATAAGTCAGGTGTTTGGCAATATCGTACACCAGCAAAGCACCCACTGCCCCACGGTAATACCTGGTTTAAATAGGAATGGAAGAAACAGTAGGAACAGCCACTAAGCTGTAGTGCTAGAACGATCATTTTGACCATTATATGTTGTGGTGTAAACAGAAACATATAGTGGGGGGGCCAATGTTTTCCCGTTGAATTCAAATGTTAATTTGTGGACACTGGTTGGGTTGTCTTTAGGGATGATAGAAGTTGTAGAAAAAATATGTCTCCATTTTTTTCAAGTTCTTTATAGCGGCCATTTTGGATTATCAAAATGGCGTTTGTTGAAAACCGAAATTGTCATTATCTTGGCTTCTAAATGACCTAGAGTGTTAATTTTGGTGTCCAAATGTACATATTTGCGGATACTTAATCCAATAAACACACATTTATACACCTACATATGATCAAAAGGGTTCTTATGGCAGCCATCTTGGATTTTCACGCACTTATGCCAACACATATATATATTTTTTTCCATCATTTTCACTTCTAAATCACATAAAGGCTGGACTTTAGTGTTCAAATGTACACTTATAATGTCTTTGTGCAATATTTTTAGTTGGCAGTGTTCATTGTTACATTGAAGGATCTCCATCCTTGCGTGTAGCTGATTGTGAGCCAGCCATCTGACGGGCTTCTTCAGCAAGCCTACTCAGCTCTGGTGCTGTCAGAAAGAACCTTTCGCGGGCACTGGCATTCTGGGTAATGCCCACAATACCCCCTGTCACCTTCATGATCCTGTTGATGTGCTCCAGTGCATGGTCCACACCTACAGCACAGAAGGGGATTTCATTCTTATGGACACTGAAGTTCCCATCCATGAACTCTTGGTAGATCCCTGGATCTGTCATCTTCAGGGCCTTCATCTCTGCAAGGTACCGGGGAGTCAGCCTGGCATATTTCTGTTTGTCATGTGCAAAGAAGTATATGCACATCTCATCCAGTGAAGACAGGTGAAGCTCAAATTGTCCATCACGGGTGGCACGGATGAATGTGTATATCAGCATTATCATCCGCATGTAGCGTCGCACAAACTTGAACAGTGGACTCTTGGCTTCTTTCCTCTCATCAAACTTTGCCATGGCCTCCAGGACTTCGTTTGACTCGAGGACAGCTAGCATGTTGTTCTGCGCGCTTGTCATCTCCTCTCGGTTGTGTAGATGACAGCTCTGGGCAACCTGTTGTGCTGACTGGGTACATGGGCCCCTCAGATGGGGATGCTCTTGGAAGAATTCGTCCACATAGAGGTCGAAGAGGGCTTGGACAGTGGTGATGTGGGCCTCCAAAGCCCTCTTCATGTGCTTGGCTTCCAGTATTTGTCTGGTCGTTGTTGGGCCATAGATATCAGCCTCAGACCAAGCCTCGTCAAGACCACTGTCCTCTATGGCATTCCCAGCAGCCCTCAGTGCAGCCATCACAGTGTGCATCTCCCCTAGTCGCAGTACCCACTTGCCTTTGCAGTCATCTCTGGTCATCTCCAGCTGTTTGGCTCGCTCATACAGGGCCATGTCTAAGGTGATCACTGTCTTCCTATCGGGACCCATGACCATGCAGTTGATTTGCTGTGTCTGTTTCAAGACTGTTATCAGTGTTTGCCATTCATGGGCTGGTGCTGCTACCAATGGCAGGGCGTTGACCTCTGTCAGAGGCTTCGAAGAGGAGAGCAGTGAGTTGTAGGCTGTCCAAGTTGGGATATCGTGATGCTTGATCCTACTGCCAGGTGGTTGTTTTGGATCGTGGACGAGTGACCCAACAGGGTCAGCATGCTGGGGTTCTGCAGCTTGCAGCTGGTCATCTGGTGGGATGATGTCGTCTTGTACGTCCTCAGCTTCAGCTGTTCGCATGATTGTGCGTGAAAGTAGCCACACTGTGTCCGTCGCAGAGTACGGCTTGGTGACATCTGGGTTTGACCGTGTCTTGAAGCTATACGTGGTACCTGTGGCAGATTGTTTGTTTGGTGCTTGGCAAGGAACAAAGTCTGGAGCAGTCAGAACCTTGAGTGAGCGGTGTCTGGCCTTTCGGTCATGTAGTGTCAGTGTTCTATGTTCATCTGTGGAGGGTGCATGTTCCCGTCGTTGGTAGAGTGCCCAGGCTGTAGCATGGAGTGTCCGCTTCCCATCAGGTGTGTCTTCATTGAAGTCACTGTTGTCCACTGCAAAGAAGACAAACGTCCCTATGCGCATGGTTCTTGGAAAGTATACACCCTGTTCTGTCGTAGACTCTATGACTGAGTTGGCCAGCTGTGTCTCCAACCGCAAGATCCGACTATAATCAACAGACAGACCGAACCCATGCAGGAAATCCAGAAGCTTCTTGTTTCTGGTGGACTGATGGACTACAATGGCAACGGCAAGCTGCTGTGGCCATTCTAAGCGATGGCGGAATGGTGCATCTGGCTCTTTGGGCTTGTACGTGACTTGGCGTTTTGACTTGTAGCCGTACATGATGTTCTGACTGATGGTTATAACATCTCGATGAATAGTGGCTGAGCGCATAGTCTCTGGCTCAATGCTCGTGGCTGGTCCTTCCAGTAGCCAGCGGAGGAAAGCATAGAGTACTTTGGGTACATGCTTTTCAGCATCATCAGTGTTCATTTCTCCTTCAAATTGCCATGGGTGCTTGTTCTGACAAGCAATGGCACTGCAGAGAACAGAGGCACTCTCAAACAGTTGTTCGATGTTTTTTTCATTTGTCTTCGTCATTGCATCTTCGACAGCTGCATCACGCACGGCAGTGGAGAATACACAGTCTGACTCGTTTCGACGTTTTGGTTTCATGAAGTGAACGTCATCAATGTGAGAGTTGATTTTCTCCTTCATGCCTTGGGTAGTAGGTGATGGGACATTGTGCACACCATTATTGTCAAGAATCCTGGAGTAAACCGACTTCAGGTCAGACATGTTGAGAATTTCACCAGCTTGGAGTAGAGAGCGAACAAGGCTGACAAACTCAATGTCTGCGGCTATTTTGATAACATTAGTTTCTTGCAGTATGTGTTCTTTGTCATCACTTGATGTCCCACTCTTGGGAGCACGTTGGACATTCTGCACCCAGCATGGGAGATGATACTTGACGTCGATCGCATGAGCATCATGTGCACTGATGGCAGCACTCAGCTGAACTTTCCACTTGTGGTTGCTGCCTTCTTCAACAGCTTTCTTCAGCTGTTTACCTGCGTTGAACGTGCATACAACATGTACACTTTCCTTAGTGACCTCTTGACAGAAGAAACAAAGGTCTCTGTTGAATGGAGTTGATGATGAACGTGTGAAGCGAAGAGTCTCGTCTTGCGTAGAACCTGAGGTACTTGCAGCGGCAGGTGCAGAAGAAGGACGTCCACACCTCTTATGAAGATGCTGGGTGTCGCCATGTTCGCAGGCTTTCTGGTGGCGAACTCTAGCACGCTCCAGGTGAGCAGTGTTGCATGTAGATCCATAACATGCCCGGTGCCACTTTGCTTTATTGTTCCTCAAGTCAGTGGCAGTGAAACAGCTTAATCGTTCGCTGATCTGTTTGAAGTCGGCATCACCATATCGTGCCCTCTCCTGGATGAACTGGAGAAACTTTGCATATGAGCCCAGTGCTGGCTCAGTCACTAGTGCACCTTGGGGATCCTGGCACTGAATGCAAAGTGTGAAATCAGTTTCTTTCTTGGTTTTCTTGCTTTTTGGCTCCATCATAGCTCAGGGTCACGAATCTGGAACATACAAATAACAAATAACAATTAAGATAGATGTGCATTAAGTTAGATTTTGGACACTGGTTCGGCTGTGCCATAAAAACCTATTTTTATCCCTTGTAGGTTATTAAAGAAGGTTTCATTCAATTCTCTATCCCCAAAAATGTACAACTGGACACCAGAATCGAAACTCTAGGTCATTTAGAAGCCAAGATAATGGAATTTTACGTTTTCGACATCCGCCATTTTGAAAATCCAAAATGGCCGCCATAAAGAACTTGAAACAATTGGAGACATATTTTTTCTAGAACTTATATCATCCCTAAAGACAGCCCAACCAGTGTCCAAAAATTAACAAGCAATTTCACCGGGCATTTCAATCTACTACATTGGCCCCCCCACTAATAGGGGCAATACCCCTGGCGCTCACCTGGTAGAATAAACAGGATACTACACTGACTAAAAGGTATTTTAAACCCATTTCAATGGTTGCTAGAAGACAGGGCAGCATGGAGAATCATACTAACATAATCATAAGACTTTAAATAAACAAACAAAAAAAATACGCATTTTGGGGGGCCACCCCCTTCCCTTCCCCAACCCTGTATACCTCCTCTGACCCCAATTTTTCTAATGCCTTGAACAAACATTGGTACATCACGGGTAATGAAGGTTGTGGTAAAGTTTCATCGAAATAGTGAGTGTAGTTTCAGAGGAAAAAGCAAATTCCTATTTTGGGGGGGGGGGGGGGGGGGGGGGGTGGGGGGGTGCGTCAAACCTGGATCCAGTTTGACACCCGGTAGACCCCCTTAGACCTCAATTTTTTATAATGCCATGAACAAACTTTAGTCACAACACAACAAATATCATTTGTGCCAAATTTGGTCGCAATCCAATCAGTGGTTTCGGAGAAGAAGTTTCAAGTCCTTCACTCTTTGCTCACCTTCACTCTTTCATTCCCCTTTTTCCCACCTCTGGAACAAACTCCCACACTCTATTCATCCCCACTGCTCCCTCCAGGTCTTTAAAACAGCTGTTCACCACCATCTTGTCGAGCCTCGAGCTTCCCCCATCCAAAACCTTGATCTTTTCTACCCCCACTAATTCAACCCAGATAGACTTTTTCGAAATTCCAACTTCTTTCCTGGAAGTCCTTGCAGTGTCCATATGTTTTATACCTCTCCCACCTCCCCCCAAACCCTCCCCCTCCCACAGTTCTCTCGATGTCCCTGGTCTCAAATGTTGCGTTTGTGTCCTTCCCCCTTTCTCCCCATCTTGTCTACCGCTCCCCTTATTTTGTGTTTTATGTGTCGGTTTGTGTCGGTTTGACTTTTTGTGTGATTAATGTTAGCTCTTTCACGAGCCTCGATCTTGTATACAAAAAAAAAAAAAAAAAAAGTGTTTATGGACGGACGGACTGACAGACGACGTGCTATCACATAAGCTCCCCTGAACTTCGTTCCAGGTGAGCTAAAATGACGCATAAAATAAACAAACAAATGCTTGCAAACAACTTAAACTAATGTTCACAAGAAGATGGACGGATGGACACACAGATTGACACACACAGTCAAGACTGTAATGCAACGACAGAAATACGATAATAAGGAAACACTATCATATGGTAACAGAAAAACCCAAGACCTTTCAAATTGCCCATGCCATCCACATGAATTACGAACATTCCACCTCAACCCTCCCCATTGCCTCTTACGCGGACGTGATGGCCCGGTAGCGTTCCTGCCCAGCCGTGTCCCAGATCTGCGCCTTGATTGTCTTGCCGTCTACCTGGATGCTACGAGTTGCAAACTCCACCCCGATGGTGCTCTTACTCTCCAAGTTGAACTCGTTGCGCGTGAAGCGAGATAGCAAGTTGCTCTTGCCAACACCAGAGTCTCCGATCAGAACGACTGCAAATATACAGGATATGACGTCAAAGAAAAACAGCTTTAGAAAAACATTGAAATTAGCCAACTATTACCAATCTAGTTTATCGAAAGTCTCGCTCACAATAGGTTTCTGTAATGTGGGAAAAAGGCTGGCAAGATGTCTTGCAGAAGGCTGGAAACAACAATTTACTAGTTTGGAACATGTACAATTTAAGGAAATCAAATCAAATCGGCAGTTCAATTCTGACCATGTTAAAGTCAAAGCAAAGACTAAATATGGTTCGTGCTGCCCCCTTCACTTGACATTTAGTATTTTAGACGATAGAGCGCCGACAAGCACCTTAAGTTGGAATCCTTAACTTTCCAACCCAAATTTCTCTCGATGCCATGTTCTCCCTTCTAGACATGGTAATGATAAACTTTCCTACTAATGTCTCCTGTTCCTCTCCTGCCCCAAAAGGATCATTTGGTCATTCGCTTGTGTGAGTAAACATATTTCTGGCTATTGTCAGAGAGCTGACTCAGCGCCATCTCGTCTGCAGTTATCCATCCTCTTGTTCTGGTACACATTACGATTATGTGGTGAGGCAGTCACTGTCAAACAACTTACCCTATCTCGATTCTCGATATCACCCAAACAACTTACCCTCTCTTCCTGGAAGGGAAATTTGACAGACGGCAACCTCAGATCGTTCCACAAACCTATAAGAAATTTGTGTTCACTCTCACGAAAGCCAAAAAAACATCTGGTCCACCTCAAGGCTGAACTGAACCTGTCCCCTTCTTCAAAGACCCAGTGGCGCCTTGTCAAGCATGTCTCTGGTGTGTAATAACCTCCTTCATCCCTTCCCTCACGTAAAATGGCACCACAGCTAACTGTCTGTGAGAAGGCTGAATGCTTCAATTCTGTGTTTGCTTCGAAATATTGTGTACCCAACCCCTACAGTAACCTCCCACACCCAACTGCTCCTGGATACTGTGCTTTCTCATTTGAGAAGATGGAGTTTTCTGGCAAACCTCAAGTCTGATTCTGTGACAACCACAGACGGCATCAGTGTATGTGTCTAAAAACCTGCTCTGTGGCTCTTGCTCATCCTCTTTATGCTCTGTTCACACGATCATTCTCTCTGGGTCAGTTTAAATCTGCCTGTAAGCTAGCCAACATCACCACCGCAATACACAAACATTGTGCAAAAACAGATCCTCTTAACTTCAGGCCTATTTTTGCTTGCTTCCAATTATGAGCAAGGTCATAGAACGAATCATTGAAGTTGACATCATATCCTCCCTTTTTTCCAATTCCCTGATCTCAGATCATTAGTTCGGTTTCAGACCCGGCCATTCTACCCTGGACATGATGCTCCGATACTCTCCCAACAATGAACGGAAGCCTTCACTGTCAGACAAAAGATCAGGGCCGTCTCTCTGGAAATATCTCGAGCATTTGATACAGTCTGGTACCCCACCTTGATCTCCAAACTCTCTGCCTTATCGTATCCAAGGCCACCGCCACTCATGAATCACCGACTTCCAGCGTGTAGCTCTTCGTGGGATCCTCCAATTCCTCTCTCCATGTCAAAGCTGGAGTGCCACAAGGCAGAGTCTTGGCCCCAGCCTTGTTCCTCATCTTCATCAATGATCTGATTCCCTGGGAAATCCTGCCTATCTCGTTGGTGATGATTCCACCCTCTGAGCTTGTATCATTTATTATCCTACAGGTGGTTTAGGAAGCACCATCTACCTCTCTGGATATAATCAGGAGCTGAACAACACTTAGAAAACGTCTTTCAAACCCAACAAATCCCACACACTCACCTTGTCTCGCCAAAATAACCTTCTGGCAAACCATCTCATCTACTTCCAAAACAAACCAGTTGAAGAGGTTAAATCACACAAACTTTTGGGACTCACCGTCAGCCATGATCTTTCTTGGGCAAACCACATTTCCAAGATGGCCTCCAAAGACAGCCACTGACGGGGCATCCTTTGTTGCACATCGTATTTCCTTGGCCAATCTGAACTTATGACAACCTATAAGGCCTTCATTTGGAGCTCGATGGAGTACTGCTCTCCCCTTTTAGCTGGTGCCCATGCCTCACACATTGCCATTCTTGATGCCATGAAAAGCAAGATCCTAAAAATCATTGGCCTTTTCCCACAATGAAGCAGAGTATATAGTTGGTGGCAAACAGGTTTCACACACTTCACAGACAGCTTCGTTGCCTCTCTGTATTCTACCACAACCTTTTTGGTCTTGAGCCCTCTGCCCTCTCTTGTCTCGGTCTCTCCCAGGTTTCTGCAGGGTGCACATGGTCTTCCAATAACCCTCTTGTTAAACTCCCAAAATCCAGGCTCACTGCTCACCTCCACTCATTTGTTACACGTTTCTACCGCCTGTGGAACCAACTTCCCCAGTGTTTAGTCCCATTCTTCTCTCCAGGGTTTCCAGACAACTGTCAACCACTACCTCAGGTCATCCCACATCCATAGTCATTATCTATATATATAAAGCAGTAAAATATGTTTGTTTGTTTGTCCTATTATAACTCGAGAACTACTCATCGCAGAGAAAAACCAAAGGCATATTCGGAATCAGTACGTCTCAGAGCAACTACAGCACACCTTAAATTTTTAAAAACTTCGGGTTTTAAAATTAGCATATCAGCACAGAAGCGCTAGCAGAAGAGGGAGGGAATCGAAGGGAGGGAGCGCAGCGCTCCCTCTAGCGCTTCGCAGCGCCAGCGCTTCTGTTAGCGTAATGGTGCACAGGCGGTTCTCACTCTTGCGCATGCGCAAATGCGCTGTTCCGATGCTTCATGTTCCTGCAAAGACTTTGGCGCATGCGCAAATGACGACACATGGGCCACTGTATGTTCGTTTAATACGTACGCGCTTTGATGGGCGGGGCGTATGGCGTTCATGAAATGGTCGAATGCGGAAGTGCTTGAAACCGTTGCGAGCGACTCGCACGATCTCTTGTCATGGTCCACAAGATTATCACAGAGACGTGCAGCTTCCAGCATTACGAGATATGATCGAGACCTAACTTTTGAGACCAGTCCCAGCCTTCTAGGCCCCGTGGTTGGTTCAGACGACCCCGACAAAGGACGTGTTGGATTTTATCGTGAGCCGATTCGAGCGCAGACGTGCCGGCGAACAAAACCAGTCATATATTTTTAACGCGTGGTTCGACTTTTACAAAATAAACTTTTTCTTGAAGGGCTGAACCGTGCGCTCACAACGATATCGAGTTTGACCCTGGGAGAGCCGTTTTGCGACGGCAAAGGCGCCTTGTTTTCCGTGATGACCATGTCGTGCTGCATAGATTACCATAAATTATAATATATTACCGGCGGCGCGTTCCGTGACGTCACGGCTCACTTAATTGCAATTATCTCTGGGATTCCTTGGCCGAATCGTACCAACTTCTATCTATATATATAAAGCAGTAAAGTATTTGTTTGTTTGTTTGTCCTCTTATAACTCGAGAACTACTCATCGCAGAGAAAAACCAAAGGCATATTCGGAATCAGTACGTCTCAGAGCAACTACAGCACACCTTAAATTTTAAAAAACTTCGGGTTTTAAAATTAGCGTATTAGCGCAGAAACGCTAGCAGAAGAGGGAGGGAATCGAAGGGAGGGAGCGCAGCGCTCCCTCTAGCGCTTCGCAGCACCAGCGCTTCTGTTAGCGTAATTAACGTATTTCGGAACGTTAATTTTTCAACTTCATTATTCGGAATCAGTACGTCCCAGAGAAACTTCGTAATGTTAATTTTTCAACTTCATCCGATTGACATGGGACCAACGGCATGTGACAGAGAGTGAAACATACACATACACAGAGAGCTACATTTATTTGACGACAATGAGTTCCGACTTCCGGGTTCGTGCCGCCAACCCTGTTAGGCGCCTCTTGCGGCACACAGGGAATTACCAGTGAACTGGTACTCAATTTGCCGACCTCGGTAGGATGACAGGCTGAGTCAACCCCCCTGGTGTTAAGGGGGAGGAGGAGGGGAGGGGGAAGAGGAGGGAAGGGGAACGGGGGGAGGGGAATGGGGGGAGGGGAACGGGGGGAGGGGGTAGAGGGAGGGGGAGGGGGGGGAGGGGGGGAGGCGGAGGGCGGGAGGGGGAGGTGAAGGGGGGTGGGGGAGGGGAAGGGGGAGGGGGAGGGGAAGGGGGAGGGGGGAGGGGAAGGGGGAGGGGCTCTTCTTCCCCCAGGCACCCCCACACCCTCCCCTCCCCCCTCCCCTCCTCTTCCCCCTCCCCTCCTCCTCCCCCGCCCGGCAATGCCGGGTACTTCTGCTTGTCTCTTATATTCCAAATGACCCAATTCCTATGAGCACTCTCCTTTTCCAGGTCATTGTACTTTTCCCCCATTCCACAACCTCTTCTCATTTGGTAGTTGGCGGTTGGTTTTGTCCATTTCTGTTTCATCCCTGCTTTCCCCTTCTTTTTCTTCTTGCTGTGTTTCATTCAGTTTGTGTGCAGCTTGTTCCCCCCTGATGTGCCCTTCTCCCCTTCCCCTTGATCTCAATCTCACATCTGCTGTGCTGTTGGTGTTTCTCCCTTTAAATTTGCTCTCACTCTTCCATGAGCTCTATTAAGGTGGTGAGGAGAGGAGGAATATTTCTCTCTAATTGCTACAATAACTGTGGAGAGAAAAGCAATGATACAAACATGGCATAGCCAGTACATAAGCATGCTCTGGAAAGTTACATCACTTCACGCAAGGTCAGTGGCAGTCTTTGTCTCAGATCAAGTCCGGTTTACGTCTTTGTCTGCACATGTTACAGCTCTTCCACGACCCTGCGGCGACGTAAAGAGTAAAAGTAAAACAAATCCAAACCCAATCTGAGAAAAAGAAAGTATTATTGTCAGTATGAGGCATTTAAATGAGAAGCTCACCAAAGTCATTTGATTGTGAATATAGAGGTGACAAGACCAACAGTTGACCGAGGTAACAAAAATAACGTGCATTACATGGAATACATTGCAATGACAATCTAATAGAGACAAGCTGGAGAAAACAAGGTAAGATGACACCATGCATGCGGCAAATGAAAACTGATCCTTGTAAGGGGGCCAGGCTTGCCTACATTTGCAAACTCTCACTGCCACAACATTTTTCCAGAAAGGACAGCATGACATCTGAATCAAACAAAGTGTGCACAAGGAAAAGCACCACAAAAAAAACAAACAAAAAAAACAACAAAAAAAAACAAACAAGAAAACACTTACTGTTTTCAAGGACGTTATAAAAGACATAAACAACAGGCATGAACAAGCATTCTGAGTATTGCGCTGCAATACATGTCCCCTACCAAAGTTCAAAGTGCCATAACTTTGTCAAAAATGATCGAAAATCCAAATTTATGCACGGTTGATGCTGGTTTTCAAACTTGATCTGAGGTATGCTGAGACACGTGTCACCCCTCGCCTCGTTGATAAGCCCGCAAGGTCGCTCCGTGGAGCGGCCTGCACGTATTGCACTGTGTGAATTATTACCAACTCACAGTCTGAGGTACTAGCGATTCAAGATATCCATTTTTTTATGGCACATTGGAGAAGCCAATGCGAGGTTTCTTCTTCCTCAGCTTGTCACAACTCTGTCAAATGCGATCGATTTTAAAAAGTCAGAATTTGACCAAATCTGTTTTATTCGTTTGTTAATATACCTCAGCTAATGACAAATCTTAAATTATAATTTTATTTGAGGTTAAAATGACCGCGACAGGTCGTGTCCAACGATGCTTTCAGTCTGTACATGTGATAAATAATTAAATCCGCAAACTTGACGCCTCTTCTTCTTCACGCAATAACAACTTCTAGCTTCCAGATCGTACATCCAATCATCTTGAAATTTTGCACACTTGTTACTCTTCATGACTTCTATTATAGTATGAAGTTTCACGTCGATCAATAAAGCGATTCAAGAGATATCCATTTTTAAAATATTTTCGTTGAATTAACGATATCTGCCAAACCACGTGAGCTATCGCAAATTCCAAAAGGACATTTTAGTAGACTGACATGCGGAACAGATCTGTGAAGTTTCCCCTCAATTGGATCAAAAATGAGGGAGGGGCTCGGTTTTAAAGGTTCATGCTTAAAAATGTCATAACTCTGAAACCATGTGACGCATGATGTCATGCTCGGTGACTTTTTTGTTCGTCATGGGTATGCGATTCTGCTTGCAAAGTTTGGCCTCGATATGTTCAGCCGTTGCAGAGAAAAAGGGGTTTTTGTGTTTTTCACGAAAAACAATATGGCGCCCGAACCACGTGACCTGTGACGTCATAATTACCATTAAAACATTATACAGACCGAGTCTCTCCTATGGTGAAAATTTGATCTCAATCGGTCCTATTATTGCAGAGAAAATCTTTTTTAAAGGAAATTAAAACTTAAAATGGCACTGAGTTAAGGATCATCAGAATTATCAGAATTTCCAAAGTTCAGTGCCATAACTTTGTCAAAAATGATCGAAACGTCGTGAAGTTCGAACTTGATCTGTAACTTATCATGAGGAAACGATGTGCCAAGTTTGTAATCATTAGCATTAAGCGTTTAGAAAAAAGGTCCGGAAAACTGTTCTTTGCGTGACGGACTGACGGACTGACAGACTGACAGACTGACGGACGGAGGGGCGGCGTGCAAACCTATAGTCCCCTCCGGTGTACACCTAATACTAATACAATGTGTTACATGGGCTAATGTAATAGACACTGGGTAATACCCAGAATTAATTAATCATTTTGCCTTTAAACCTCTTTAAATCTTTATTTAAATGGAATTATATAAGTGAAGACTGCAGCACACAAATCACCTTTATAATACTTACAATAATCATGCTATATATCTATCTATAGCACAAGAGGGCATGGCTAGTGGAATGGTACAGTATCGGGGCGAAGAAGAGGCCGTCTGTGGCTCTGTACGATGCCCATTGATGCTGTATTACATGGTGATCAATAAAGGCTCCATCTCCTAAACTGCAACTCAACATCGTCTAATTGCAGACTAGCAGGAGTACCTGGCATTGCTGGGGGTGCGGGTCAGGAGGGGGAGGGGTGAGAAAGGAAGTGGGGGGGGGGGGAGTGGAAAGGGGAGGGGAGACAGAGGTGAGGGGAGAGGAAGGGTAAAGATATACAGTAAAACTTTGACTATAACATGCACTTTTTTTTTACCCAAAAATCATTTTAAAGTTAGAGGTGCGTATTATACATAGGTCTAATTTTTTATGTGTCTTTTTTCAGATTGAAACGATCGTCGAGGACGTCTTCGAAAATGGAAGTGGCAATACTCAAAGAAGAACAACAAAGAATAGCCAAATGTTTAATATAGAATATTGTTATGTTTGTGGGCTAGTGATATGTAGAGTCAGGTAGATTTGTGTAGGTATCATGCTCCGGATGTCGGGTAAGAACCATCACCATGTAATAAGTTTTGTTTAGTGGAATGTCGGAGTAAGGTGTATCTTCGTCTCCATTACGAGGAATGGGGCATGTTAACTTGTATAGGGATTATGTTAATTCCCCTGTTCATCAAAACTCAGTAATTTATCCTTTATCTCTTTTGGCACCGCACCATAGACACTAGTGAGGAAATGCCCATTAATTAAAACTGCGCACACGGGCCCTTGACAATTCCTGACATGACCCAACGAGCTGATCAAAGATAGGTGCACAATTAAACCACACGTTTTTATTTTATTTTCATATTTCCCTTCATCTGTGTTTATAAGTCTGGTGAGGGAGCGCTCCATATAGGGAATTTAGTTTTACCGTCACGTTTTTCTTGTTACCCGGCATTCCATAAAATAAACCTGGTTATTTTTTTACATTTTTAATCCGGTCTTTGTTTGACTTTATTTTCCACAGGTTTGAGGACTGCGGTGGGACCACAGGTAAGCTCTTCGGCTTCCTCTTCTTCTTACTTCCTCCCACGCATGTATAGTAAAATCCGCATTTGGGCATCGCCTCCGAGTTGAAGCTTGCGTTCGTTTGGCCTTCCGTGCTACCCTATGGTATTCACCAAGGGTAGTCACACGACAATATATAATCTGCAAGTTCACAATCATGAAGTAAGTATGTAAACCAGTGTTCTATTAAGTGTTGATTTTAATGTCTGGCAAGTTCTAAAGTTATTCTACTAATGGAAAAAATTATACCGGTAATTGAATGGATGTTGGAACGGACTTATGCACGATGGTCGTTCGACGACGGACGGAGAGACTGTGCCGCTTCATAAAACGATCTCCCCATCCACGTGATGCCTTGAGGGTGACCATCTTTGGCAGCGTCTTCGCAAGCATGGCGGCTTTCACACGTACCTCCGAAATGCTGACGTTACCGCCTTGTTGCCGACGATCTGTGACCCAAATGAGCAGTTTGGCCTCGAGCTCGGGATGGGTGGCCGCATGACACCGTTCGGCCATTTTGCTTTGTGGTAGAGACTGCAAACGCTCCTTCTGTCGTCTCCATAATCTGATGTTCACCTCAGATATTCTGTCCAATTCCCACCCAGCACCTCTGTTTCCGTGATCTTCAGCGTATCGAACAATGTTTAGTTTTTGAGTCGCGGTGTATGATCATCGTCTGGAACTCATGGTTAATTACGGTAAGAAAACTAGTGGAAATAGAAGTCGGTGGTAAATCTTATGAACAACTGAATGAAGCTGTTAAAGAACACTTGGGTTTTATAATAAATTATAGCCAATCATCAGCAACTTGAGTACCACGTGATTGTCGTCCGACAATAGGCTACGGGTTGCTGCATTGGATTGCTATCCGACTTCCGTCGTTTATTACCCTGTGCTCGCGAAGCGAAAAGTGGGGTTATGCATTCAGTTGCGTACATGTGCCTTGTCTGCATTTTTAAAATTCATTTTCTCGGCAACCGTTTCGGTCCGATTGACACGAAAGTTTACCATGGAAGCGCCTCCGCCTGCAGAATTTTTTTATTCATAATGACGTCATAACTCACGTGGTACGGACGCCATCTTGGAAAAACGTTACAC
Source organism: Myxine glutinosa (assembly GCF_964187855.1). Lineage (NCBI taxonomy): Eukaryota > Metazoa > Chordata > Myxini > Myxiniformes > Myxinidae > Myxine > Myxine glutinosa. The sequence continues at coordinate 158,960,039 of NC_136262.1, forward strand.
CTCTGTCTCCCAAACCGCTCAATGGAAAAAATTGAAACATGGCTCATTGTCAAGTACTCCCCATAGGGAATAAGATATGTTGATGGTGATGTCATCAGTGCCTTAATTATGACGTCAAAATTCGACATGCACAACGCTTGATCTGATCAGTATAAATAAAACAAAAATTCCTCTGCAACTGTTAGACATGTTATGACACTTGTTAGACATGTTAGACACTGTTGTTAGACACTGTTAGATTCCGATGGACACGACATTTTCAGAATATGTGCGGCTCCTCCTGTAGAATTTTAAAATGATAATTAGAGCATCATAGGTCACGTGGTACAGACGCCATTTTGGAGAAAAAAAAATCTAAATTAGTTGCACCTCTATATCTCCGAAACCGCTCCATGGAAAAAAGTGAAACATGGCTCATTGTAAAGAACTTAATATGGGCAATATGTGTTAACGATGACGTCCTTGGTGCCATGATTATGACGTCATAATTCGACAGGGACAACGCTTAGTCTGATCAGTTTGAAATGTATTGAGCGTGATCTATGCAACAATTATGTTAGAGAATATAAATTTATGATGTCATCGCTCACGTGGTCTGGCAGCCATATTGGATCAAAGAAAAGAAAATGTTCAAAAACAGAAGAGTTGGCTCGCAACAAGTTGACTGCGCAGGGTAAGTATTGCCGTGATATTCTTTCATTAGCGCCACTCTGTTGAACTATTACGAAATCATGGCCGACAGTCGTGGTTGAGATTGACTTGACCCTTTTTAACAGATGTAATAACATGTTTTACGTCGATATTTTTCATTTGAGTGTTGAAATGGGGGTGCGTATTATATATAGGTCTATAGATTTTTACACCGCGACAAAAGTCCAAGTTGGGGGTGCGCGTTATGCACAGGGGCACGTTATAGTCGAAGTTTTACGGCACTACATATGCATCTTTTGGGGAGGAGTGGGTGGCTTTGACATGCCCCTCCGTTTTGGGGGATGAGGGAGGAGGGGGAGGAGGGAAGGAGGAAAAATGTACCTGTGCAAAGAGTGCTTTAACCTCAGTATTGCCTTGGTAAAAAAGGAAATTGTAATACCCTCTACCACCATCACCAGGTGGCGCTACACGCTACACATTTACATAGAGAATTTACTCACCTCTCCCGGTCCTCCACATCCCCACATGAGGCCTCGGCCACATAGCCTGTGTTACCCCCCCCCCCCCCCCCCCCCCCCCAGACAAAGTTGTATTTGTACCCCGAGTAAAGTATAAAAGTGTTTATAGCTGGAGTACCTGGCATTGCTCAAGCAAAAAAGAAACATTAACATCTATCTATAATGCCAGTAATCTCTGTGTGTCTGTCTGTGTGTCTGTGACCGCTGTTTCTCGACAACTACCGGTCCGATATACTTGAAACTTGCCAGGTATATTGCTGGGGACCCGAGGATGTGCCTTTTCAAGGTTTGAAATTAATCGGACAAGTACTTACCGAGCTATGGCGATTTAGCCGTTCGCCGTTCGCTTTGCCGTTGCGAATGGACCAAACCATTCATGTAAATAGAGGGGGGGGGGGTTCTGTGGTCGTTCGCTTTGGCTTTGCGAATGGACCAAACCATTCATGTAAATAGAGGGGGGGGGGTTCTGTGGTCGTTCGCTTTGGCTTTGCGAATGGACCAAACCATTCATGTAAATAGAGGGGGGGGGTTCTGTGGTCGTTGCGAATGGACCAAACCATTGTTTTTTTTTTGCAGTTTTTTTTTTTTTTGCAGTTTTTTTTTTTTTGCAAGGAACGGGCACCCACGTACGGGCACGTCCTAGCTTATATATAGTACGGGCATGCCCTAGTATTTGAAATGAGGGCAAATATAATGGAAAAACAATTACATCCAAATTGTATGTAATGTACGTCCATCCCCCCTAGGGTGCATCAAACGCCCTTAGGTTCTTGTATTTTAATGTCTATTCTCTCAAATGTTACACTTGTTGGTAGAAGTATGTATGCAAAAAATAAATGAAATCAGAGGTGGTCCTGGGTGGCCACCGGCCACTTTTATATATTTAGGGCCATTTTCGGGGCCGCACTATGTAAAAATGTTTGATTTTGTTATTTTACACCCAAACCTAGTCATGTTTGGTATCAAATTGAAGGTCTTGATGAGAGGAATACAAATATAACAATTTTATGCAAAAAACGATGGTTTGATAATTAGTTTGTATTTTTACATGAATGAAATCGGAGGTCTAATCGTGGGTCCCATACTAGTAGTCTAATAATATCCTTTATTTTCTTTCAGATGGCAGATAAGAAGACCAGATTAGCAAGTGCCATTTTTGGTCTTGGCAATGCTTTTACAGAAGCAGATGGTACATTGACAGGAGTCCGCCTCCCAACTTGCCGGCAGGTTCTTCGATGCGTGATGTGGTACATCCAGAAAGAAATATGTGAAGGCAAACAAACTGAGCCACTGAAATGGAAATCTGCCAGCATCGTCCTTATCCAGCTGAAAAAATTCTACACTAAAGCAAATATTCCTATGCTTTCAGACCATCAATGCTGCAAACTAATACTTGACCTTCTTAATGACAATAACAAATTGCGTCAAATACCTGTTTCTCGCCGAGAATCTCCAAGCACTTTGGCTAAGTTGCAAACCATGAATGAACGTCTTGATAAGACCTTTGGTGTATGGACAAAAGATGCAATGACAAACATTAAGAATGAGGAAGATAGAGTATTTTTAGAGTCAATGAAATCTGACAGAGTAGCCTCATTTGGTGGTGTTGACAAGAAGAAAGTTGATAAAGATCATAGAAAAGAAAAACGCCTCTTAGCGGAAGCTTCAAGACGAGAACGTCATGAATCATCCAGTGTACAAGAGATGACAATTAGTTCTGTATGCTCTGATGATAGTGACTCTGCAGATAGCTTGGAAGAAACTGAAGAAGAGGCGATTCCAGAGTTTCAAAGGAAGCGTAGTCACCACAGATCAACATATGCAGGTACATCTGCCTTTATTCCTCATGATATTCTGAAAAGACATTCAGTTGTGTCTGTTGCTACTCGACTAAACATAACTCCTGTTCAACAGGTTGCGCTCACCAAAGCTGTAATTCAAGAGGCAGGAGGTGATCCACGTCGTGTGGCCAAGTCGTACTCAACTGCTGATAAGGCTCGACGATCAATAACAAGTGCTATCGCCAAAGATATTCAAGAAAATTGGATCGCCCCAACAGCTGCAACACTTCACTGGGATGGCAAGCAGATACCAACGCTCACAAACAAGAATGTCAAGGAAGAAAGATTGCCAGTGTTGGTTGGGAATGCCACTGATGTAAAGCTACTGGGGGTGGCTAGATATCCTCCTGGAAGTGATAGGTCATCAGGTGACATCATTGCCGAGCACACTTACACGTATCTACATTCATGGAAGTGCAAACAATCAGTTGTCAACTTATGTTTTGACACAACAGCATCAAACACTGGACACGTTACAGCTGCCTGTGTTACCATTCAATCAAAACTGGACCGTGCTCTTCTGTGGTGTGCATGTCGCCATCATGTTGGAGAGGTAATCCTGGATCATGTGTTTGACGTTCTCAAAATTGAGGCATCAAAGTCTCCAGAAGTATCTTTGTTCCAAAAATTCCAGAAGAATTGGGAACGCATATCGCATGCAAAGAATGAAAGTTTAACCAAAATTGACATTTCCATGTACAATGACTATGCACAACAGCTGCTTTTATCCTGCAAAAACAAGGTTTTAAGCACAATCCGCACAAGCGCTTCATACTGTAGGGAAGACTACAAGGAAATGGCACAACTCTGCCAGGTAGTCCTCGATGATGATGTCACAAAACAAGGAACACTCCACAGACCAGGGGCCATGCATAAAGCAAGGTGGATGTCAAAGATTCTTTATTCCATCAAAATATGCCTACTTGAAGAGCAAATTTCTCTACTACCTCGAGGAACTGTAACAACACAACATCAACAGAAAAAACTGAAGGAGTTTGTTGTTTTTGTTGTTTATATTTATTGTGATTGGTGGCTCATATGTCAGTCTGCTTCAAATGCCCCATGGTTTGATTTGTGCTTTTACAAGACTCTGCTCAACTATAAAGCTGTCAACTCAACCATTTCAGTCAGCGCTGTGAAAGCCTTTGATAGACATTTGTGGTATTTAACCCCAGAACTGGTTGTTTTGGCACTGCTCAGCAATGCAATTCCTCAAAAGGATCGTCGTGCCCTTGCAGATGTGTTACTGGCCATACAACCAGATGAAATGCCAAGCACTCCAAAACACCGCTACGGTTCTGGATATGGCAAACCGTCATTTCCAAAAATTACAGAAGCGACAACCCTGGCTGATCTTGTGAACGAGGACTCGTGGTTTACAGTAAACCTTCTTCACCTAGATATGACCTTCCTAACAGAGGATGTTGACACTTGGCAGAACAATGAGCACTTCAAGGCAGCCAAGTCCATTGTGGATGGGCTTAATGTTGTGAATGACCCTGCGGAGAGAGCAGTAAAGCTCGCAACTGATTTTGTCTCAACTGCAAGAAGAGAAGACCACTTCCAAAATCTTCTTCAAGTGGTTGAATGTGACCGCAAAGCGAGGCCAAATTTGCGGAAACGAGCAAAGTTGGAGTAGTGACATTGGCGTTGTGCTTAATACATTTTCAAACTTTTAATCAATGAAAGTACAATACTACAACACTGTACTACAACTTTGTAATATGAAGAACGATTTTGGTTAATTTTACATTGACATGTAAGGTTGTTTTAACTGTTTGATATTAGGCATTTAGTAAAAGTAGGACTTTACTTTTGTATATAGGTATAATGGTTAATTTTACATTATCTTGTAGTTAATTTTACATTATCTTGTAAAGTAGTTTAGCTGTGGCCCTAAATGGCCCTAAATATATAAAAGTGGCCGGTGGCCACCCAGGACCACCTCTGATTTCATCTATTTTTTGCATACATACTTCTACCAACAAGTGTAACATTTGAGGGAATAGACATTAAAATACAACAACTTTTTGAAAATCATGGGGCGTTTGATGCACCCTAATCCCCCCCCCCCCCCAAAGCCCTCGCCCTCTCTCAGATCTCTCGATGTCTCCATGTCTCTCGGTCCCTGCTCTCAAATGTTGTGTTTGTGTCCTTCCCCCTCTCTCCCCATCTTGTCTACCGCTCCCGATGTTATATGTTTTATGTGTCGGTTTGTCTTTCTGTGTGATTAATGTTCGCTCTTTCACGAGCCTCGATCTTGTATACAAAAAAAAAAAAAAAAAAAAAAAAAAAAATCAGAATCCATCACAAATGTCAAATCATCATTTTACCTTTTTGTTGAATATATGCTGGTGAATGTGCCGTTCACAACGTTTCTGAGTTAAGTATGATGACGTTCAAGAAGAAGCCTTACCATCAACTTCAACCACTTCCGGAATTGTTTTATTACTAATCAAAAAGGCTTGGAAACTATAGAGTGATTTTTTTTAAATAAATAAAAAAACGAACTGTTTTTTTTTTCTTTCAATTTTTTAAATTATTTTTTGCTTGAAACACTCCCAGGCACTCACTGATGAAGCTCCGAAAGTTTGACGAAGATGCGTTCAGCCATCTCTGAGAAACATGGCAACACACACACACACACACACACACACACACACACACACACACACACACACACACACACACGCACCAACGGCTCTCTTATACAATAGAAGATAAGTGTGTGGTGTACAAGCCTGCTTCAGTAGCATTAAACTTCCAGATTATCTTATAACGATCTTTAAAATGATTATTAACATTAAAATTGAAATACAGCTTTGCTGGTGTACGATACAGGGTATCGTGTTCTATAAACTCTCTAGTTTATTCCGCAGTTGTTTTAGCCAATTCTGTGAAGTGCACTCATTCAATCCATTTCAAAAGTGATGGAAATTACAATCACAGAGGAAGAGTTTTGAATTACCCTAGGATCCTAAACTCATGTGGACATCGAAGAGTCCACTGGCTGCATCGACCAAGCTTAAAAGCTTTGAAACTTGGTGTGTTTGAAAAGTGGCTTTAACAGCTCGAAGAAACACGTTTAAACAAAAACGAACTTGGTAGGATGCAAAGATGGACAGTAAGTCCCATTTTTCCAAAATTCTAAAGGGTTCAGTTTGTGAAATCTTGTGGTATCAAAGTGACGTCTCAATTATGTGCAACATACTTGAAAATATTCTGCTTGAAATTCAAATTCTTCAAATCTCATGTTATCTGGCAGAGCAGATTTTTTTAAAGGACCAAGCCACATAGAACAGTGGAATAATGGGGGAAATAATAATCAGGCAGACGAGAACACACTGCAGATGCATCACAACGCAAGGAAAGTAGTTGCATACCAAAGGAGTACTTTTAAGTAAATAAATAAATGAACAGGATTATAACTAATTAATTCTTATATGTGGGAAAATTACATGCCCAGAACAGGAATCTCTGCTTCCGGGGCACACGTTGCCAACCAATGGAGGGGACAAATCCATGTCCGCTATTACAAACACCTCTGGGGGCATGAGCAATAAGGCTCAAGTGAGAACCCTCTCGTGAGCAGGCCGTGCGTGCTCCTATGGTTGGCAGCGAGTGCCCCGGAAGCATTGACGGAAAGAGTGGCAATTCGATGTTTGGGAAAATTGCATGCTCAGTCAGCACTGGTACGGTTTTCCAGTATTCCAATTTCCAGTATTTTCCAGTATTTCAAGTTGGCAGCGAGTGCCCCGGAAGCATTGACGGAAAGAGTGGCAATTCGATGTTTGGGAAAATTGCATGCTCAGTCAGCACTGGTACGGTTTTCCAGTATTCCAGTTTCCAGTATTTTCCAGTATTTCCAGTATTTCCAGTTGGCAGCGTGTGCCCCGGAAGCATTGACGGAAAGAGTGGCAATTCGATGTTTGGGAAAATTGCATGCTCAGTCAGCACTGGTACGGTTTTCCAGAGGATCTGGGTTCGATTCTCGGTCTGGGTATTTAATTTTCGACATATAACAATTAAAAAGGAGTACTTGTCTCATCACATAAAATAAAGCTCAAATATAAAATTGGAAAAGGGGAACAAGATGAGGGAGGGGGTGGTGGGGATTGCTGGGAAAAAGCTTGTAACCTGGACGGGCAGGGGCTGCACAGGGAGATAAAAAGACTGCAAGGCCACGTGGGGCAGTTTTCAAGTTTTCATATTTTCTGGACGGGCAGGGGCTGCACAGGGAGATAAAAAGACTGCAAGGCCACGAGCCAGGACAAACTTGTGCCTGTAGGTAATCTCAAGATCAGTGATTCTTTGGAGATTAACTTGGAGCCCAACACAGATCTGCTGGTGGTGAGGTCCAGGAAACACCAGAGACCGTACCTCTCCAAAAGAATGAACACAAACTAAATTGTGGGATTTATGATCCAGTTGTTGTGGAGACAAAATGAGAGTGTGGGTGAGTCTTTCCGGTACAATAAGACCAGTTTCATATTTTCTCGAGAGGGACAGGCAGTCTGACTGTGGGACGGCAGAGGAACAGTCTTGTTCAGTGCGAGGTCATCGGTGAAGTGACACAATGAATATTCCAGCAACCAAGAGAGGTCGTCGAGCACTGTAGACTAATAAGACCATGAGCCACAGAATGCCATGTTGAGGAACGCTAACCTATGCAGGTAAACAAACACAGGCCTGTTTCAAGATATAGATTTCCTTTATGGAACTGCAAAGCAAAACATCGTTACAATTGTTGTTCTACTTTTAGAAAACCGTCATTCAGTTTTGAAATGCGGAACTGACTTTCCTGGCAAGTAAATAATAATTGAACTACAGTATTAGAAAACAATTATATCCTTCAAGTCGGCCGATTCATTCACCTAGTGATTGTGAACTTGAGATTTTTATTTTATTCCAAAAAAAAAAAAAAAAGATCCTCACGCAGAGGCAGGTCGCCTGGGACAGACCGACGCAGGCCACACGATGCCCGTGGGGCAGATCGGTCCGTGGGACAGACCGACGCAGGTCGCACGATGCCCGTGGGGCAGATCGATCCGTGGGACAGACCGACGCAGGTCGCACGATGCCCGTGGGGCAGATCGATCCGTGGTACAGACTGACGCAGGTCGCAAGATGCCCGTGGGGCAGATCGATCCATGGGACAGACCGACGCAGGCCACACGATGCCCGTGGGGCAGATCGGTCCGTGGGACAGACCGACGCAGGTCGCACGATGCCCGTGGGGCAGATCGATCCGTGGTACAGACTGACGCAGGTCACAAGATGCCCGTGGGGCAGATCGATCCGTGGGACAGACCGACGCAGGTCGCACGATGCCCGTGGGGCAGATCGATCCGTGGGACAGACCGACGCAGGTCGCACGATGCACGTGGGGCAGATCGATCCGTGGGGCAGATCGATCCGTGGGACAGACCGACGCAGGTCGCACGATGCCCGTGGGGCAGATCGGTCCGTGGGACAGACCGACGCAGGTCGCACGATGCATGTGGGGCAGATCGATCCGTGGGACAAACCGACGCAGGTCGCACGATGCCCGTGGGGCAGGCCGATGCAGGTCGCACGATGCCCGTGGGGCAGATCGATCCGTGGGACAGACCGATGCAGGTCGCA
>NC_136262.1:158973673-158998673 GCF_964187855.1 Myxine glutinosa
TTGTTACCTCGGAGACATGCTGAATGGAGAAGGTGGATCAGACTCGGCAACGGTTGCTAGAGTGAGATGTGTATGGAAGAAGTTTCGGGAACTGAGTGGCGTGCTGATGATGAGGGGAGTGTCGTTGAAGCTGAAGGGAAAGGTGTATGCTGCATGTGTGAGAAGTGTTATGATTTATGGGAGCGAGACATGGGTAATGAACGTAAAGCAGCAACGAAGGCTGGAAAGGGTGGAAATGTGAATGGTTCGGTGGATGTGTGGAGTATCATTGAGAGAGAGGAAGACAACAACACAACAACAGGCATTTTAAAGGCCATTTTACCTGCAAGAGCGGGGGTTCGCCAACCTGCAAGAGACAACAACAACAACAACAACATGCATTTTAAAGGCCATTTTCCCTGCTAGAGCGGGGGTTAGCCTTGCGGTCCCCATGACAATCTTCTCCATTTTGCCCTATTTTCTGCATCTCTCCTTGTTAACCCCCTTGCCCGCATTTCTTCTTCCACCATCTTTAGCCAAGTCTTTTTCGGTCTTCCCCGTCCTCTGCTTCCTTCTACATTCATTTCCATCACTCTTCTCAACCAGTCACTTTCATCCTTCCTCAACACATGACCAAACCATGTCAACCTGTTCCTCTTCACAGCATCAATCACAGGCTCTATTCCCATCATCTTTCGCAATTCATCATTTGTCTTCCTCTCTCTCAACGATACTCCACACATCCACCGAACCATTCGCATTTCCACCCTTTCCAACCTTCGATCCTGCTCTACGTTCATTACCCATGTCTCGCTCCCATAAATCATAACACTTCTCACACATGCAGCATACACCTTTCCCTTCAGCTTCAACGACACTCCCCTCATCATCAGCACGCCACCCAATTCCCGAAACTTCTTCCATGCACATCTCACTCGAGCAACCGTTGCCGAGTCTGATCCACCTTCTCCATTCAGCATGTCTCCGAGGTAGCAAAATGTTTTCACACCTTCCAGCTTCACGCCGTCTCCAAGATCCAACTCAACATTTCCTCCATCTGCAGCTCCCTCTGTGCACACCTTACATTTGAATGTAGCTGCCACACTGGTTAATGACCCTCTCAGACCACTACATTTTTGATGAACCCACTCAGCGCACATTGTACATTGAATGGAGTTCACTCCGACAACCTTCCTACACACAGCACAGGGCCACTTCCCAGTTCTTTCCACCTCACCACATGCTTTACCACTTGCCATCACCTTCGTCTTTCCGATATTCACCTTCAGACCTTTTGTCTCCATACATTCCTTCCACGTGTTCATCTTTTCCTTCAGTCCATCCATACTTTCCGCAATCAACACCAGATCATCTGCATACAACAACTCCCACGGTAAACCCTCCTTTACGTTCTGAGCCAGCACCTCCATCACAGCTACAAATAGTAGTGGACTTCGTACCGACCCCTGATGCATTCCCACCTTCACCTCAAACTCACCACTGTTCCCGTCCTTCGTCCTTACAGCTGTGCGCGCTCTTTTGTACATTGCCATCACAACTCTGATCAACCATTCCTCCACTCCTAACTTCCTCAATGCCCATGTCAATACTTTGTGTGGTACCCTATCGAATGCTTTCTCCAGATCAACAAACCCAAGAAACAACTTCTTCCTCTTCTCCATGTACTTCTCCTGCAACTGCCTCACAATGAAAAGCGCGTCTGTCGTTCCTCTTCCTGGCATGAATCCAAACTGCATTTCGTCGATCTTCACTTTCTTCCTTATCCTCCTCTCCAACACCCTTTCCAATACCTTCATTCCATGCTCCAATAACTTTATCGCTCGGTACGAGCCACACTCCAGAGGGTCACCTTTCCCCTTGTATAGAGGGATGAGGGTACTCAGTTCCCAATCCACTGGAATGCGGCCTTCTTTCACCACCAGATTACAGATCTCTGTCATTCTCTTCACACCCCAACTTCCTGCTGCCTTCAACATATCTCCCACAACTCCCGTCGGCCCTCCCGCTTTTCTACCCTTCATTGCTTTTATCGCTTCCTCAACTTCCTTCTCAGTTATCTTCTCTGCCGGTCCTAAAACAGGGTTACTCTCTATGTTGCCATCCCATTCATTCTCTGTATTCAACAGCATTTCCATATATCTTTTCCATCTTCCTTTCATTCCATCTGGGTCGACAACGATTTGTCCCACTTCATCCTTCAAGCAACTCACCCCCATCACATCACACCTCTCTTTCGCTATCTGCTTTGCAATCCTGAATACTGCTTTCTGACCCTCTTCCGAATCCAAGCGTTCTCCGAACATTTTCCTACATGCCTCCTGCGCCTTTGCTACCTCTTTCTTTGCAGCCTTCCTGGCTGCCGTATAACTTTCATGCTCTGCTGTTTCTGCTCCCGTACCCTTCGCCTTCTGCCACTCCTTGAACATCTTCCTCTTCTCGTCAATCCTCTTTCCAACTTCATCATCCCACCACCATGTTTCCGAGTGCCTCGGTGGTCCTTTTGTCCATCCACATACCTCACCAACGGCTCCCAACAGACAGGCTTTCATTGACATCCAACCACTTTCAAGCTCAACCACATCATCCTCGACCCTACTCAGCCTCTCTTTTAATGCCTCCCTTACTGTCACCTCTTTCAACCTCCACACCTTCATTCTCGGTTGGTGCTTCACCCGCCGAGCTCTCCTCGCACCTTTCACCCTTACGTCGCAGACAACCAAGTGGTGCTGTGAAACAGCCTCCTCCCCCGGGATCACCTTTGTGTCCCGGAGGTGCCCCCTATCTCGCCTACGCACCATCAGGTAGTCAACGGTTGTCGTCGACCCACCTGACGTGTATGTAACAAGCTTATTATCCTCTTTCTGGAACTGAGTATTACAAATCAACAAATCAGCTCCATCAGCAAACTCCAAAATCCTTTCACCTTCTCCATTTCTCACACCATATCTGTAACCCCCATGAACTCCGTCAAAACCATCCATACTCCTTCCCACATGTTGACATGACATATTTATTCTGCAAGAGAGAGGAAGACAAATGATGAATTGCAAAAGATGATGGGAATAGAGCCTGTAATGGATGCTGTGAAGAGAAACAGGTTGAGATGGTTTGGTCATGTGTTCAGGAAGGATGAAAGTGACTGGTTGAGAAGAGTTATGGAAATGGATGTAGAATGAAGTAGAGGACGGGGAAGACCGAGAAAGACTTGGCTAAAGATGGTGGAAGAAGAAATGCGGGCAAGGGGGTTAACAAGGAGAGATGTAGAAAATGGGGCAAAATGGAGAAGATTGTCATGGGGCCCGCAAGGCTAACCTCCGCTCTAGCAGGGAAAATGGCCTTAAAATGCCTGTTGTGTTGTTGTGTTGTTGAGGGAATGACCCAGGGGGTTAATCTGGGTGGAAGAAAGATTATGTTTTTGGATCGAGGATGATCTGAGATGGTGGTGAACAGCTGGCTTGAAGATCTGGAGGGAAGAATGAGATTGAAGAGGATGTAGAAGTTGACTCCACAGGTGGGAAAAAAATGAGTGGAGATGAGCAATGATCCTGTATTTAGGTAGTTTCACCTGAAGGGAGTTGATGGTGGACCATGTGCGACCTGCACAAGCATGGGGGTTTGGGGGGAGGGAAGGCAGGGAGGGTGAGTGGGGGTGGGGGAGACAAAGCATGAAAGAGCAGAGTGTACAAGACCACAAAGGAGGCAGTGCAAGATAGAGACCACTGACCTGTCTACGATGGCAAAGTAATAGGCCAATAGACTCAGCTTCATTGTGGGAGATTTCATGAAAAAGGAAAAGAAAATGTCAACAGTCTGCTACATATATGATGCGTCCATGTCTAGATGTTATTTGTGAACTTGGTAGTGAATGCAAGATTGGTAGTGAAGGGTTCGTGAACGTGAACTTGGTAGAGAAATTCGTGAATTTGGTGGTGAAGGGTCTGTGGCATTCAAATGTAGACGTCTTCATCCTTGCTGATGTGCCTTTCTCTGATTGAAGGTGTAAATGCATAATACATTCTAATGCAACCAGCCACCTGGCTTAAAGTTATGTTCCTCATGAATATCAATCTGTGCTTTTTGTAGGCTCATGCAATGGCACAGAAACTTTTGAAACTGGTGGAGACGGGAGAGATATCAAAACTGCAGGAGTCTTTGCAGATGCTCGCTGAAGGGGAGGTGAGCAATGTTGTATGGAGAAAACACGATGCATTTAAACTTTAATTAATAGAACGAGGTACATTGTTGACTATAATACTAGTGTACATATTTATTCTGATATTTTTGAATTTCGGCAGCGAGATTAATGTCTGAATATCGCTGACTGCTGAGTTTAACCGAATTATGCTGAATACCCAACCTGCTTTAAGCTTGCGGGTTGGTGTTTCCTCCACTCCTCTTCTCTCATCTCTTCCTGTTTGTTCATTCCTTTACTTATTGCATCCAACTGCGGTCCCGTTTTCAGTTTGTTACCTTTTTATTCTCTGCCACATCTTTCTTCCACTAGCCTTAATCTTGTTTAAACAGAAAAGCACAAAATTAATAACCTTTGTCAAATTTTTACCTGCGACATGTCACAGGTCTGCATGAGTTCCGCATGGTTCTTGTTGGGTTGTCGATTTTGTTCATGTGGACAGCTGCTGGACCCCACCCAGATTTGTCACTTGACTCCACCCACCTTGGCACCCAGACAAAACAAGGATAAAAAGACATAAAAGTCATAGCCCCCGTAGTTTTAGCAATTTTGCTGTACGGAGTTAAAGGGTGCCTGTTGGCCATCTTTGGTCGGATTACAAAACAATTTCTGCATATGTATACTGTACTCTCATGTATTGTCTTTGTGCCAAGTTTGAACAAAATCAGTCCATACATGGCCAAGAAATGGTTGGGGACACGTTTAAGTAACAAAATGGCTGCCAGTCAGCCATCTTGGATCTGATCTCGAAAATAAATGACGTGCATATGTAAGCCATAATTTACTAGTACCGACTGCAAAGCCGCAATGAGCCGGCGAAGCCAAAGCCTCTTGCCACTATTTTACCCATCACTATGGTATCAGTAGGTTAGGTAGTTGGTAGTAGGTAGGTGTAGTAGGTACCATACCTGGTAAGACTTGGTAAAAGAGAAGAGCAGACAGTCCTCCCCAATATCTGCATACAATAAATGTCACAAGAAGCTTAAGGAAGTAACGATACGATGTGTGAGCTTAAGGCCTATTTTAAGAAGTAGGAAAATTCTCAAGCTCAAACAGTCAAAAAAACATGACCCATCACCAGGGACATCTACTGCAGCATATTCCCAAAAAGAAGACAATGGTGTCACATCCGATGGCTTTACTTGGTGCAACGTAAAAACCTCTCTCAAGTTACCACGGACTGTTGTCGAATCATGTTTCAGTGATTATAGCACTGGTGGAGGTTGTACCATTTTTCCTTTCATTTCGGTTCTTGTTCTTTCTCCGTAACAGACAACAGTGCCCAAAGCAATGACGATTTAGCTTAGGAAATTTGAGCATATGATGAGAACTATTTCGAGCAGTATATGCTTACGCGTGATTCGGTTGTTTTGCACCAACCTCGTTCCCGGCGTCGCAGACGTCTCGAGGGCGCTGGTAAGATGTCCTGTGTCGAGGGCGCTGATTGGCTGATTCGGTTCTCCGACGGCCACGAGATTTCTAAAAAATAATTTTTCGTCAATGTGAGAATATTTGACGCCGTTTTCACCGTCCGAAACGCGTAATAAGCTTGTAAAAAAATATTTTTTCAAATGCTCGAATCTCATTGGTTCTGGTCTTTGATGACGATTTTCGTTGAAGATAACGAGGTTGGTCTTAACGTATTTTAATTACTAATGAGAGGTTTCATTAGATTATGAATCAAAGAACGACGGGTGAAACAAGCTCCTATTGAACTTTTTCGCAATTCTTTTATGCAAACTTCCGCATCCGGTCGATGGCGCCCATCATTGAGCGCTTTCATTTTAGAAATATTTTTGCAAATGCTCGACTCTCATTGGGTCCGGTGTTTGGTGATGCGTTTTGTTGAAGATAACCAGGCCCGTGCGGGCCGATGTTGGTCTTAAATTATTTTATTAATACATCGGAGGTGCATAAGATTGTGAATCAAACGACGACGGGTGAAAGAAACTCCTAATGAACGTTTTAAATTTGTTATGCATACTTCCGCCCACGCAAGATGGCTGCGCCCACTGCGCTTCGGATTCTCGAGCCAAGGCATAATCAGGTTTTCAACATAATACGTACTCGTTTATTGACAACACCGGCTTCGCCGGCTATTATCTGTGTGCCAAGTTTCGACAAGATCTGTTAATGTATTTCCTGATGAATGGTTGAGGACGTGTTCAATACCGGGCTTTTTACAATTAAAATGGCTGCCAGTCGGCCATCTTTAATAGCATCATGAAACAAAATGATGTGCATATGCATACCGTCATGTATTGTCTTTATGCCAAGGACTAATAAAATCGGTCCATACATGTGGCTAATAATGTGCCGCCATCTTGTTTTTCTGGTGAGCCTAAGACATAAGGTCTGTAAGACTGCCTGGGTTTGTTGCATCAGATTTTCATTGGCTTTGTTTGGCTTGTGTTAATTCACGATGAGGGACCCTGAAAAACCTAACCAATGTTGATTACAAATTATTAGAAAGGTTTAAGCAAACACGTCGGCATGCACCCCATAAAAAATAGCATTACTTAATTTTTGAATGGCCCCATACTGGGGTTAAACAATCTGTGACCATGTGACGAATCCGCTCGTTCTGACATAATTGTGGTGGAGGTTGTCATGGATGAGAGGTGCCGACTGTCGAGTTTATCTTTTGATGGCATGCGCGTTTCCCAATCGGCCCGCTACCTGATTTTATCGCAAGTTGGGACCACAGTGCAGTCATTCTTGTTAATTTATATCGTGCTGGTAGCTGGTACTCTGATGAATACTGAAAGTTATTATCTGATGAATGCTGAAATACCCATGGGAAAGAGTGGTAACAACACAACAACAACAGGCATTTTAAGGCCATTTTCCTTGCAAGAGCGGGGGTTAGCCTTGCGGTCCCCATGACAATGTTCTCCATTTTGCCATATTTTCTGCATCTCCCCTTGTTAACCCCCTTGCCGGCATTTCTTCTTCCACCATCTTTAGCCAAGTCTTTCTCGGTCTTCCCCGTCATCTACTTCCTTCTACATTTTTTTTTTTTTTTTTTTTTTTTTTGTAGTATACTGAATCGAGGCTCGTGAAAGAGCTATCCATCACTCTTCTCAACCAGTCACTTTCATCCTTCCTCAACACATGACCAAACCATCTCAACTTGTTTCTCTTCACAGCATCCATCAGAGGCTCTATTCCCATCATCTTTCGCAATTCATCATTTGTCTTCCTCTCTCTCAAAGATACTCCACACATCCACCGAACCATTCGCATTTCCACCCTTTCCAGCCTTCGTTGCTGCTCTACGTTCATTACCCATGTCTCACTCCCATAAATCATAACACTTCTCACACGTGCAGCATACACCATTCCCTTCAGCTTCAACGACACTCCCCTCCTCGTCAGCACGCCACTCAGTTCCCGAAACTTCTTCCATGCACATCTCACTCTAGCAACCGTTGCCCAGTCTGATCCACCTTCTCCATTCAGCATGTCTCCCAGGTATCAAAATGTTTTCACACCTTCCAGCTTTACGCCATCTCCAAGATCCAACTCAACATTTCCTCCATCCGCAGCTCCCTCTGTGCACACCTCACACTTGAATGTAGCTGCCACACTGGTTAATGACCCTCTCAAACCACTACATTTTTGATGAACCCACTCAGCGCACATTGTACATTGAATGGAATTCACTCCGACACCCTTCCTGCACACAGCACATGGCCACTTCCCAGTTCTTTCCACCTCACCACATGCTTTACCACTTGCCATCACCTTCGTTTTTCCGATAATCACCTTCAGACCTTTTGTCTCCATACATTCCTTCCACTTGTTCATCTTCTCCTTCAGTCCATCCATACTTTCTGCAATCAGCACCAGATCATCTGCATACAACAACTCCCACGGTAAACCCTCCTATACGTTCTGAGCCAGCACCTCCATCACAGCTACAAATAGTAGTGGACTTAGTACCGACCCCTGATGCACTCCCACCTTCACCTCAAACTCTCCACTGTTCCCGTCCTTCGTCCTTACAGCTGTGTGCGCTCTTTTGTACATTGCCATCACTACTCTGATCAACCATTCCTCCACTCCTAAATTCCTCAATGCCCATGTCACTACTTCATGTGGAACCCTATCGATTGCTTTCTCCAGATCAACAAACCCAAGAAACAACTTCTTCCTCTTCTCCATATACTTCTCCTGCAACTGCCTCACAATAAAAAGCGCGTCTGTCGTTCCTCTTCCTGGCATAAATCCAAACTGCATTTTGTCAATCTTCACTTTCTTCCTTATCCTCCTCTCCAACACCCTTTCCAATACCTTCATTCCATGCTCCAATAACTTTATCGCTCGATACGAGCCACAGTCCAGAGGGTCACCTTTCCCCTTGTATAGAGGGACGAGGGTACTCAGTTCCCAATCCACTGGAATGCGGCCTTCTTTCACCACCAGATTGCAGATCTCTGTCATTCTCTTCACACCCCAATTTCCCGCTGCCTTCAACATATCTCCCACAACTCCCGTCGGCTCTCCCGCTTTTCTACTCTTCATTGCTTTTATCGCTTCCTCAACTTCCTTCTCGGTTATCTTCTCTGCCGGTCCTAAAACTAGGTTACTCTCTATGTTGCCATCCCATTCATTCTCTGCATTCAACAGCATTTCCATATATCTTTTCCATCTTCCTTTAATTGCATCTGGGTCCACAACGATTTGTCCCACTTCATCCTTCAAGCAACTCACCCCCATCACATCACACCTCTCTGTCGCTATCTGCTTTGCAATCCTGAATACCGCTCTCTGACCCTCTTCCAAATCCAAGCGTTCTCCGAACATTTTCCTACATGCCTCCTGTGCCTTTGCTACCTCTTTCTTTGCAGCCTTCTTGGCTGCCTTATAACTTTCATGCTCTGCCTTTTCTGCCCCCATACCCTTCGCCTTCTGCCACTCCTTGAACTTCTTCCTCTTCCCGTGAATCTTCTTTCCAACTTCATCATCCCACCACCATGTTTCAGAGTGCCTCGGTGGTCCTTTTGTCCATCCACATACCTCACCAACGGCTCCCAACAGACTATCTTTCATTGACATCCAACCACTTTCAAGCTCAACCACATCATCCTCTACCATACTCAGCCTCTCTTTTAATGCCTCCCTCACTGTCACCTCTTTCAACCTCCACACCTTCATTCTCGGTTGGTACTTCACCCGCCGAGCTCTCCTCGCACCTTTCACCCTTATGTCACAGACAACCAAGTGGTGCTGTGAAACAACCTCCTCCCCCGGGATCACCTTTGTGTCCCGGAGGTGCCCCCTATCTCGCCTACGCACCAGCAGGTAGTCAACGGTTGTCGTCGACCCACCTGACGTGTATGTAACAAGCTCATTATCCTCTTTCTGGAACTGAGTATTACAAATCAGCTCCATCAGCAAACTCCAAAATCCTTTCACCTTCTCCATTTCTCACACCATATCCGTAACCCCCATGAATTCCCTCAAAACCGTCCATACTCCTTCCCACATGTCCATTTAGGTCTCCTCCTACCACAACAACTTCCTCATCTTTCACGTTTTCCATCAGCTTTTATAGCACACCAGAACTTGTCCTTCTCTTCATCGCTCTGACCAACCTGTGGAGCATATCCCGAGATGATGTTCACCAAGAGCTTTCCAATCATCATTTTCACCATCATCAACCTTTCACTCACTCTAGTCACACTCACCACACTGTCTACAAACTTCTCAGAAAACAGGACACCAACACCATTCACGCCCTCCGGCACCCTTGCCACACAAACTTGTATTTCTGTCCCTGCCTACCCTTCACCATTCTCACACCACTTCCCTTCCATCTCGTCTCCTGCACACAACATATGTCCACTCTTCTTCTGACCAATACTTCCACCACTTCTCCTGATCTCCCTGTCATTGTCCCTACATTCCATGTCCCAAACCTCAGAAACCGATCTCCACGCCGGGCATCAGACGTTTCGTCTTCATAAATGGAATGATTTCCACCCTTGCTTCGATCGGGTTCCCCACGTTGAGTTTTGACGAGAGGGAGTGAGGTCCCCCATGGGGTACTTCGGGCTGTACTCTGCCCATATGTAGTCGTAATTGTCATGGTTCTCTTTTTGAGGCAATGTTTTTATGGCCGGATGCCCTTCCTGACGCCAACCCCTTTAGTCGCCTCTTACGACACGCAGGGATACGGTGTACCTATTCTAAACCGGGGTACACACCGGTGAAAGAGTGGTAACATCTCATGTATTTGTGTTGATGGCGATACTGCCATGTTTGCAAATTTACTTTGTGAATGTACATACATCTGTCTATTCCAATGGGCATACAATCGGATGTCATGAGTCCACAGATCCTGTTTCCCCTTCTCCCTACATTCAATTTATAATCCTTCCATTTATAAAAAATATATCTTATTCTTATCGGGGTGATTCCACATTGCCCCAAGGGCAAACTCACTGTCCCAAGGAATGTGGGGTTGGGGGAAGGGGGAGGGGCTGGGGAAGGTACCATTGTTTATTGACACCAAACATATGGGATCGAATGGGGGGTGGGCAGTCACCTTTAGTCGTGAATCATGATCATTGCATTCTAGAGATGTTGCTCCACCGACTCCATTTGTTCCATCCTTTTGTTTTGTTCTGGAGCACCTCTCTGATCATCTCGTGCTGTTCGTTCCATGGCTTTTGTACCGATGGAGTACAAATCATTTTCCTGGGTGGTGCCTTGTAATTACTTGCAGGAAAGAAAATAAAGGTGAAACATTGCAATACTGATAATTTTGTAGCATGACTCGGTAAAAATGCCGTTATTCCCTTGGTTGGATTGTGCTGCCAAGATCAATGGCAGTCTTTCGCAGTTGATCACTAGATTTAACGAAGGGTAGTCAATAATTTCCAGGCGTGAGTCCAGATGTGTATGTATTGAGTTCTCCTGTTTGTTTCCTAACTTGATGCACCCCATCACTCCACCACAATCTCCTGGGATCACAAGAGGGGAAGTGGCTGCGTTGAAATGGACTTTAATGTCTCATAAAAAGATGTGCTTCATTTATTTATTATTTGGCTTTTATTATTTTCTTTAGTTACCACCACCACTGAAGGTGGGCGGAGGTTATGGTTTCACCCGTCTTCTCAAAAAGTTTGGGTCGCTTTTTAAGTGACCATCCAACTACCAAAAACTTCTCAAATGTATACCAATCAGAGCTGAAGATATGGTCACATGACAGGGCGATGTGATTACATCTGATGTCATTACGGCAGTGTGGCAGCTGACTCTCCACACTCCGGCATTTTGATTTCAATTCCGTTCAGGCCGAACATATCGTCGAACCTGTCATATAACACAATCTCCATGCTCTACCTTTATGTTTTTCATTCAGTGTGAAACACAAACAAACCGATTGTTAAAATGACCATAAAATATCGAAAGCATCGGTGTTATGTCTCTTCCAACAAAACGGTACGTATGGGCCTCAGGCTTTATGCCTACCCTTCGGACCGAAGTGTCCGTTTAATTATCTGTGATTATGGGCATTGCCACATTGATCAGAGTGATACATCGGAGCATCATTGAGTTACATATCAACGAAATTGCCGTTTTACGGGCACACCGTGCACATGGTTAGGAAGTTATACATAATATTGAATCCTGTTGTATGCATATCGAAGAGAACAGGTCATCATCATTTCTTCGGCATGAATGGTTAAAGGTGAAATTAATGCAACGTGTACCACTCAATTGTCTCATCGAAAGGCACAAATGAAATCTGTGGTACTGGAACTATACCATATAACAATAAGAGGAAATGATTTTTGTTTCTCATTTCTACAGGAGGTCGTTCTGCTCAAGCACTGTAAAATGCAATAGCATGCCTAACCTTACAGCACCTTAAATGCATCAGCAGCTGCTGCCACTTCTCATTGACTCATCCTTTTTAACGTTGTTTCTAGTTGGAGGAGTTGCTGACACAAACTGCACTGAGCACTAGTCCAAATCTTCCTGCTATACTCCGTGCCATATTCTTGGGTAAGTCTGGAAGTAGTTGGCAATGAAATTACCATATCTAGGTTTGGTTTGTCACATTGTGAAGTGATAGTTTGTATGATCAAAAATACATCAATCGGTGTTGATTTATGTATATGTAAGATGATTCAGGTACAGGCTGATTACTCCCTCCCCTGAAGGCCATTAATGAGCCAGCAAGATTTTATCATTGACTTGATGGTGACAAGATAATTCTCTGGTGATTAGTTCTGTTTATAGAAGCATAGAATACAGAACCATAATCATGCTGCATTTTGCCTGGATATGTCAGTCCAGTGTACTCACTGCCTGGCCACCATCATATGTCAGTATGTGTTATCACTATGTACAATGTCGGACCACAAATGATGAATCGTTAACAAATGTTTCTGAATTGTGCAGTCAATGTGTTATCATCAATGGAACTCTCTTCTCTCTTCAACGTTTCTTTTCTTGCCACCGCGCCGAAGGCATTATGTTTTTGGGTTGTCTGTCCGGCTGTCTGTCAGTCCGTGCATCTATCCTTGATGGGTTTTCGTTTCCGCGATGACTTGAGAACGGCTAAAAGGATATACGCCAAACTTGGTGCAGGTATATATAATGATGTAAAGATGAACTGGTTAGATTTCGGGGGCGTGAGGTCAAAGGTTAACTGTGATGTTTGGTAAAAAATAGTTTTTGTTTTTTTTGTTTGTTTTTTTGTTTTTTTGTATACTGAATCGAGGCTCGTGAAAGAGCTAACATTTATTTCACTAACAAAACAACCAGACAAACAAAATATACAAAAAGAGGGAGCGGAAGACAAGATGGGGAGAGAAGGGGAAGCACACAACCACAACATTTGAGAGCAGGGAGAAGTGTGGGAGGGAGAGGGCTTGGGGGGAGGAGGCGTGGGAAGGGGGGGGAGAGGTATAAAACACAAGGGGACCGAAATTAGCGGGGGTAGAAAAGATCAAGGTTTTGGATGGGGGAGGATAAGAGATGGTGGTGAACAGCTGTTTTAAAGACCTGGAGGGTGGAGTGGGATTGAAGAGAGTGAGGGAGTTTGTTCCATAGGTGGGAGAAAAGAGGAATGAAGGAGTGAAGGTGAGCAGAAAGTCTTGATTTTGGCAGTTTAACCATAAGAGGGTTGCAGGCAGATCTTGTGCGACCTGTAGGAATATTTGGGGGACAGAGCCCAGAGAGAGCTGGGGGGGCAAGGCCAGAGAGGAGTCGGTAGAAGACGGAAAGACCACCAACCTGCCTGCGGTGAGTGAGTGAAAGGCCCTTGGAGTTAGCTTCATCGCGGGAGATTCCAATGATTCTGAATCTCATTTCAGAATGTAATTTTCAGAATGTACCACAATAACTTGTAAATCAGTGATGCGGTTTGGAATAAAGTTGGTACAAGTATGTATTATGCTTGCTAGGATATATATTGTTGTGGTTTTGGAATAAAGGCAACCCCCCTATTAGTTAGTTGCACCACAACATGTAGCCTCGATTAGTCAGTTATTTTTTATTAAATGTGAAGTATAGTCTCCTTCCCAGTGTTAGTATGCGTTGAGGCAGACAAAGTAAGGGTAGGCCTCATTGGAGCTTGGAATGCCAGGTGGTGGGCCTAGGGCAAGTCGAGCAGGCCCGAGGGAGGAGCTAAAGGGGAGTGGCCAGCAGCAAACAGCCAACGGGAGCTAAAGGGGAGTGGCCAATAACGACGGCCAATGAGAGCTATAAAGGGGAGTGGCCAGCAGCAAGCGGCCAATGAGAACTAAGGGGAGTGACTGATGAGGGGCTATCACGACATGTGACCCCCGGCGGCCAGTGGAGGCCTTTGGAACATTCTGGTGGGACTCCGGGGGCAATAAACCCCCGGCCCGGACCCCCGAACTCTCTGCCTGCCCCCGCTTTCTCTTGGCCCTGGACTCCGAACTCTCTCTGCCCCCGCTCTCTCTTGGCCCTGGCTCTGACGATCTCCCTGCCTGGACTCCCTGCACGTGCGCTTTTGCCTCGCTGGCTTTGGGACGCGCTGCGTGGATTCCCGTTCGTGCACGACTGAGGCCGACGTCCCTGTCGCGAACATCCTCGGGGGGGGGGGGGGGGGAAACGCCCAACAGGGCAACAGGGCGAACATTCAGGGCGAACTGTGCTGAGCGGCCACGCTTTGTGCGTGTCCTCTTCTTCCTCCCCTTCCCCGAACGAGTCAGATGGCCCTTGTCTGGGAAACGTAAGTAAGGACTGTTTAGTTTCTCTTCTGTGTCCCTTTTCTCTCACCAGTGTACATTTGTGAATAAACCTGTGCTTGTTTCCAACTTGGCCGTTTTCATCCCTTCACCATTGGCCTCGCATTGCACGAGTTAAAACCGCTCGATCGTGTACATAGTAATTAACGGTACGAGTTACGCGACACGCAAACCGCTCGGCGTTAAAGACCAGCGTGACTCGTGTGAGGTCCAGCCCCCGTCCTCGCGGCGGCGTGTGTATCGAAGGTGCTCGGGTTGTGACCGGAAACCCTTCCATGCGCTAGCTGCGGGTTTGGCGGCTGGAATTGCTCAGCAATCCGCCCCCACGAGTGTAGAGTGGGTAGCGGCCTCGTGGACTCGAAGTTCGAGGGGGAGCAGGGCTTAATCCCTCCTCAGTACGTCGAAGGGCTCGAGATCCGCAACTATATATATATATATATATATATATATATATATATATATATATATATATATATATATATATATATATATATATATATATATATATATATATACAGTGGAACCTTGACTTACGAGTTTTCCGAGATACGAGCCGTCGCTCGGGCGGTTTATTGCTTTGAGATGCGAGCCGAGATCCGAGTTACGAGCTTACGCCACCCGCCACCAGGTGGGTTCCGGTCACGTGGTTATCTTGCCGTGCAAGTATCTCTGCCGTATATCGCTGCTGTTTTGTTTTCGCATTTTGGTTATTTTGGAGCTTACGCCACCCCCCCACCAGGTGGGTTCCGGTCACGTGGTTATCTTGCCGTGCAAGTATCTCTGCCGTATATCGCTGCTGTTTTGTTTTCGCATTTTGGTTATTTTGGAGCTTACGCCACCCCCCACCAGGTGGGTTCCGGTCACGTGGTTATCTTGCCGTGCAAGTACAGTATCTCTGCCGTATATCGCTGCTGTTTTGTTTTCGCATTTTGGTTATTTTGGAAAATTTCTTAGTTTTAACCACGGGTCCTAAGAAATTGAGTGCCAAGGGCAGTACTGAGAAGAAGAAGAGGATGATGTGCTTGGATATAAAACATGCAATCGTCGAAAAACATGAGCGAGGTGTGCGTGTTGTCGACTTGGTGAGGCGGATGTGAAGGCAGCTGAAGATTTTATTATAACTTTTGCCGAACTGATAGAAGCCGAACGATACATCCCCCAGCAAATCTTCAACTGTGACGAGACAGGGCTCTTCTGGAAAAAGATGCCGAGGAGGACGTATATAACGGCAGAGGAGAAGAGCATGCCAGGCCACAACTTGTTCAGAGTGCCGGCGATAGCTCGCCTTCTCTTTGTGGAAAACACGGTGAGATCCTTAACATCCAACAACTAATGGGACGCAAACGGGGCGCCCAGTTTAGCGGTACACACATTGATGAATCACCCTGCCTGTGATTCACCCATGACAGGTTATAGCTGGGTCGGGATTCAAACCCAGGCTGGACAGTTTAGACTTTAGAGTCAAGTGTGCGTACCTCCAGTCCAGGCCATCCTGCCAACTTGTATGCTGCATACAGGTGAAATATAAAGCGCGAGATATTTTTATATATACTGTATATTTTTTAAAAAATTGGTGTGGTTTTTGGCGGGCTGGAACGGATTAATAGCATTTCAATGCATTTTAATGGGGAAATTTGATTTGAGAAACGAGCAAATTGAGTTACGAGCTCGGTCACAGAACGAATTAAACTCGTAAGTCAAGGTTCCACTGTATATATATATATATATATATATATATATATATATATATATATATATATATATATAGAATATATATATATATTGTTGCGGTTTTGAGAACCCACACACTTGTAAATACGACATCATTAAAGGGTTAAAGGTTGCACCCCATAGTTAGGCCACAAGAAACACGTAGGTCAACATAGGAATTCAGTTATTTCATTAGTATGTGTATAGATAAGGCCATGTTTCCAATAGTTGAATCTGCGTTGTGTCAATCAAATAAGGAGTAGGCCCTTTCGTCCATTTTAACAGCCTCCCTCTCCAAGCCATGCCATTAAGCGCGCCCCTACAGTCTGTACCTCATGGCCCCTCCCAAGTGTTACGCGCCTCGGCCAGCAGCAGCAGCCTTAGCTGCTCGCAACCTCTCTGGGCTTCAGCCCAAACGCCGCCATAAGTAACATAATTACATTTATGTAATTACTCCCGCCAGGGAGTAATGCATTCGATCGTGTCCGTCCGTGTGTGTGTGTTCGTGTGTTTGTGAACAAGATATCTGGAAAAGTTCTTAACGGATTTGGATGAAAGTTGGTGGGATGATTGCCCTTGGGATAAGGAAGAATTGATTAGTTTTTGGTGAAGCTCAGGATATTATTCCGGATCCAGGAATTTATTTTGGGAATTTCTTTGGGAATCTTTTATTCTGTTTTACTGCATTAAAGCTTTTATTCTTATTCTTAAATGATGTTTTTCTCCTCTAATTCCGAGATATATCAAAATAAATTTTCTGACAGTTAGGGCCTACTTTCTTTTTCATTTATTGTTTTGGGGAGAGGGTATGTTAAACAAAACGTATTATTCCAACTTGACCCACGGCAGGAGTATGCGCTCTACTGAGTGGCGTTCTAGTTTCAACAGTTTATTTATTTATTTCTGATCACCAATGATTTTCCTTTTTCTTCATGTAGATGCAGAATTAGTTATTATCGCCCCCAACTCCCCCCTTGTGTTCTGTTTCTTTGAACCTGTAGGTTCCCCTTGCCAGCAGGAAGAAGGTGTTACACGACGCAGGAAGGTTTATGAGCATTGCTTCAGCCTCGCTGAGTCTGGGGACATGCAGCGGCAGAATGTCACCGAAATGGTGGGCCTGCTCATGTTGGAGGTATTTTGTTGCACCATTACCCAAGTGGGAGGTGTTTTTATTTTTTTTTAACTCCGCCCGATGAAGTCACTGGAGGCATTATGTTTTTGGGTTTGTCCGTCCATCCGTCAGTCCATGCATCAGTGATAGGTTTTCATTACCACGATAAATTGAGAATGGCTGAAGGGATGCAAGTCAAACTTTGTACAGGTATGGGTAATGAGGTTTATATGCACTGATTATATTTTTGGGGCAGGAGGTCAGAGGTCAGAGGTCAAAGGTCATGATAGGTGAAAATCCTGTTGCCGCAATAACCTGTGAGCCAGTGATGGGATTTTGACCAAACTGGTGCAAGTATGTATATATATTATGACACAAAGATGAACTGATTAGATTTTGGCATCAAGAGGTCTGAGGTCAGAATCTGCAAGAGGTTTTTTTGTTACCCCGATAACTTAAAAACAGCTGAAGGGAACTAAGTCAAACATGGTTCAAGTATTATCATGCTGTAAAGATAAATGGGTTAGATTATGGCGTCAAGAGGTCAAAGGCCAGAAGTCCTGTTGGATACAAATTCTGTTACTGCGTTAACTTGTGAACCAGTGATGGATTTTGACCAATCTTGGTACAGGTCTATATTATGATCCAAATAGAAACTGATTAGATTTCTGCATCAAAGGTCAGAGGTCATGTCAGGTAGAAATGTGATACTTGAGAACAGCTGAAGGGATTTAAATCAAACTTGGTACAAGTATGTATAACGATGTAATAATGTTGGCGGAGGCATATCGGGCGACTTCGAAGAGTGCCGTTCTAGATTTATGTTTACATGGGGTATATTTGGAACTTGGAAGACCCACGTGCATCTTTCAAGGATTTAAGTATTCAGTGCCGATCCATTTTTTTGTTGTATCGTAGAGAAGCTTGCATATATCATTGCAAGTAGTACAAAGTTAGATACAAATATATAACATAGTTCGTTCTAGTATGTATATTTGGCTAGGCCAGGTACAATCATTTTAATGAGGGATTCCTGCTATTGCCACACGATGGAATGGTGACAGTCAATGAAACGTGATGAATCTGCCATGTGTTACGTGCTCCTCCCCAACCCCCGGTCACGGTGTACCTCCGAGCCCCGAGAGGAGTCACAGCAGAAAAGATGTGTTATTCTGTATGTCAAAGATCAATGGTGAAGCCACACCAATTGTTACCAACAAACATATATTGTATTAAGATCACACAAGAATGACGTGACGGATTACACATTTTTCGTGACGGATTCGTCACTTCCGTCGTTGTGGTTTTCATCCACTGCAAGCACTTTTGGTTCCATGTACTATTATTGTTTTCGTTTAAGTGAAATGGAGATAACTGTTTTCAAAAGGTAAAAAAAATTAGTGTTTTAAAGGAAACCGGATCGAGAGAAAACCGGACGAAGAAGAGGAGGAGGCGGAGCAAGAGAGGTCGAGAAGAAGCCGAGCTGCTTTGAGGTCTTGAGCAAACGCTAGCAAACGGGGGTCACGAGCGAACTTTGGGTTTCCTGGGAAAGGGATTCTTGTGACAGAGTGGTTATCGCTGTGACAGATAAACCTGCCTGACAGGTTTTGCGGTTGATTCCGAAGAGAATCGTTGGAGTGCAGTTACGCCTCGAGTACGGGCCCGTCGGCCATTTTGCCTCGCTCCCGATTTCGCATCGCTCCAGACTTTCACCTCGCTCCAACCATTTCACCGCATCCAGACGTTAACCTGGTTTGCGTGTGTAACGTGGATTTTGAGTGGGAATTTGCGGTTCGCCGTTTGGGAGCCGTTGAACATCCATACCCGAAGTTGTGATTTCCCAGTCGCCTCTTGAAGGCACCTTTGCCCATCTTTGGCAGTGTGACTGTCAACCGAACGGGATTCTGGTCTTGACACGACATCGTTCTGACGATCACCGGAGCGTGGATCGACTTTGGCTTGACAGTGTTCTTTTCGCTCACTTGGAGCACAGTGAGTTATATTGTACGAAACTGATGGTACCATCATAGGAATGATATATTTTTTGTACAATTGAGTACTATTGTTTTTGTGCTGTTATTCTTGTGTGACCTTAATACAATACTTGTTTGTTGGTAACAATTGGTGTGATTTCACCATTGATCTTTGACACAGAATAACACATCTTTCTGCCGTGACTCCTTTCAGGGCTCGGAGGTACACCGTGACCTGGGTTTGGGGAGGAGCACGTAACACTACATAACTCAACGCTTTTATTCCTCGCTTCTCCCATCTATGGAACCATCTTCTAGAATCTAGAGCAGGGGCGGGCAACCCCCGGCCCGCGGGCCACATCCGGCCCGCGAAGGCTTAGCGTCCGGCCCGCCACCCTGCTAGGCTTTATTATTGCAATCCGGCCCGCGGACCTCCCAGTAAAACTCATATCATTTGTAAATGTAAGAGTTTATATTTAGCCGGTCTGAATTCAAGAAAGGGACATTTTGTCTTCAGCACCGTCCTCTTCCGGAAGACATGCGCACGGGGAACTGTCTTGCCTAGACACCGCCTGCTTGCTGATAGGCGGTCTTTTCAAATCAGCCGGCATGTGATACGGACGTCCTTCCGATTCAGTCAGCTTGCGACAAACGTTGGTGTCTGGGACAAATAACTTGCAACAAAGAGGTAAGCGACGCAGAGTTCTCTAAACCTATTTCAATTTTCACTTTCTTTCAATTTGCTTTGTTTTGTTTGTTAGAACATGTTATTATCTTTCATTTGCTGCGTTTAAATAATTTTATTCTCCCTTTTTATTTGTAAAAAAAAAAATATAACGAACTTTCTATTTGTAAAGAAAAAAAATATATAACGAACTTTCTGTTTGTAAAAGAAAAAAGAAATTGACGAACTTTTGTTTAAAAGGAAAACGAAATTGACGAACTTTTGTTTAAAAGGAAAACGAACTCTTTAAAAAAAAAAGTATGCAGACTGATTCATTTCCTGTATTTCAGTTTTACGGTGAAACTGTGTCATATTCAGCGTTGGCCACGTGCGCGCAAAATAAATACATTCATCTGTACAATTCGTCTTCCGAGATTTTTTGTGCCCCAGATTGCTTGCTGTTACATCATTTATTCATTGCTGATATACCTAATTTTCTTCCTTTTCAGCTCATCATGTCTGCGACCCAGCGTGTTAAGAAGAGGAAAGTGGACCTCGAGCGTCGGATCTTCAACCCTGAGTGGGAGAAGTACTTCTTCATCGAGCGCTTTGGACAGGCCCAGTGCCTCATATGCTTGAAGACTTTGGCTGTCCTAAAAGAGTACAACGTGCGCCGCCACTGGGAGACAGAGCACCGCTCGTCAAACTTCGCGTCGGTGTCTGCCACCGAAAGGAAGGACGCCATGGTTAGACTATCAGGCAACTTGGAGAAACAAACTTCACTCTTCCGCAAGCAGAATACTGAGGCCGAAAAGGTGACGCGCGCCAGTTATGAAGTCTCCCGCATCCTTGCTCGCCGAATGAAGCCATTCGCGGATGGGGACTTCATCAAGGAATGCCTCCTCGCTGTAGTGGACTCCGTCTGTCCAGAGCAGCGTTCCGCCTTTGAGAACGTGAGCCTTTCGTCCCGCACCGTTCGTCGCCGCATCGAGGATATGTCGGAAAACGTGCACGACTCACTCAAAACACGCAGCTCAAATTTCGTCACCTTTTCCCTCGCTCTGGATGAGAGCACCGACACAAAGGACACGGCCCAGCTGTCCGTTTTCATCCGTGGCGTCACTGCTGACTTTCAAGTGTGTGAGGAATTCCTCCAGCTTGTCCCGCTGCGCAACACCACCACTGGGAAAGACATCTGCGACGCCGTGCTTCTGTGTGTTGATCAGCACTCCCTGGACCTCTCCCGTCTTGTGTGTGTGACGACCGACGGTGCCCCGGCGATGGTTGGTGAGAAGAAGGGCGCCGCTTCGCTGCTAGTGCGTCACTGTGCAGCCGCCGGATACACTCAGCCCATTAACAAGATGCACTGCATCATCCACCAAGAGTCCCTGTGCGCTAAGTCTGCCAACCTCGTTGGTGTCATGTCTGTCGTGGTGAAGGTCGTCAACTCCATCCTCTCCCGCAGCCTTAACCATCATCAGTTCCAGGCACTGATGGACGAGGTGAACGTGCACTACAACGACCTGCTCTACTTCTGTGAGGTACGCTGGCTGAGTCGTGGAGCCATGCTGTCTCGGGTGTGCGACCTACAGCAGGAGATTGCCACCTTTCTACGTCAGAAGAACCTTCCCCACGCTGATCAATTCTCTGATCCGCGGTGGCTAGCTCGCCTGGCCCTGCTCACGGACATCACGGCGCACCTGAACACCCTCAACATAAAGCTGCAAGGCAAAGACATTCTCGTGACAGACATGTACGCGCACATCACTGCCTTCGAGGTTAAACTGCGCTTGTGGGAGGCTCAATTGGCTTCTGGTCAGTTTGTGCATTTTCCTCGCCTTGCTGCATGTGCCCCTGACGATGTGGACCTGGGCACTTGCGTTAGTGTCGTCAACTCTCTACGTGAGGAATTTGCTTCCCGTTTTGCAGGAGTCAGGGTGCTGGCTGCGGACTTCAAGCTTTTCACTGCTCCCTTTGACTTCCCCGTGGAAGACGCCCCTGCCTCCTTACAGATGGAGTTGGTGGAGCTGCAGTGCAACGATGAAATGAAGGCGAAGTTCCGCACCTCTTCTCCATTGTCCTTCTTCCGCGACACCGTTCTCCCTTCTAACAATTTTCAAAAATACATTGCCCATGTCCAACGCATTGTGGCCATGTTCGGCAGCACCTACTGCTGTGAACAGCTCTTCTCGAAAATGAAGTACACGAAGTCTCACCTTCGCTCCCAACTCTCGGACCGCCACCTCAATGACATTCTTCTGTTGTCTACCTCAACCATCGAGCCAGACATGGAAATACTTCTTCATGGCAAACAGCACCAGCAGTCTCATTGATTTGTAGAGTGTTCAATGCAATTTTTGTACAATCTATTCATGTAAACAAAATATAGTAATTCTGAGATTTCGTTTTTCACTCCGGCCCGCGATCTCCTTCCAAAAGTCTCATCTGGCCCTCACTCTGAAAAGGTTGCCCGCCCCTGATCTAGAGGCTGTTCTCTCTCACTCTTCCCTCCAGGGCTTCATGCAAGCATTGCACCACCATCTCTTGTCATCCCGAATTCTGACCCATCAACCTTTCCTAACTCGACCATCTTACTTGCTTATTTCAGTGTCTCCTCCTCATCCTTCTTCTTGTTCATACATTCCTTTGATGTTTGTCCCCCTGTTGGACCCACCTTGCTCTTCCATGAGCTTCTCTCCTGTAAAGAATAAAGAAAAAAAAAGGCTATGTGTATGTTGTGTTTGTGGTGGAAGTGATTAAGTTCAGTTTTTTGGCCACAAATACCCTTAATATGGAATTGCATTGCATTGATTTGATTTTTGGGAGATGTGTTTGTTTAGGGTTGTGGAAAGTGGGCAGTTCATGTTTGTTGTATTGGCAGCATGTCCAGCTTCTATTGGAGTGTGATAGGTGAAGCCATTCATAGCAGCTGTTGCATTGGATGAGCCTGATTCCTTCTCTGATTTGATTTGAGTTTTCTGATTTGAGTTGAATTTCTGTTTTGAGTTCCTTCTGGTTATGAGCCTGATTAATTTTTGGCAGTTGTACAATTCCAATAGAAAGTCGACACCCCCTTTCAAAATTTTCACCCTTTATTACCTTATAGCCAGCCTGCAATTAAATTGCATTCAATCAGATATTTTCCACCTTTATTTACACATCGTAACCCCCAACTTCCAAGTGAAAAACTATTCGACAAATTTCAGAAAGTTAATTAAAAATACAAAACTGGATTATCTTAGTTGGATAAATGTCCACCCCTCTGAGTTAATACTTGGTGGAAGCACCTTTGACAGCAATTGCAGTTTTAGTCTGTTGGGATAGGTGTCTACAAACTTTGCACACATTGATTGGGCAATATTTGCCCATTCTTCCGTACAAAACTGTTCAAGCTCTGTCAAGTTGCATGTGGAGCAATGATGGACAGCAATCTTCAAGTCATGCCCCAGATTTTGGATTTGATTTAGGTCGGGGCTCTGACTTGGCCAC
The DNA here is from genome assembly GCF_964187855.1 of Myxine glutinosa. NCBI lineage: Eukaryota > Metazoa > Chordata > Myxini > Myxiniformes > Myxinidae > Myxine > Myxine glutinosa. Next base: position 158,997,048 of record NC_136262.1, read on the forward strand.
TGAAGGACATTTATCTTTTTGTTTCTTAGCCACTCCAGTGTAGCTTTGGGTTGTTATCATGCTGAAAGGTGAACTTCCTTCCCAATTTCAGCTTTCTTTCAGAAGGCAGCAGGTTTGCACGTGGATTTTTCTGTATTTTGCTCCATCCAATTTCCCTTCCAACCTGACAAGTGCCCCAGTTCCTGCTGATGAGAAACATCCCCATAACATGATGCTGCCACCACCATGCTTCACAGTAGGGATGGTGTTCTTTGGGTGATGTGCTGTGTTGAGTTTGCACCAAACGTAACGTTTTGCATTTAGGCCAAAAAGCTACATCTTGGTTTCGTCAGACCACAAAACTTTTTGTCACATGGCTTCAGAATCTCTGGAGTGTTTTTTTTTTGCATACCTCAAACAGGACTCAAGGTAGGCTTTTTTGAGTGTTGGCTTCCTTCTTGCCACCCGACCTTACAGGCAGGCCAGACTTGTGGTGTGCTTGGGATATTGTTCACATGCACACAGTGACCAGTCTTTGCCATAAAGGCCTGTGGCTCTTTCAAAGTTGCCATTGGCCTCTCGTTGGCCTTTCTGATCAGTCTCCTCTTTGCTTGGTCATCCAGTTTGGAGGGTATGGTCTGATCTAGGCATGTTCTTGGTGGTACCATACACCTTCCACTTCTTAATGATTGGCTTGGTTGTGCTCCAAGCAATATTCAAGGCCTTTGAAATATTTTCATACCCCCCCCCCCCCCCCCCCCCTTTAATCTGTGCCTTTCCACAACTTTATCCCGGAGTTCTTTTGAAAGCTCCTTGGTGCTCATGGTTGAGTATGTGCTGTGAAAAGTACTATCTGGCAGAGGAAACCTACAGGAACCGCTGATTTTATAATGAAATAATCAGAATCACCACAATTTAACCCAGGTAGAGGCCAATTAACAAGGTGTGTGATTTTAAAGGTGATTATTTACACCTGAGCTAATTTAAAATTGCTATTATAAGGGGGGTGGACACTTATCCAACCAAGATATTCTAGTTAGTGTTTTTATTTGATTTTCTGATATTTGTAGAATTTGTTTTTCATTTGGACGTTGTGAGTTATGATGTGTAAATAAAGGTGGAAAAAGTCTGATTCAATGCATTTTAATTCCAGGCTAAAGGCAACAAAAGGTGAAAAATTTGAAGGGGGTGTAGACTTTCTATAGGCACTGTCGATGGTTTCTGCTGAGTGTCTCCATCTTGTAGGAGAAGCAGGAGCAGGGATCAAAATCAAAATCAGGCATGAAAAGAGACAGAAAAGAAGGAGAAAGGGTGGAAGTTTCTCCGTAATGGTGGGGGTCAAATTTGCATCCAGCAAATGGGCCGCAGTCTGAAGACTGGGAAGTTTGGCTCGAGGACATTTAGTGTAGAGAAGTCTTCCTTGTCAGGAATTGCCCTTCCACTTGTAGTCTAACAACTAACTTTTGTCCTCTGCCCGAACCAACATAATATATATGTTATGTAGCACATTGGCAATTTCTGCCCTACTAGATTGGTATTTTTTTCTTCTTCTTCTTCACAGGAGCGAGGCTTATGGAAGAGCAATGTAGAACGGACAGTGGGACTAACATCAAGGGCATAAATTTATGAACAGGAAAAAAGGAGAGT
>NC_136262.1:159001173-159098673 GCF_964187855.1 Myxine glutinosa
ATCAAGCCATTGGAGAAGAGGGAAATTTAATGTCAGAAGCGATGATGGAATTCCATGACCTTGCTGATGTTTGTGAGCAGGCTGATTGGTCTTTGGTTGCAACGATCTGTTGTTGCACCTTTTTTGTGTAAACCCTTGTTTTTTTGGTTCAAACCCCAGCCGCGTTATACCAAAGACTTTGAAAATGGTACATGCTGCTCCCTTTCGTGACATTCAGAATTTAAAAGGATAGAGTTCGGACAATCCCCATTGGTTGGCATCCATAGGAAGGAGGAAATTCCTCCATGAGAAAAGCACGGTGAGAAAAGCGGCGCCGCTGGTACCCAGAGTATCCCGGGAAGTAGTTGATGGCACATCTCCCCCCGTGTGTGTGTGTGTGTGTGTGTGTGTGTGTGTGTGTGTGTGTGTGTGTGTGTGTGTGTGTGTGTGTTTGTTTGTTTTTTTTATTACGAGCCTGAGATCTTGTGTCTCAAACAAAATATTGAACACTACAACGTAGATCGTGTTTTGGCATTTTCAAAACCTCTACGTTTGGCAGTACTTGGAAAGATATTACGTCATTTTACGTCATCACGACCAATCAAATTTGCCACTCGCAGACCCCGTCCGTGTCATTGTCTCTTACGACTAAGTGGGGTAAGGTGTCCTATGAACTCTCTAGTTTCCTCTGTGACTACTATTTCAGCTTTTAAAGTAGAAAACATTGCAGCATGATAGTTTTATTTTGCCGAGTTTACTTTCGTTCTTGATTACCGTCCTTGAAGAAGCTGAATGTTTGACTATGCTGTGCTCTGTGTTGGACGTTTGCAATGAAACTTTCTCTGTTTTTGATGGCAATTTATTATTCTTAAGCTGACATTTTGTCCCGAAAGATTGTGCATGATTATTTTTGTTGATGCCATCTTATTGAATGTCTTCCTTGCAAATAGGCTGACGTGCTCCCAGGAGAATGTCTGGCTGAACTGGCAACAGCCTTTGTGGCCATCATTAAGGCTGGTGGAATTTCAAATGGCTTGTCAATGGAGCTGTTCCCATGTTTACTCACCTGTCTCGCCTCGAAGGAAACCATTTCTTATGGGAAAGGTACTCAGACCAGCTCTTCCCCAACCACCCTACGCTCCCGCCACTCCCTGCCCCCTGACTTCATGATTAAAGTCAATAGGCCCGAGCATATGACATTTATGCTATGAGCCAGGAGGGGTGGGCGCTACCATCTAGGGGGAGTAATGCTTTGTATGATTTTTGACAAGGTATATATATGTCCCTGGATTTATTTATTTTATTTTTATTATTATTTATTATTATTATTTAATATTTAATTTAATTTATTATTATTATTATTTATTATTTATAATATATATTTCTTATTATTATTTATTTATTATAAAGTTTTTATTTTGTGACGTCCGATTCGTCAATTGTTGTTGGTGGTAATGTCGTGTCTTTAGTAACCATGGTAACTGCATGTAATTTCATCGCTTTCATTTCAGGTGGTGGTGATAGACAAACAGAGCAAATAAACGGCTGAGACAATGCATTATCCACAAGGAATAACTTCACAGACCAGGATGACAGTTTAATAAGTCCACAAAATGTTTACTGTTGGAAGCTGGCAAAATTAAAAAATCAAGCTCCTATTCTGGACATCGCCAAGTCTGTCACAGACAAAGAAATACCGAGTATTGTTTTATCACAGAAAATGTAGAAGCCTATTCACAATGTAAAGAGATCTAGATGCCTTGAAACGCAAAGCCCACCTAATCTCTGGTGATGAAATTGAATCTGAATGTTCCCCTTCCAAGCGGCCGAGCAGGAGGACATCATCCGAATCACGAATATACGAACAATAATGCATATTCTGTGGAAAAGTGAAACGACACAAAGGAACAAGTACACGTGAGACATTCGTCAAAGCAGTAGAGCTGATGGCTGATAAAAAGCTTCGAGAATGTGCAATTTAAAAATTTGACTCAAAAATCTTAGCCGTCACCAGCAGGGACGTAGTCGCTGCAGAAGCGCACTATCATTTTTCTTGCTATAGAAATAACACAAGACCCACAAAAGATACAGACGTCGACGACATGAAGACAGGGAGTGATCAGTAGCTTAAAGCATATGTCTTGAAGGTAGAATCGTACGAAGAACTGCTCCAGTGCATACGTGATGACATCATTGTGAACAAAATAATTGTTAAAACGATGAAACAAACATAAAAGTGGGAAGTCCTTATTGAAATTCAAAGGCTTAACAGAAGGAACAAAGAAACATCTTTATTGGAAGCTGGAATTTGATTTGCGGGAGAGTATTCATATTTTACACGACAAGAAAGGGAAGCTTCTTTTTGTGCATTACAATATTACTCTGCAAGAGGCCGTTATTGAATGTACCAAAGCTCAGGCAGAAGTTGAGATTTGGAGAAACAAGTCTACAGACAAGTCAAAAGTAATTGATCAAGCAGCATCTTTCCTGAAGTCCGAAATAAAGAATAACTAGCAGAGTTACCTGGCTAGTCAGTCACGCTTGGCTAGAAAAGTTACCTGGCAAGAAAATAAATAGTCACACAATTTAGTTTTGATATTCTGTTTATTATACCATTCTGTTAAGTGGTGTTGGGCTAGCCCTGGTGTTGGGCTAGCGGCTAGGGTGCCGGCTTAGGATCCTAGGATCCTAGGATCCTGGGTTCGAATCCCGGTCAATCGCTGAATTAACGCCAGGGGGGTTGACTCAGCCTGTCATCCTTCCGAGGTCGGCAAATTGAGTACCAGTTCACTGGTAATTCCCTGCTTGTCGTTAAAGGTGGCAAAAAGGGTTGGCGTCAGGAAGGGCATCCGGCCGTAAAACATTGCTTCAAAAAGGGGACCGAAAAACAACAACAACCACAGTTCCCGAAAAAGGCCAACCCCCGCTTGCGGGGAAAAATGGCCTCTAAAGGTGGTTTTTTTTTTATACCATTCTGTTAAGTAACACAATATTCTTTCAGCACTTCATGAAAACCGACATTTTCTTTCTTCTTCCACAAGGTACATTGCCAAAACTCACACTGTCACTGTTCACTGTCCAAATGCAGACTGAGGGTGTGTGTGTGTGTGTGTGTGTGTGTGTGTGTGTGTGTGTGTGTGTGTGTGTGTGTGTGTGTGTGTGTGTGTGTGTGTGTGTGTGTGTGTGTGTGTGTGTGTGTGTGTGTGTGTGTGTGTGTGTGTGTGTGTGTGTGTGTAGTGGGCTTTTTATAATCAGAGGAAGCCACGCCCCTTGGGCACGCCCTGCTGCCACGCACCTAGTCTAAATCTGATGCGCCCATGTCTTTTTCTCGTGAAAAGCTACCCCCCCATGGACCCCCTCTTCCCTCTCTAAGTCACCTCCTTTGGCTGTCCATGAGGCACAACAGAACAAACAGACGTTAACAAATAAGGATAGGGATAAGGGATAAATGGCTAATACAATAGACCTATCATCCAGAAGATGTTGGCAAGGATTCGTTCACTGTACCAGAACACTTTCACAGGTTTATGCTTGGGCTTCTGACAACAACAACAACAACAACAACAACTTCCTCAATGCCCAGGTCACTACTTCGCTTGGAACCCTATCGAATGCTTTATCCAGATCAACAAACCAAAGAAACAACTTTTTCCTCTTCTCCATGTACTTCTCCTGCAACTGCCTTACAATAAAAAGCACGTCTGTCGTTCCTCTTCCTGGCATAAATCCAAACTGCATTTCGTCGATTTTCACTTTCTTCCTTATCCTCTTCTCCATCACCCTTTCCAATGCCTTCGTCCCATTCATTGCTCTCATAACTTTCTCGCTCTATACGAGCCATAGTCTGGTCTAGACTCCAGACCAGTGGTTCCCAACCTTTTCTATGCCCCACACCCCTAGGAAATATTTCATTAATGTCCGCACCTCCTACAAAAGTAATATCACATTTGAAGATGAAGTCAAATTTTTGAACCACAAATTGAACCACATACCGTACACTACTGTGGGTGAATAAATGGAACTGAAAAATAAGATTTTAACTCGGTGCATGAAATGCAAATATAAATTGAGCAATTAGATTCTAATTTATACAGAAAAAAATGAAACAGTAAAATCAATCCCAATTGTGAACATAAAATTCAATGACATCTATATTTTTGAACCACAAATTGAACCACATAATACTGTGGGTGAACAAATTGAACTCAAAAAATAAGATTTTAACTCGGTGCATGAAATGCAAATATAAATTGAGCAATTAGATTTTAATTTACACAGAAAAAATTTGAAACAGTAAAATCAATCCCAATTGTGAACATAAAATTCAATGACTTCTTTGTTCCAGCTTCTCTTTCATGATTTTCTCAAAACGTGGAACTTTCTTGCTGACTGCGATCCGCAGGTCTGCCTGTGGATTCGGGCAATTCCTAGATTTTGTCTTGATTGACAAAAGAGAACTGAATCCAGATTCACACAAGTATGTCGTTGCAAATGGAATGAGGACACGGAGTGCTTTTCCACCAAGTCTTGGGGACATATCCAGTGCTGCACACCAAAACCCCTCCAAAGTCTTGCTTTCAAATTGCATTTCAAGAGCTCGATTTGTCCGCAAATCAATAAGATCTTCCTTCAGTTCTTCATCATTTGACATTTTCTCCATATTGTAGGAATATGGATTCATGATCCATTCTTTGAAATCTTCAGGTCTCCAGCAGCAAAATGTCCATCAAACGATGCTGACAGCATTTCCAAATGAGCCACAATTTTTTTCATGCACAGTAGGAGTTATGGATCCAGCGTCATCAACCATCTCTTCAAGTGAAGGAAAATTTGAGAGATTGCCTCTTTCCATCCTTTGACGCCAAAGACGTAACTTTTCTTTGAAGGCATTCAACTTTTCACAAGCCTTCAATATGTTTATCCCTTTTCCTTGAAGAGAAACACTCAGGTCATTCATTCGAGTGAAAATGTCAGCTAAGTAAGCCAGCATTTGGGCGAATTGCTGTGATTCCAATGCCCCAACCAGATCACATTCACGCTCTTCCAGAAAAATTTTGATTTCTTCCCGCAGTTCAAAGAAGCGGGTTAAAGCTTGTCCTTGTGACAACCAACGGACTTCTGTGTGTAAAAGCAAAACTGAATGCTCACTTGCCAGACTTCACAAAATGATTTTATGATGCGATGGTTCAAAGCTCGCCCCCTGATCCAGTTGATGATCTTCACACAAGTATCAAGGACTTTCTTCAAATTTGGAGGCAATGTTTTTGATGCCAAAGCATGCAGAGAAATGTCCTTGATACTTGTGTAAATTTATAATGTAAATTTATTTTTATATATTCAAAAATATGAGCATTCATGAGAAAAAATATAAAATATGTAAAAAGTATACAATTGTGTATACAATATACATGTTACAACAAGTTGCTACACGATAAGAGTTTGTGCTGAAAAAAAAAAGACCAAAAAAAAGAATAACGTATACGGAGTGGAACGTGTTTGACTATTGGTTTGAGACGTTGTTTGCAGTGGCGTGCGGTGATTTTTCGTCATGGGGAAGCAATTTAAGCGACACATAAAAAATTATATAAATACACGAGACGACCCGTGAACCCGTTGGGTTCCCGTTGTGACAGCGGTTGATTACGAAAAAAAAATTACACACAATTTTAATATTATTGACTGCTCAAACGTAAATTTGAAAAAAAATTTGAGCATTTACCTCATGAGTCACCGTTCAACGAAACACGTGTTTAATGACAACATTCTTGGTTGATCTCCCATCCTTCTTTTTTTTTCTTAGAGAGAGACTTGACTTTTGTGTCCTTTTATTATAAACAATGTAAAGCCATTTCACAAGCAGTTGTAAAAAAACACATTTCACAAAGCAGTTGTAAAAAAAAAACAAAGCAACCAGTTTAAAGAAATTGCATAAGGATCATGAAGACACCACAAAAGAGCAAAGGGTATTTAAAAGAAACCAGCGAATATACAAAAATATATATTTTACAAACCAAAGGGGAAGACACAAACAAAACCACAACCAATTTTAAAGGAAATGCTCATGCAAGAGCTATAAATACATCAGGAGCAAATTAAGCGAAAAACTAAGAGAGAGAGAGAGAGAAATGTATTCAAGGACACAGGAAGAAACATATATGCAAGCAATCAGTTCCAAAGAAAAAAAGTCAAATCAATCAGGAATTATAAAGTAATTACCACTTTTGAATCATCGACTGAGCACAGAACATTGCCAATACACCACTTTCTCTCAAAAAGTTGGACGTTTCCATTACTGACAAAGAAATCAAATTCTAGCTTGAGTCGTGTTGAGACAAACCCTTTAAAAATAGAAATAGCATCAGAGCCATAGCCGTTATCTATTTTAATTTTCCGAGATTTATATATCGCATATTTTGCAACAGCAACCAAAAAATTGAGAAGAACACCCACATCTCTACATGTGGGCCTGAAAGACACACCAAATATAAACATATGCATATTGAAAGGGAAGGACAGTTGGTGAAAAAGATATTCAAGGAACAAGAAAAGCGATGTCAGTCTACGACACTGTACATAAGCATGAAACAAATCCTCCTTCTGATCACAGAAAGGACAAGTTTCTGGCAGTGAGCTGTTAATACGGTGAACAAAAATATTGGAGGGAAGGCGCCCAGTGTGCTAACCTCCATTGTATGTCCGCTAACACACCATGTATTGGTAAGGTGTACATGTGAGGCCAAAGGGGGGTAGACGGAGACCCCGACCCGAACCGCTCTGACCACAAAGCTACTCGTGTTCTCCCAGAGAGGGGTACATTCTTATTTTGTCGAGAGAGATCACGGATTCCAATCTTAGTTACAAGATGAAAAGGGGGGGTATGTTCAATCTCCGGCTGAAGAGAAGACGAAAGGAGCACTTTGATTTCAGGGAAACCTAACCGAAAGTCCTCAATGTTACCAACACCTTCCCAGCCGATGTTTAGCTGTCTAAATTTTCTAATGACTATACGTACAACTTGGTCTACAAGTCGGACAGACCGAGATCCAACTGAGGTTGCCACCAAACCAGCAGGTTTCCACTTAACTCCAGATGAATCTCTCAGATCACATACTTTGTTAATCCCTCCTTGGATAAATTTTTTAATCAGGGCATGGCTATGAGGGATACCAGGAAAAAAGTTATTGAAGAAAAGGGGTTCTTGAAGGAACATTCGACAATTATAGCCCTCAAGGAAGCGGTGGACGTCAAACCTTTTCCAAGTGTCCAATAAACTCTGATAGAATCTCGGAAGAGAGGCAAAATTTACATGCTCGAGGTCTATCAGAAGAAGCTGCCGATCATATCTCAGTCTACCAGCCTGTTGTAACAGAAAAAATGCAAAGGGCCGCCAGGGCAGCTGTTCAGCGAACAGTAGTCTCTGCAGAGACTGCAGCCGAAAGGCCACAACTCGACCAGAGATATCAACAATGCCCTGGCCACCTTCCTTCCGGGGGTAGTAAAATATCTCAGGCCTCAGCCAATGGTAGCCACTCCAAAATAAGTTTACTAGCATTCGCTGAGTAGCCATAATTAGTTGGTTTGATGGCTGTAAAGCAATAATTCTGTGCCATAATTTTGTTGCAACCAGATTGTTTATGACAAGGGTACGGCCTCGATAGGAGATGGACCTCAGCAGTCCTTCCCATGCTTTCAATCTGTGCATAATTTGTTCCAACACTCCTTCCCAATTTTTCATTTCTGTTTCATGATTACCGATATGCACTCCAAGATATTTAACCCCGTCCGTTCTCCAGACCAGGTTGTGTGGGAGTGAGGGTGGTGATACACAAGAGAGATTGCCTTTGCCACACCATAATGCTGTACTTTTATTCCAATTGAACCCACCGGAAGAGGCTGCAGAGAAATCTCGCATACAACGTTGTAAAGCAGAGACATCATTGGAGCTTCTAATCAAAACACAGACATCATCAGCATAAGCCGTCTGCACAAATTCTGCTCCTTCTATACTTCTCATTCCCTGAGGTATTTGCTGTCTAATAGACCGAAGGAGTGGTTCAAGGGCGACTATATATAAAAGCCCAGAGAGGGGGCAACCTTGGTGAATACCCCGTTGGAAAGGAAAGGGAGAGCATAACCTATTGTTGATCTTCATCATACATTGAGTATTAGTATACAGGAGTTTCACCAAACCCCATTCCTTTCAGGACAGAAAAAAGGTACTTGTGGTCAACACGATCGAAGGCCTTAGTTTGGTCAAGAAACAGCAATCCAAAATCGTCACACAGGAAATTATTGCATGAAATAATATCTCTTACCAAAAAAATATTATCATAAATAGATTTTCCAGGCACACAGTAGGTCTGGTCCGGGTGTATAACTGAACTGATCACAGTCTTCATACGATTAGCAAGTACTTTAGAGAAAATCTTGTAATCAACACACAATAAGGAGACATGTCGCCAGTTATCAATCAGTTGAAGATTCCCAGCTTTTGGTAGCAAACAAACGACTGCTCGTCTACAAGACATCGGAAGTTCTCCGACACGTATGCTTTGATCGAGTACATCGAGTAAGTCAGGTCCCACAAGGGCCCAGAAGGTCTTGTAGAATTCTGTGGGCAGGCCATCTATTCCAGCTTTCCCATCTTTCAGGCTCCGCACAGCTGCTTCAAGTTCATCAGCTGAAATTGGGGAATCGAGCATGCATCGCTCATCCTCCTCGACACTCGGAAGCCCAGCAGTTAACTCTCGTATCACCTCATTATCCATGTTCTGAGGAGAGAGAGAGAGAGACAGAGACAGAGACAGAAAAAGAGAAAGAAAAAAGACGACTTAAAAGTTTTATGTCATGTTCAAAAGGCGCACTTGCAGGTGGCTGAGTGATGACTCGTGACACACGACGACAAGGACACAAGCCGCTCTTTGTCGCACCCCCAGATATTCCATCTTGCACCCCAGGTTGGGAACCCCTACTCTAGACTCTAGAGGGTCACCTTTCCCCTTGTATGGAGGGACGAGGGTACTCACTACTCAGTTCCCAATCCACTGGAATGTGGCCTTCTTTCACCACCAGATTTTTTATTTTTTTTTGTATACAAGATCGAGGCTCGTGAAAGAGCGAACATTAATCACACAGAAAGACAAACAGACACATAAAACAAATAACATCGGGAGCGGTAGACAAGATGGGGAGAGAGGGGGAAGGACACAAACACAACATTTCAGAGCAGCGACCGAGAGACATGGAGACATCGAGAGATCTGTGGGAGGGAGAGGGCTTTGGGGGGGAGGCATGGGAAGGGGGGGGGGGGGTGGGAGAGGTATAAAACATATGGACACTGCCAGGACTTCCAAAAAAGAAGTTGGAATTTCAAACAAGGTGGATCTGGGGTGAATTAGTGGGGGTAGAAAAGATCAAGGTTTTGGATGGGGGAAGATAAGAGATGGTGGTGAACAGCTGTTTTAAAGACCTGGAGGGAGGAGTGGGATTGAAAGGAGTGTGGGAGTTTGTTCCAGAGGCGGGAGAAAAGAGGAATGAAAGAGTGAAGGTGAGCAGAGAGCCGAGATTTCGGCAGTTTAACCATCAGAGGGTTGCTGGCAGATCTTGTGCGACCTGTAGGAATATTTGGGGGACAGAGCACAGAGAGAGCTGGGGGAGCAAGGCCGGAGAGGAGTCGGTAGAAGACAGAAAGACCACCTACCTGCCTGCGGTGAGTGAGTGAAAGGCCCTCAGAGATAGCTTCATCGCAGGAGATTCCAATGATTCTGAAAGCTTTGGATTCAACAGCGTGAAGACGAGCTAGGTGTGAGGCAGGAGCACCAGCCCATAGGGGAGAACAGTATTCCATTGAGCTGCGGATGAAAGCCTTGTATGTGGTGAGGAGCTCAGGTGTGCCTAGGAAGGACTTCGCACGACGGAGGATGCCCAGTCGGCGACTGGCTTTGGAGGCCAGCTTGGAAATGTGGTTTTCCCAAGAAAGATCATGGCAGATAGTGAGACCCAAAAGCTTGAGCGACAGAACTTCTTGGAGAGGATTGTTGAGAAAGTAGAAGGGAGGGTTGTCCAGTCGATCTTTTCGGAGAGACATAGTAAGAGTGTGAGATTTGTCAGGATTGAAAGACATGTTCCACTTGTTTGACCAGTCTGTGATTTTGTCCAGGTCTTCAGAGAGTGAGGAGGCTGCAGACTGCCGATCTGAGGGAAGAGGAATGGAGCGGCAGAGAGGAGTCATCAGCAAAGAGATAGAGAGGATTTTCCAGAGAGTCGGAGAGATCATTGATAAAGACCAGAAAAAGCACAGGGCCCAGCACACTGCCTTGGGGAACTCCAGCCTGAACAGGAAGGGGAGATGAGAGAAATCCATTCAGGGCCACACGTTGACTACGACCAGAGAGGAAGTCCGCAAGCCATGCATGGAGATTTCCATGGATACCATAGGAGGAGAGTTTGGTGAGCGGAGCTGGGTGCCAGACCGTATCGAAGGCACGTGATATGTCAAGGGAGACAGCTCTGATTTCCTGTTTGGCATTGAGGACCTCCATCCATTGTTGAGACAGCAGAAGCAGCATGTCCAGAGTAGAGTGACCTGGTCTGAAACCAAATTGATGATCAGAGATCAAGCCATTGGAGAAGAGGAAAGATTTCATATCCGAAGCAATGATGGATTCCATGACTTTGCTGATAGTTGGGAGCAGGCTGATTGGTCTGTAGTTGCAAGGATCTGTTTTTGCACCTTTTTTGTGTAAAGCGGTAATGTTTGCTGATTTCCAGGATGCTGGCAGACGACCTTGAGCAAAAGATAGGGTGAAAAGAACAGAGAGAGGGTGAGATAGAGCGGCAGAGCAGGATTTTAGGACCCGTGGGCTGATGCCGTCTGGTCCAGTTGCAGAATCAGAGTCGAGGATTGACAAAAACTCCTCCACCTTGTCAGGAGAGAAGGACACAGAGTCCAGGAGCAGTTGGGTTCGACTGGGAAAGGTGGGAACAGAGAGAGATGGGTTTGGGACTAAGGATTTTGAGGCAAACACAGAGTTGAGGCATTCGGCTTTGTCACGTGCGATGTCAACTGTGTGGCCATTTGAGGTAAGGGAGGGGATGGAGGGGGAACAAACACCAGAAACGGATTTGACCAGACGCCACCAGGATTTGGAGGAAGGAGACAGGTTTGAGAGTTCATTCTTGAGTGAGGAGAGATAGTGCTTCCTGGCACTCCTGAGGGTAGACACACACTTGTTCCGAGCTTGGTGGAAGGAACTGAGATTGCCTTCAGTTGGATTAGCCTTCCAAGAGGCAAAGGCAAGTTGTTTCAGGGCAACTGCCTCACCACAAGATTCAGTGTACCATGGAAGGGAGGAAGGGTAAGACAACTGAAGGAGGAAGGGTAAGACAACTGAAGGCGAGATGGGATAAATCTGTGCATGAGAGAGATCAGTTTGCTTTGGAAGAATTCCCAGGAAGAATTGATGTCCGAGGCAGTGGAGATGGGAGACCAATCCAGACGATTGATGGCTGCTTGAAGACCGTCCCAGTCGGCCTGAGTGAAATGCCAGACTCGTCGATGCTGAGGAGGCTCTCTGAGAATGGCCAGAGAGATGTCCACTTTGACAAGCACATGATCAGAAGAACCGATTGGAGCAGAAGAAGAGCAGCAGACATTAGCAGGGAAGTTTGTCATAACCAAGTCTAGAAGAGAAGATACTCCATTGGCTGAGATCCAGGTCGGGAAATTGACAGATTGTGTCAATCCCAGTGAGTCACAGAAGTCCTTTGCTGAGGTGCCATGACTGGTGAGAGAGGAACCCACACCCAACCAGGTGGCATGATGACAGTTGAAGTCACCACATATGAGGAAGAGAGAGTTGGGATGAGTGGATAGAAGTTGGTCCATGTTGTCAGACAGTGAAATGTAGATGGAGTCATCACTGTTTGGGGGACGGTACAGAACACATATGAACAAAAGGTGGGAGCGGAGAGGAAGCCGTAGCCAGAGGTACTCCTGGGGGTGAGGAGGAGAGAGGGCAGTGCAAGGAGAGTGAGGAAGAGAGTTTTTGATAAAGATAGCCACCCCACCACCAGGCCGAGGCTCAGGTCTATCATACCGGAGGAGGGAGTAACCAGGAAGAGATATTAAGGAATCAGAGACATCTTGAAGGAGGAAAGTCTCTGTTAAGCAGATCAAGTCTGGATTGTCAGAAGCAACCTGTATGGAGAGATCAGTCAGGTTTGAGCGAAGGCCCCGGATGTTTGAGGTCCATACCGCTAATGAAGAGAGAGGGGGAGCATCGGGTACAGGACAGGGGAGGGGAGGAGTAGGGTAAGATGAAGGATGAGAGGGGGAGGTAGGGAGAGCAGTTGATAGTGTGTCAGAGATTGCAGAAGAGTTCCAAGAAAGGGAAGGATGAGGAGGATGAAAGGTTTGATGGTGAAGGGATGAGGCACAGTGAGGGGTTGTTTGAGGGGGGGCAGAGGAAAGTAGAAGGTTGGGGGGGGGGGGTGGAGGTATGAGATAGAAGGGAGACGAAGTGGGGAGGAGGCAGCTTTGAGGAGGAGGGAGAATTGGAGAGGAATGGTATGGGGGGAGATTTGAATGGGAGGGGTTGGGGGGGAGTTTTGAAGGGGAGGAGTGAGGGGGGAGTTTAGGAGGGGAGGGGCAAGGGGGGAGTTTAGGAGGGAAGGGGCAAGGGGGAAGTTTAGAAGTGGAGGGGCAAGGGGGGAGTTTAGGAGTGTAGGGGCAAGGGGGGGATTTGGAGGGAAGGGGGGAGTTTAGGAGGGGAGGGGCAAAGGGGGGAGTTCAGGATTGGAGGGGCAAGGGGGGAGTTTAGGAGGGGAAGGGCAAGGGGGGAGTTCAGGAGTGGAGGGGCAAGGGGGGAGTTTAAGAGTGGAGGGGCAAGGGGGGAGTTTAGGAGTGTAGGTGCAAGGGGGGGGATTTGGATGGGAGGGGCAAGAGGGGAGTTTAGAAAGTGGATGATTAATGAAAGACGAACATTGATAACAAATTGGGTTTGTTGTGATTTTCAAGTTAGCAATCCGATTCAGAACGATGGAGGAGGGATGGAATGAATGTGAATTTAGACCATGTAGTGAGGGAGACGTATAAGAGATTGAATTTCTTTTTTTTGAAGTGGAATGAGTTGGAGAGGAAATTGAGAAAAGCCTTTTAAATAGGAAGAAAAGCAGCGTGTTGTAATATACCACTGAATAAAACACTGAAGGGGAAAGGTTAAACATATTTAAATAATATTTAAACAGAACCGTGATCAATCTTATATGCACAAAATACCAACGGGGGGAGAGCCGAGAGGGACCACCACAAGTCACGTGAACAGGGCAAACGGTGGATGGCAAGGAGATAATGGGGGCGGGGCGAACAGCACACCTGGACAGAAAATACAGGATGAGACAACAGTACACGTGGAGAAAGGAAAATAAATGTTTTTGGTTTTTTTTTTGGGGGGGGGGGGGGGTGGGGATTTAGAATGTCAGATAGAGTATTATGTTCGGGGTAGAAGGGAAAAAACTAAGAGCCAAGCAAAACACGCTTAAGTTAACAAACACCGACGGGGGTACAACTACAAGGCCGCACACGAGGAGCAGAACACGATTAATTAATTACGAGTTACAGGAAATTCAAACCAAAACTAACTATAATCAAACAATAATGCATGGACGATAAAATAACGAGTTGAAATTTGACAATCTATCTGGGGAAATGGGGGAGAAACACGTGGTCGAAGAACGAACGAACGAATAAGAATGAATAAACGAATGAGAACAGAGAAGGAAATGTTTTTTTTTTGTTTTTTTTTAGTTGAGATTTACATAAGGAAGTAGGCTATGGGGTGAAAAGACTGGGAAAACAGAGAACGAAAGTTATTGGATCACAAAATGACGGACCGCTGAGAGAAAAACAAAGCCTCAAGGTTGTACAGTGTACACTGTACAAGGCCTCAAGACACGACACGAATTAACATGATTTTCAATACAGGTATGAAAGATTTGCACCGAAAATCTTCGTCGGAACACCATATACGTACAATACACCATAAAATAAATACAGTTATAACGAAAATACAAATGGGAACAATTACTAAACTTCGATTTCGATGGAGAGCGTGGAGAGCTGCGAATAAACGAACCCTCGCCAGCAAGACCGGAAACGGAAGTCGTCTGATCTCTGTCATTCTCTTCACACCCCAACTTCCCGCTGCCTTCAACATATCTCCCACAACTCCCGTCGGCCCTCCCGCTTTTCTACTCTTCATTGCTTTTATCGCTTCCTCAACTTCCTTCTCAGTTATCTTCTCTGCCGGTCCTAAAACTGGGTTAGTCTGTTGCCGGCCCATTCATTCTCTGCATTCAACAGCATTTCCATATATCTCTTCCATCTTCCTTTAATTCCATCTGGGTCCACAACGATTTGTCCCACTTCATCCTTCAAGCAACTCACCCCCATCACAACGCACCTCTCTTTCGCTATCTGCTTTGCAATCCTGAATACCGCTCTCGGACCCTCTTCTGAATCCATAGCGTTCTCTGAACATTTTCTGAGATGCCTCCTGCGCCTTTGATACCTCTTTTTTTGCAGCCTTCTTGGCTGCCTTATAACTTTCATGCTCTGCCTCTTCTGCCCCCATACCCTTCGCCTTCTGCCACTCCTTGAACTTCTTCCTCTTCTCGTCAATCCTCTTTCCAACTTCATCATCCCACCACCATGTTTCCGAGTGCCTCGGTGGTCCTTTTGTCCATCCACATACCTCACCAACGGCTCCTTCATTGACATCCAACCACTTTCAAGCTCAACCACATCATCCTCTACCATACTCAGCCTTTCTTTTAATGCCTCCCTCACTGTCACCTCTTTCAGCCCCCACACCATCATTTTCGGTTGGTACTTCACCTGCCGAGCTCTCCTCGCACCTTTCACCCTTATGTCGCAGACAACCAAGTGGTGCTGTGAAACAGCCTCCTCACCCGGGATCACCTTTGTGTCCCGGAGGTGCCCCCTATCTCGTCTACGCACCATCAGGTAGTCGACGGTTGTCGTCGACCCACCTGACGTGTATGTAACAAGCTTATTATCCGCTTTCTGGAACTGAGTTTTGCAAATCGTTAAAACAGCTCCATCAGCAAACTCCACAACCCTTTCACCTTCTCCATTCCTCACACCATATCCATAACCCCCATTGACTCCCTCAAAACCGTCTATACTCCTTCCCACATGTCCATTTAGGTCTCCTACCACAACAACTTCCTCATCTTTCACATTTTCCATCAGCTTCTCTATTGCACGCCAGAACGTATCCTTCTCTTCATCGCTCCGACCGACCTGCGGAGCATATCCCGAGATGATGTTCACCAAGAGCTTTCCAATCATCATTCTCACCATCATCAACCTTTCACTCACTCTAGTCACACTCACCACACTGTCTACAAACTCCTCAGAAAACAGGACACCAACACCATGCCTGCCTTCCAGGCACCCTTGCCACACAAACTTGTATTTCTGTCCTTGCCTACCCTTCACCATTCACACCACTTCCCTTCCATCTCGTCTCCTGCACACAACATATGTCCACTCTTCTTCTGACCAATACTTCCACCACTTCTCCTGATCTCCCTGTCATTGTCCCTACGTTCCATGACCCAAACCTCAGAAACCGATCTCCACATGGGGCATCAGACGTTTCGTCATAAATGGAGTGATTTCCACCCTTTCGTTGATCGGGTTCCCCACCTTGATTTTTGACCAGGGGGGGTGAGGACTCCCACGGGGTACTTCGGGCTGTACCCTGCCCATATGTAATTGTCCTGGTTCCCTTTTTGAGGCAATGTTTTATGGCAGATGGACTAAAATTATTATCTCACTAGTCTTTGCGGATGTGTAGTCGGGATGAATTCAGAGCCAAAGTACGTTAAAACGAGAAACTTGTCTTCCTATTCATGTTCTGATTCGTGTTCAAAATACAACATTCAATTTAAATAAGTTGTTCTTTGATCATAAGCTGATGATGGACGGACGGGCACGGACCAATTGCTTAACCCTGCTCCTCGCTCTTTGTTCGTGGGGTAATTGCTCAGCAGCAACTAGAGAATGTATTCCATAAGTTTGAAAATCAGATTGAACGACGTATTATGAAAGATGGCAGTTATGTTGAAGCCTAAAAATTTGAACTGTATTGAGTAGAAACTCTGAATTACGCTTTCATGCCGCATTTTTTTTTTTTCTATCTTTTATCCATCAAAAGTTATAAAAGTTGCATAAAGACTTTATGAACACAGCACCATTACAATAGCTTTTCTTGTTTTGTCTGCATTGTGTGAGGCTAATAAGTCACCAAATAAATTCCCATATTCATATACATTATACTGAGCAAACGTCTTTGGCCACCTTGAAAATAAACATTTCAATTGCCACTTTGGCATATTTTGATGAGTACAAGGTGTTTAATGATCATGCCTTATGAAAAGAAACAAAAATGAATTGTATTTTACAATGTTGATGCATGAAATTTCAATATTTGGTGTGACCACCTTTCTCATGTCAAACATCAGATATCCGTTTTGGGTTGCTTTACTGCAATATCTGGAGAAAATCCATTTGGAGGTTGTTCCATGCATTCTGCAATGTTTATCTTCAGCTTTTGGCTTTTCGTTTTTCTTTCTGTCGAAATAATCCAAAAGTCTGGGGCGACCCCATTTTCTCCTAATTTGGAATTTCTCTCTTGCACATAATATAAACCCACACCATGCCCAAACTATGAGACTCGTAATAATTTTACACTTAAAAGGCCCAGTGAGAAATATTCTGCAAAACAGGTATTTCCAGACGTGGCATTCAAGCTAAATACTGTCACGTCACTGGCTATTAAGACCGCCTGATGACGGATAACCGAACCAGCTTTAACTCCTGAGGTGGCAGCCAAATATGGCGGTTACCGCCCACACGAGATTGAAGGCTGCGAGGCGTTTATCTGAACGAAAAGAAATGGTCCTTTTTAGTGCACTTAGCTCGTCCCAACGAGTTATTTTGTAAAGGTGATGGCAATGGTCCGGTCCAATGCCTGCTGCACTGGAGTGCCCCAAAAAGGTGGTAGTGCCGTGCGTCGGGAATGCCCAAGCATGTGGCAAGCAGCCACGACGGCCTCCTTTGTTCCACCTCCTCGTCCTTGTGGAGAACAGCGTGGCCTTGAGCTCACCACAAGCCCAGCTATCGCCGAAACCTCCTGCAACACTTTGCAAAACCTGCCAAAATACTGCCAACGCAGTCCAGAGCTCCTTGGCGAGTCCAACGCACACCCAACACGACCAGCGCACAATCGGCAAGATGGTGCCTTTCTTCCCCTGAGCAAAAGCGACCGACTCTTCTTCTTTTCTCTCTCTTGAGCCAATAGGGCTGTTTCCCACCCAGTTTTACAGTTTCCCTACTTATTACATCGAGATTTCTTCTATGCGCCACACGGTCCATGCTACTAATTATACAGTGCTACCTTTCCTACAGTATCCTTTTACCTACCCCCCACAAATGTAACAATACTTAAATAAATTCCTTAAGAAATAGAAAAAAAAAAAAAAACCAAGTTCTAAACTTACTGTGTATAGTCAACAAAGCCAAGAGACAGAAATGTGCCAAAAAACATCAGATTTGGGATGCTAACTAGTCAATGGCGAAAGGTCGCAAACGCCCTCCCGCAGCGCCGAAGCAATGTGCTTCGCGAATGTCCGAATTAAATGAAATTGCGCCTAACCAGAGAATACAATTGCTTTTCCTGGATAGTATCTGTATCCCGCTGGTCTCATAAACTAGTTTATTGACCCAGTTTACGTCTTCTCCAGGGATTTCCAAATCACTGAAAATGGCTTGCCCGTGCGGGTGTTGGCAGCAATCGGGCGATAGCTATTCTTAAGAAACAAGCATTCTGAGTATTGCACTGCAATACATGTCCCCTACCGGCATTGGGTAGCACTGTCATAGAAGACAGTATTATGACTTACCGCACTCCATATTATAGTCCGGAAAGCTGTTGGGGAAATTCCCAAAGTTCAAAGTGCCATAACTTTGTCAAAAATGATCGAAACGTGGTGAAGTTCGAACTTGATCTGTAACTTATCATGAGGAAACCATGTGCCAAGATTGAAATCATTCGCATTAAGAGTTTAGGAAAAAGGTCCGGAAAGCTGTTCTTTGCGTGACGGACTGACAGACTGACAGACTGATGGACTGACGGACTGACGGACTGACGGACTGACGGACTGACGGACTGACGGACTGACGGACTGACGGACTGACGGACCGACGGACCGACGGACCGACAGACTGACAGACGGAGGGACGGAGTGCAAACCTATAGTCCCTTACGGTGTACACCGGTAGGGGACTAATAACATGCTTATTAATGCACACAAAATGACACAGAGATTCCCAGACTAAAAGTGGGTAGTAATAAATGGTAATAAATAAATACTGTACTCTTAATATGGAAATCCGAAACTAATACGCTAAATTTAGGTATATTAAAACTTGTGGTGCCACAAGCACACAATCACTCCACACAACGGGGAGAATCCAGGTCAGATCTTGAAGGATACAAGGAGGGGGGAGGGGGGGAGTGTTTGGGGGGAGCAGGCTCCTGTTTAAGGGACAGCATGGGGGAAGGCACAGGTAAGTTCACAAAACTCTAACTCCACTGCTGCCAGCGTCTGTGTGCCTCTCTCAGATGGATTACACTACCCTCTGCTGTCCTTTTGGGAATGGGTGAGGCTTATGTGGCATCTGAATAAGATTGCATTACATTTTGATCTGCTTCCTTTAATTGAATGTAGGATGGTGGAATGTTTTTCTCACACCAACAAATGTCATGGAAAAACACATTTTCTGTATATTTGGTATTAAATATCTTTGAAAAAGATACTTATTGTAAAAATACAAGTTTATTGTTTTTGAATGAAGATGCATTATTCAGCTGTCTAAAATATATATTTGATTTGTTATTTTTTTCCCCCCTCTTGGCATTATAGGGTGCCAGTCTGGTGCTTCAATGAAAAACCAGATTATCAGAAATTTATGCTCCTGCAGGTAGGTCTGAGCACATGAGGGGTGTTGCAAAATAAGTGATACTTTTTTCCCCAAAGATGAAATGAAGTTTCAATCGGATGAAAATCCAACCAAAGGCTATATTTCATTCAAAAATTAAAAACTCACGTTTAATACGCGTCAATATGTCCACCATTAGCTTCAGAAACCATTTGAAGTCGACTTTTAAAAGATGTCAGCAAAGACACGAACATTAGTCGCAAATATGACGGAGACAACACAGACAACGTGCGCGCCACGTCATGGTGACGCATGCGAAATTTGAATTAAAAAATCGCGGACATGTGGTCAATACAATCTGTGGGGAAAAAGTATCATTTATTTTGCAACATGTGGTCAATACAATCTGGGGGGGAAAGTATCATTTATTTTGCAACACCCTATACACACAGTGCATCATGATGAATTGTAGTTGGACAATAACTGTAACCTTTTTTTTCTTTGCATTTAACTTTACTAGAGAAATACCCGTGCTATGCACGGGTGGGAGGCCAGAAGCAGACAGGTAATGCAGATACGTTGAATGCTAAAGCATGAAACCAATAAATTCCACATTCCTGTTGCACCTTCAGTCGCACATCATGGAGAGCAAGTTCATGAAGGACTTCCATGAAAAACGTACCTGTTCGCAAACAAACGGGTACGTTCACACACAGAAACATCGATCGTGGGTCCGTGGCGAATCTGCATATGGTGATGGCAAAATATCAGAAATTGAAGGCTTTTTTATTTTAAACGATTCATATAAACATCCGTTGAATCATATTACACGCAAATCATCAAAATCTAAACAGTATCTTGAGAATTTCAATAAAAGCCACATCACTGTTCATATCGGTAAATATTATTCCATCATCTTTCAAATCGTGATCGAAACACTATGATCGTGATGATCGTGATCGATAATTGTGTTCACAATCGCTGTGCCGTATGTACTCCCGATACGTGTACCAAATTCCCGAAACGTGTAACTGTACCAAATCAACAGTTAAAAGATTTTGAGCTGATAGGTGTTACGGCCTTGGCAAGATCGATGGAGACAGCGATCTGGTAGATATGATCCTCCTTCATGCCGAAGTGCAGATCCTCCTTCATGCCACATCCGATCGATGCAGCTGTGCAGCGATCGGTGCAGTCGTTTGAGCGCACACGGTGCAGTGATCGGGGCAGTCGTTTGTGCGGCACACGGTGCAGCGATCGGTGCAAACGTGGACTCCCACACTGCCACATCCTGCTGATACTTGCTCCCGCATGACGTTTCCGCATGACGGATGTTTATATAAATCGTTTAAAAGAAAAAAAGGCTTCAATTTCCGATATTTAGCCTTTTCATTTGGGCCTCCCAATTGAAGTCCCGCCTATAGGGCGGGTACCGTTGCTCGACGTAAGAAGACGTCACAATGAACGTCGTGCGAACGCAAATGTTATGCGGGAGTCCAAACCTGAGAATGCTGGAGACCAAAGCTGAAATTGGGAAAACTAAATAGCCTATTTTACTCCTGGGGATCCCAGGATTACCCACCGAAAATATATTTGCGATCAGTTCAGCAGTTTTTACGGTACCTTCGAACGGACAGACAGACAGACAGACATTTGGTGAATTATAGTAAGATTCGGCATGTAAAAACGAGTCGATTTATTTTATTGATGTCACTGGTGTGCATCATTTTTAGGTGTGTGTTATTACTTCTGCTTTAGTGCTTTGGAATTTGACATACAACAGCCTACTGACTCCTGCAAAAAAAAAACTTGGGATCTTTAAAGGCCACTGGCAACAGCAAGCAGATGGGATCCTGCATTGATGTCATTTGGGATGGATAACACGCTTGCTGATGGAAACGGCCTGCCTGTGAAGGACTGAACATAGTTTATTGTCAGTTTGGGAATTGAGCCCAGACGAGGCAGATCAAGGTCATGACCGCTAACTGTTACGCAATGATTTGTTTTGCTGAATACCTCAGTTTTAGAAATGCCCGATCATGCTCACTTCACCCCAGTGGTATTTTTGACGTAATTTGTCCATGTTTTTACACAGGTGGGAGTTGTCAAGTATCATTCACCTTGCGTCAATGTTCAGGTGTGTTGTGGTTTACACAATCCTTCAACACTTGCTTTTGTTGAAACTATACAATGGTAGTTTTAAAGCACATGAGCAACAACAATCTTGAATGTTTTAAAGTGGTCTTTAGAATTGTTTTTCAATCTTTACAATTTTGACCATGTGCCAGAGTAAGTATGATTTAGCTCTGCCATTTGTACCCATTTTGTTTCAATGGCAGGAACGCTCATTCTACATCTTGTAATCACTTGGAACAGTCTGTCTGAACTAGGCAGCGAGACTTGTGGCTGAGTAATTGTAATTTTGATTCCTAAATTGATCAATTGGTTGGAGAGAATTGAAATGAGCATCACTGGCAGAATGGGCTCTTGGGATCAGTTGCACAACTTGTTGAATTTGGAATAGATCTTATTGCAAAGGCATTAACCACTGAAAATAATTGGAGGATAAAGGCTTTGCCTGATGTTTTTAAAACGGTTTCCTTCACTGGGGGACCATACAAGTGGTCGGCAAAGGCATTTACAAGGATGGCCCAATACTTAAGGCAGTTTTAATTTCGATAGTTTTATTGGAGGTGCATTCCCTTTTTAAATTAAACTAAGGATACACCTCTGCCTGTGCACACCCAGCAAACGCAGATACTGCTGCTCGCTACAACCTCCGACAGGGTTGGTCATACTGAAGCGTTCCTGACCTGTATATCCCCCCTGAAGAAGGGGGGCACCCAGTGTTTGTATCACTTTTCAACATGATCACTTACCGAACTTACACTTTGTCCAATGTCCGACAAAAACTTGTGTGCTTGCTGCTGGTGTTTTAGCCAGACTTGCATGGATCTTCAACATATCCATCACTGGCAAAAGGTCAAAAGGCAGCTGACGTCTCTTGGGAAAAGCTACCTGTGTATGCTTGAAATTATGAAGAAAATGAATGTAGATTTGGTGGAAACATTCAAAGATTGATGAAAAATTCAGTGGATATTTTCAGGCATCAAATAATAAAGTGAGGGACATTGTTTTGTGTAATGAAGAGTCAAATGTGTGAAAACCTCTTTGATAGAGACTACTCCATCTGCTTAGACAAGCAATAGCTTCTTCCCGCTCCTCAGACTTTGACAAAATTACAAACTGGTCAAACACTTTGAATATGTCTTTCAATCCTGAGAAATCCCACACTATCTCTCTCTCCGAAAGGACTGTAACGCAGACCCTCCCATCTACTTTCTCAACAACCCTCTCAGAGGTTCAGTCACTCAAACTATTGTGTCTTACTCTCAGCCATGATCTTTCTTGGGCAAGCCAAATTTAAAAGTTGGCCTCCAGAGCCAGACGCCGACTGGGAATCCTCCGTCATGCAAAGTCCTTCCTCGGCATACCTGAGCTCCTATCCACCTACAAGGCTTTCATCCACAGATCGATGGAGTACTCCTTTCCCCACTGGGCTAGCTTTCCTGCCTCACATTTTGCTCAGATTGACGCCATGGAAACCAAGGCCATCAAGATAATTAGAATCTCCCACGCTGAAGCTGAATCTATGGGTCTTGCATTTTGCCATCGCAGACAGGTAAGTGGTCTGTCTCTCTGTCTTATACCGCCTTCTTTCCAGGCTTGCACCCTCTGCTCTTTTTGTGCTTTGTCCTCCATGTATCTACAGGATGTGTGTGGTCCACGAGCAACCCCTTCCTTGTGAAACTGCTTAAATCCAGGATCACTGCTCATCTCCACTCAATTTATTCCTTTTTCACTGCCTGTGGAACCACCTTCCACACTCTCTTCAATCTCATTTTCCCCTCCAGGTCTTTAAGAAACCTGTTCACCACCATCTCAAGTCATCCCCCATCCAAAACCATATTGCTGCACCTGTTAAACCAACCCCCTCCCAAAATTTTGCTTATGCGTCCATCTTGTCCATCCCTTGCGTTCTCTCCTATCCCTCATCGTTACCTGCATCCCCTGTTTGTCCATATCGATCTACTTTCTCCCTTCGCCTTGCTATTGGTGCTTTCCCTGTCTCCTGTTTTTCCTTTTGTTATGTTTTGTCCTGATATGTTCTGTGTCCCAGCTCTTCCACAGCCCTTGACCATGTATACAAAATAAAAAGGAAAAAAAACTTGTGTGCCACATCTTGTCATGTCTGAGAGAATCAAGTAAACCACCAATTGGTTTCAAGAAACAGAGGTTTGTCATCTAAATGTTTCTTCGGCAACATGACAGTTCCTGTCCGTGCACTGCAAAACAGAGATAAGACTGAGAAGATCTGGGTGGGGGGTTATACCTGAGAAGATCAAACAATCCAGATTTTGTGCCATAAGATTTTCACCTGTTTGGTTCCTTTTCAAGAACTTCTGCTCGATCATTATTTTATCCGAATATGTGCAAATAATTATGTTTGGCTGCTGCTGGTCTTTTTTTGCCAGTCTTGGAATGGGATGCTTTAAGCAACTCTGATACAATTCCAATATGCAAAATGTTTGTGCAACAACAACATGCATCTTCGTAGCTGGTTATAATACTGAAAAGTAATACAAACAATGTGAATGTCTCTCTAAAACTATTGGAATTAAATGTTGTTCACCAATTGAACCAACTAAAATAACAATACTCCCCCAGATGGATGGGAGCAGTGTAAATGATTGGAAAGTGCATCCTCATTGGCAAATCACTTTCACTGTCCCGGCCAATATTCAGTGGTTGTGTATATAAAATTTCACACTCGACATTATTCCTCAGAAATGTAAATTAAGTCCTGAATATTTTACAACGATCTACACATAATCAAAGACTGAAAATGAAGAATTTATGATAATAAATGATGATGTCTCCCTGATGATGATGCGTCTTGAAGGTGTCTCCCTGATGTAGGGTTCCTTTCCAGCCTCAATTTGAAGTGCCTATTTGGCACAAGAGATGTGAAGAACACCTGATTGCACGTTTCCACATAATGCAATTGCCTCATCGTTCAAGTTCAGCAACCAGTGCACCCGTAACTTCTTCGAGATGACACGAGGCTCTCTGAACAAATTTGATTCTTTCCGAGACACTAGCATGTGGATCATCCAAAAAACACACTCGTTACATTATCTATCAATTCATTAAAATGCCAAGTCTGTTAGAAAATTATAGGAATCAAATGATCGGACATCTTCAAGCAGGGTATTCCATTATCCATGTTGCAAGGCTCTTTAACATGATGAGGAACTGTTTATGACAGAAGACGTTATCAAGTCGCTGGATTAACAAGTGATATGCCAAGAAATGGACTTCCCAGGATAACGCCTCCCACTCAGGACCACTACATTCGCATGACCCATCTATGCAATTAGTTTCACACTGCCAAGAGTACTGCAAACATACTCCCTGGACCTCCCAGGATAAGCGTCAACACCGTCTTGAAGGCATCTCTCTGATGCAGGGATCTGTGCTCGCCGTCCTGTTCAGCATACAGGACTTGCACCGCAACACATCCAATCCAAGCATGCTTTATTTTCAATCAATGGGCATGGGCAAGCAAGTGTTTTTTTTTGTTTTTGTTTGTTTTGTATACAAGATCGAGGCTCGTGAAAGAGCGAACATTAATCACCCAGAAAGACAAACAGACACATAAAACAAATAACATCGGGAGCGGTAGACAAGATGGGGAGAGAGGGGGAAGGACACAAACACAACATTTGAGAGCAGGGACCGAGAGACATGGAGACATCGAGAGATCTGTGGGAGGGAGAGGGCTTTGGGGGGAGGCATGTGAAGGGGGGGGGGGGTGGGAGAGGTATAAA
This sequence comes from Myxine glutinosa, assembly GCF_964187855.1. Lineage (NCBI taxonomy): Eukaryota > Metazoa > Chordata > Myxini > Myxiniformes > Myxinidae > Myxine > Myxine glutinosa. The sequence continues at coordinate 159,026,074 of NC_136262.1, forward strand.
CATATGGACACTGCCAGGATTTCCAGGAAAGAAGTTGGAATTTCAAACACGGTGGATCTGGGGTGAATTAGTGGGGGTAGAAAAGATCAAGGTTTTGGATGGGGGAAGATAAGAGATGGTGGTGAACAGCTGGTTTAAAGACCTGGAGGGAGGAGAGGGATTGAAGGGAGTGTGGGAGTTTGTTCCAGAGGCGGGAGAAAAGAGGAATGAAAGAGTGAAGGTGAGCAGAGAGCCGAGATTTCGGCAGTTTAACCATCAGAGGGTTGCTGGCAGATCTTGTGCGACCTGTAGGAATATTTGGGGGACAGAGCACAGAGAGAGCTGGGGGAGCAAGGCCGGAGAGGAGTCGGTAGAAGACAGAAAGACCACCTACCTGCCTGCGGTGAGTGAGTGAAAGGCCCTCAGAGATAGCTTCATCGCGGGAGATTCCAATGATTTTGAAAGCTTTGGATTCAACAGCGTGAAGCCGAGCCAGGTGTGAGGCAGGAGCACCAGCCCATAGGGGAGAACAGTATTCCAGTGAGCTGCGGATGAAAGCCTTGTATGTGGTGAGGAGCTCAGGTGTGCCGAGGAAGGACTTCGCACGACGGAGGATGCCCAGTCGGCGACTGGCTTTGGAGGCCAGCTTGGAAATGTGGTTTTCCCAAGAAAGATCATGGTAGATAGTGAGACCCAAAAGCTTGAGCGACAGAACTTCTTGGAGAGGATTGTTGAGAAAGTAGATGGGAGGGTTGTCCAGTCGATCTTTTCGGAGAGACATAGTAAGAGAGTGAGATTTGTCAGGATTGAAAGACATGTTCCACTTGTTTGACCAGTCTGTGATTTTGTCCAGGTCTTCAGAGAGTGAGGAGGCTGCAGACTGCCGATCTGAGGGAAGAGGAATGGAGCGGCAGAGAGTGGAGTCATCAGCAAAGAGATAGAAAGGATTTTCCAGAGAGTCGGAGAGATCATTGATAAAGACCAGAAAAAGCACAGGGCCCAGCACACTTCCTTGGGGAACTCCAGCCTGAACAGGAAGGGGAGATGAGAGAAATCCATTCAGGGCCACACGTTGACTACGACCAGAGAGGAAGTCCGCAAGCCATGCATGGAGATTTCCATGGATACCATAGGAGGAGAGTTTGGTGAGCAGAGCTGGGTGCCAGACCGTATCAAAGGCCCGTGATATGTCAAGGGAGACAGCTCTGATTTCCTGTTTGGCATTGAGGACCTCCATCCATTGTTGAGACAGCAGAAGCAGCATGTCCAGAGTAGAGTGACCTGGTCTGAAACCAAATTGATGACCAGAGATCAAGCAATTGGAGAAGAGGAAAGATTTCATATCTGAAGCAATGATGGATTCCATGACTTTGCTGATAATTGGGAGCAGGCTGATTGGTCTGTAGTTGCAAGGATCTGTTTTTGCACCTTTTTTGTGTAAAGCGGTAATGTTAGCTGATTTCCAGGATGCTGGCAGATGACCTTGAGCAAAAGATAGGGTGAAAAGAACAGAGAGAGGGTGAGATAGAGTGGCAGAGCAGGATTTTAGGACCCGTGGGCTGATGCCGTCTGGTCCAGTTGCAGAATCAGAGTCGAGGTTTGACAAAAACTCCTCCACCTTGTCAGGAGAGAAGGACACAGAGTCCAGGAGCAGTTGGGTTCGACTGGGAAAGGTGGGAACAGAGAGAGATGGGTTTGGGACGAAGGATTTTGAGGCGAACACAGAGTTTAGGCATTCGGCTTTGTCACGTGCGATGTCAACTGTGTGGCCATTTGAGGTAAGGGAGGGGATGGAGGGGGAACAAACACCAGAAACGGATTTGACCACACGCCACCAGGATTTGGAGGAAGGAGACAGGTTTGAGAGTTCATTCTTGAGTGAGGAGAGATAGTGCTTCCTGGCACTCCTGAGGGTAGACACACACTTGTTCTGAGCTTGGTGGAAGGAACTGAGATTGCCTTCAGTTGGATTAGCCTTCCAAGAGGCAAAGGCAAGTTGTTTCAGGGCAACTGCCTCACCACAAGATTCAGTGTACCATGGACGGGAGGAAGGGTAAGACAACTGAAGGCGAGATGGGATAAATCTGTGCATGAGAGAGATCAGTTTGCTTTGGAAGAATTCCCAGGAAGAATTGATGTCAGAGGCAGTGGAGATGGGAGACCAATCCAGACGATTGATGGCTGCTTGAAGACCGTCCCAGTCGGCCTGAGTGAAATGCCAGACTCGTCGATGCTGAGGAGGCTCTCTGAGAATGGCCAGAGAGATGTCCACTTTGACAAGCACATGAACACAAGTGTTGTGTTCAATGATGGGTGTACAGAAAACGCAAAAAACGATAATGCCTAAATCTGTGTCTACGAAGTCAAAATGTTTTAATGTGGAAGTTTTAATGGTGTGTGGTGTTGTTGCTGAAACAATTTGCACCGACTTGATCCATAGTCATGACAATTTTGACGGCAGATCGATAAATTGAGATCTTGTCAGGCAATATGTATTGCCGACCCTTAAACAAGATGGTCTTGGAATCATCTTTATGCACGACAATTCTCCTGCTCACAAGGCCATTCGAACAAGGAACATTTTTTTCAATGCCAACATTTATGTCATGACACCCCCAGCCTGCCATATTGCCAGATTTAAACCCAATTAAATCAGGGTTATAGTTTATCGTCACATTCGAACCTTGGTAAGACAGCCACATATCCTCTGATCTGGAACAGGAGCTGATTCGGGCATGAAATGCCATTCTCCAGGCTAAGATGCTACCTTAATTGCTGGATTGCTGACTTCCTCCACTCACACAGTCAACTTGGTCCTGGCAATGCAGCCCTTTCCTCCCCTCTCCCAGTAGAGGCTGGAGTTCCCCAAGGCAATGTTTTCTGCCCAATATTTTTTCTCATCGATGTATAGCTCTGTTAAACCCTCTTTGTTTTTGCAGATTACTCCACATTGTGTCATGCATTAACCCATTCCACTGCTCGGCAGACTGCAGCTATGTCGCTATTTCCTGATCTAGAATTGATTAGATGCTGGTCTGATAAATGGAACATGTCATTCAATCCTGAAAAATCTCACCGTCTCACCCTGTCACTCCAAAAGGATAATCAAAGTAAGCCAATTGGATATTTCTATGTTCAGCCCCTGGAAAAGGTTCAATCTCTTGAACTTCATGGCCTCACCATCAGCCATGATCTCTCTTGGACCAATTACACAGCAAAGCTGGCCTCCAAAGCCAGCCACAGACTCATCATCCAATGTCGATCCAAGTCTCCAAGGCTAGCCACAGACTCATCATCCAATGTCGATCCAAGTCTCCAAAGCTAGCCACAGACTCATCATCCAATGTCGATCCAAGTCTTTCCTTGGGAAATCAGAGCTACTTAGTCTACAAAGCCTTTCTGTAGCTCAGTGGAGTACTGCTCAGCATCATATCTGTCTCTCCTGCAATTTTGTTTACTGCCTATTTGCCAATATTGCTCACTCTTCTTTGTTAGCCCTCCTGCCCTCCTGAGCAACTCCAGGATACATGTGTTTGTTCAGTAATTCCCTCCCCCACACCTCTCTCCCATTAAACTTCCAAAATTCAGATTGACTGCACACCTCAACCCCTTTGTTCCTTGCATCTTTTGTTTAAGGAACCGCCTTTCAGAGGCCTTTCTTTCCAACTCTGTGCAGAGCTTCAAACAGGCGGTGCAGCGCCACCACCCATCCTAACCCGTGATCTTCATTACCCCTATTAACTCTTCCAAAGCCAGCCCTCTTGCTGGTTTCAGTGATTTTTTTTGCTCTCTACCCCACCTCCCCACTCCACACCCCATGCCCCCACCACACCCTCCTCTCTCTCTCTCTCTCTCTCTCCCTCTCTTTCTCTTTCTCTCTCTCTCTCTCTCTCTCTCTCTCTCTCTCTCTCTCTCTCTTTCTCTTTCTCTCTCTCTCTCTGTCTCTCTCTGTCTGTCTCTCTCTCTCTCTCTCTCTCTCTCTCTCTCTCTCTCTCTCTCTCTCTCTCTCTCTCTCTCTCTCTCTCTACCTCTCCACCTCTCCACCTCTCTACCTCTCCACCTCTCCACCTCTCTACCTCTCTACCTCTCTACCTCTCTACCTCTACCTCTCTCTCTCTCCCTTTCTCCCTCTCTCTCCCTCTCTCAATGTTTAGCTTAATTTAATTAAATGTTTAATTTGCTCTTGATGTGGTCATAGCTCTTGCATGAGCATTTCCTTTAAAAATTGTTTGTGGTTTTGTTTGTGTCTTCACCTTTGGTTTGTAAAAAATTTTATACTTGCTGGTTTCCTTTAAATATCCTTTGCTCCTTTTGGTGAATTCATGATCCTTACAAAATGTTTCTTTAAACTGGTTGCTTTGCTTACAACCGCTTTGTGAAATGGCTTGTTTTTATAATAAAAGGGCACAAAAGTCTCTCTCTCTCTCTCTCTCTTTCTCTATCTCTTTCTCTTTCTCTTTCTCTCTCTCTCTCTCTCTCTCTCTCTCTCTCTCTCTCTCTCTCTCTCTCTCTCTCTCTCTCTCTCTCTCTCTCTCTCTCTCTCTCTCTCTCTCTCTCTTTCTCTCTTTCTCTCTTTCTCTCTTTCTCTCTTTCTCTCTTTCTCTCTTTCTCTCTTTCTCTCCTTCATTCCTCTTTTCTCCCGCATCTGGAACAAACTCCCTCACTCTCTTCAATCCCACTCCACCCTCCAGGTCTTTAAAACAGCTGTTCACCACCATCTCTTATCCTCCCCCATCCAAAACCTTGATCTTTTCTACCCCCGCTAATTTCGGTCCCCTTGTGTTTTATACCTCTCCCCTCCCCTTCCCACGCCTCCTGCCCCCAAGCCCTCTCCCTCCCACACTTCTCCCTGCTCTCAAATGTTGTGGTTGTGTGCTTCCCCTTCCCTCCCCATCTTGTCTTCCGCTCCCTCTTTTTGTATATTTTGTTTGTCTGGTTGATTTGTTTGTGAAATAAATGTTAGCTCTTTCATGAGCCTCGATTCAGTATACAAAAAAAAAAAATCTCTCTCTCTCTGTCTCTGTCTCTGTCTCTGTCTCTCTCTCTGTCGCACCCCCTTCTGGATGGTTGTGAGTCGTGCGTGGGTGTGGTAATCATGGCGGCTGTGGGTGTTGAGCTGTGAGTACGGTGCTGTGTTGGTGGTCTTTCCTATCCTCCTTTCACTCCATTTGTGTCCTTGTACGAGGTTGTGAAGTTTTCTCCGTGTTTCCCTTCTGCTCTTGAGACAAGAGAGGGAGAGAGAGACAGCACGGTAACGGTTAGCCACCTGTATTAATTTATAACGTGGGTTGGTTATATCGTGCCGATTATTTAGTTATTTATTTAACTAATTTTGATTTGTTTGGTTAGTTTATTGCATTGTTACTGTTTAGTTTGTTTAGTTTATTGCCGATAAATGGCTAATAGGAATAGTCAAAGGACTGCTGATCGTGTTAGTGATGAGGTGTTATCGCGTAAGCATGGGCTGTGCCTTGTTCCGCCGGAAGACGTGCAAATGGACAATGTTCTACTTGCAATTGGGGATTTGATCGGGGTGAATAACATTCGTGCTGCGTCTCGAATGAACCACAAAGTGGTGGTTTTCGTGTCACAAGTTAGCCTTGCAGACATCGTGGTGCAAAACGGGTTAACGTTGGGGAATGACCAATTTGTTCCGGTATCGTCCATGGACACGCCGGCGGTTAAAGTTATTTTAAGTAACGTTCCGCACTTTCTGAGGAATGAAGAAATCCTACGTAAATTAGGGGAGCATGGGACTGTCGTCTCACGAATTATCACGGTCCCCCTGCGAACCAGGAACGGAAGGCCGAAGCATGTAGAGTCGTTTAGACGTTTTTGTTTCGTCGTACTAAAGGATGAGGCAAAACAGCTGAACATATCTATAAATTTTAAAATAGGAGATCATGATTACCGGGTCTTTGCAGCTACTGAGACCTTGATTTGCTATACATGTGGGGCATACGGACACACTCGGCAGTATTGTCCTGATGTGAGGAAGAGTTATGCCACAGCAGCTGGGGCAGCCCCCCCCCCCCCCCCCCCTGTAAATGACTTGAACGACCCTGTAGATGAGCCAGGTGTCGAAAAAAGGTCAAAACCGGAATACGAGGGTGCGGGTGACAGTGGTGCTGGTGGAGAAGCCTATACGGTAGTGGAGCAACCATATGTGGAGGAGAGGCTGCAACCTCAAAAACAAAGGGACTTCGAGGAGGTGAAGCTGATGGAGACCGAGTCGAGGAGAAACTTGAAACGCTCTCTTGCGAGCGATGAGAATGGAGGAAAAGGAAACAAAATGGTTCTCGTGCAGGCAGATGGAAATACAGACCAACCTGATGACCATGAGCAAAATGGTAATGCAATAGGTAGAGATGGGAATCTGCCCATTTCACAGGATGAAGAGAATCGAAGCATTACCGAGCGTGTCACCGTATGTATGGTGGATACCCTGCACCATGCGACGAGCAGTTAAAGACCCTCATCTCAACGGAAGATGATGAGAAAGAGATTGATAAGTCGGTGGCAGACAACAACGATGGGGTAGTTGGTGCCATGCAGACGCAACAAAAATACCATGGTGACAATGACACAGATGAGGTGCCAGTACCTGACACACCACTGGGTGAGAGTGGGGTCGAGGCTGATGAAGGATGCAGTCTTGCTGCCCTGAGTGAGTCTCAGAAGGAGCAGGTGAGGCAAGCAGAGGTGACAAAAGGGAAGGTCATTGATTTCTTAAACGAAACGTTTAGACAACGTCATGTTGTAATTAGAGATCATTTCCCTGATGTTCAAGCTTTCATTAAGGTTTCGAAACCTCTTTTACAGAAAAATGACCCCATGCTCTCGGAGCCTCAATTTCAACGTCTTCGTAAAGCAGTAACAAAGGCGAATAAGGAATTGCAGGCGGACGGTGAGCTTCCACCTTAGAATGACAATGTGAGAAATACATATTGCCTCCCTGAACATCAATGGGGGATGTGCCCCCTTACGAAAAATTCAAGCAATCCAGGCAATGGAGAGGGTAAAAGCAGATGTCATTCTATTGCAAAAGACCCATGCCACAAACAATTTGGCAGCTGAATGGTGTAAACCTTTTAAAGGGCAATGGTGGCTGAGTGGGGTTTCTACACCCAAGGCGGGTGTTGCCATCGCCTTAAGTCCCAGGCTTCCCACTCAGAGTGTTATTTATAGGGAGGTCCATAAGGCACATTTGATAGCGGTGGAGTTCTACTGCAATACACAATAGCTTATTATAGTAAATGTGTATGCACCAAGTGAACCTATAGAAAGAAGAACATTCTTTTCCACATTGCGGGACTTTGTAGAGGGACTGGATTCAGCTGCTCTCACCTGTATCGCAGGGGACTTTAACTGTACAATTGATCCTTCAGTTGACAGGAATGGACATGAACCCCACGGCGCTTCTGCAAAGGTGTTAGCGAGCCTCATCAATAACTATTGTTTTGAGGATGTGTGGAGGTTGCAGCATCCAACTTCACGGGCCTACACATGGTGCAGATGTCATGATGGTTGATGGCGTCATATCAAGGGCAAGGCTGGACAGGATCTATATCAATAAGCCAATGCTGAATGTGGTGTCCACTACCCAAATACTCCCAACAGGGTTTTCAGACCATAATTTAGTGGCAATGTCCTTTAAATTACCCCTGACATCAGGAGGTAGCGCGTACTGGTCACTCAATACTCGGTTGTTAAGTGATAAGAAATTTGAAGATGCCTTTCCGAACAGTGTGGGGGAAAATCCAGTCCTCTAAGCTTGAGCATGCCAACCTTCGCATATGGTGGGACCTTGAAAAGTGTCAAGTTAAAACGTTTTGTCAACAGTATAGTCTGTTTACTACTAAAATGCAAAGTCTCTCAGTTGACTCATTAAAGGCCGAAATTGCAGAATTGGAACGGAATCGTAATGGGGCTGGGAAAGATTTGGGATATGATCAGTTACTATGGACAAAAAGGTCGTTACGGACCGAAATGGTGAGGCAGCGGGCAATGGGTACCTTGGTGCGTATGAGGATGAGTTACTTGACTTTGGATATGCCAAATAAGGACTTCTTTAGCTTGGAGAACTCTGTCAAAAAAGCACAACAGATTCATGGGCTACGTGCTGCTAATGGGTCAATAGTGACCTCCCAACAGGAGATCAAGTCTGTTTTGAAGGGTTTTTATACAAACTTGTACTCCCCCCAGAGCATAACTAATGAGACCTTGCAGGAGCTGACTACTGGGCTTCCAAGACTTGAGGAGGACCAGCAACGCACATTGAACATGTCAGTTTCGGCTGCTGAACTTGAAACTGCTATGCGGAGCTTGAAGGATGGTAAAGCCTCTGGGATTGATGGTTTGCCTGGAGAGTTCTATAAGACTTTTTGGAAACTTGTGGGACCTGACCTGCTTGAGGTATTTGATGAATGCCTTCATGTTGGAGAGCTTCCCCTGTCCTGCAGAAGAGCAGTCATGTGCCTGTTGCCAAAGGCTGGGGACACTCAACTAGTCGAGAACTGGCGGCCTGTCTCATTGCTGTGTGCGGATTACAAGCTTTTGTCAAAGGCTTTAGCAAACCGTTTGGGAACTGTGATCAGCTCTATTGTGCACCCTGACCAGACCTACTGTGTACCAGGAAGGTCAATTTATGACAATATTTTTTTGATAAGGGATATTATTTCTTGTAATAAGTACATGCGTGCCAGTTTTAGGTTGTTGTTTCTTGACCAAACAAAGGCTTTTGATCGTGTTGATCATACATATTTGTTTTCTGTTCTGGAGCGGATGGGTTTTGGCGAAACTTTCATTTCCTATGTTAAGCTGTTATACACTAACACCTTCTGCATGATGAAAGTAAACAACAGTTTATGTCCCCCTTTTCCTTTCCGACGGGGTATCCGTCAAGGTTGTCCCCTTTCTGGATTTCTGTATATAATTGCCCTTGAACCACTCTTAGCATCCATCAGGCAGCGAATAACTCAGGATGTGGGAGCCGTTTTTGGTTCAAGATTTGTGGTCACAGCTTATGCTGATGATGTATGTGTTCTGATTAAAGGCCCAAGTAGTGTTGCTGCAGTGCAGCGTTGCCTTAAAGACTACTCTGCGGCCTCTTCTGCCAAAGTAAATTGGGGCAAGAGTGTAGCCTTATGGTGCGGTTCAGATAACCTTTCTTTAACACTGCCACCGTCACTCCCACATAATTTAGAGTGGAAAACAGATGGGGTCAAATATCTTGGTGTCTATCTCGGCAACCATGAAGTAGAAATGAAGAACTGGGAAGGAATGATTGAACAAATTACACACCGGTTGAAACGATGGGAAGGACTGCTGCGATCTCTTTCTTACAAAGGCCGCACTCTTGTTATAAATAACTTGATAGCAGCAAGATTATGGCATAAACTAATTGCCTTGCAGCCACCTAAGGAGTTGATACCAGCCATCCAGCGGGTCGTGGTTAATTTCTTTTGGAATGGATACCACTGGCTTCGGCCGCAAATACTGTACCATCCTCGAAAGGAGGGTGGACATGGAATTGTGGATGTGTCCACCCGGCTTATGGCTTTTCGCCTGCAGTCTGTGCAACGTCTGTTGTATGCTGAAGAGCTGCCCTGGCGCTCATTTGCGTTTTGCTTGTTGCAACAAGCGGGAGGCCTGTGTTATGATAGGCACTTGTTCCTGGTGAACCTTGACCGTGTCAGCTTAGTTTCAATCCCAACTTTTTATCAGGGTTTGCTGAGAGTTTGGAAGGGTTTTGGGGTTCATCGTTGCCTTGAGGCTTATAATTGCCGGATGTTTATCCAAGAGCCTATTTTCTATAACGGTTTTTTTCCATGCATTCCTCATAGTCCGACTTTGATTAGGAAATTTACTCAAGGAGGAATTGGCAAAGTTTGTGACCTGAGGGATACATCTGGGACAAAATGGATGTCTGCTGGCAGGGTGGCGGCCATTCTTGGTTTAAGATCCGTGCGTATTGTCAGCCAAATTATACGCATCGTCAAGAGGAAGTTTAAGGAGTTAAATATTGGCTGGGAAGGTATAAACAATGTCGAGGATTTTCGGCTGTCTTTCCCTGAAATTAAGGTGCTCCCAGCTCTCCAGTCAAATGGTGAACTTGTATCTCCTTTTCATCTGGTAAAAAAGGCGGGTATTCACAAGCTCCTTCGAGAAAACCAAGCATCACCCTTCTCCGGAGTGGCGCGAGTGGCCCTGTGGTCAGAAAGGTTAGGGCCAGGGTCTCCTGCCACGCCACTGTGGCCTAATATGTACAAACTACCTATTTACGGGTTCCTCGCAGATATCCAGTGGAGACTAGCACATTGGGCTCTCCCTACGAACACCTTTGTTCATCACCTTGACAGCTCAGTGCCAGTAGCATGCCCCTTCTGTGTACAGAAGGAGGATCTCTTTCATGCCTATGTGAAATGCGAAAGACTAATACCTCTTTTCTTGATTCTCACACACCTTTTTGAGCAGTTGTCTTTTCCTTTTACTTCACACTCTTTTATTTTTGGTGTATCTTTCAGACCCTCCTGCAAGGACTCTGGTGTTCTCCTAAACTTCTTAGTTGCTGTAGCAAAATATTCAATATATAAATCAAGGAAAATTTTAATTGATAATGGGCATGGGTTCGATGTTGTTCCTATGTTTAAAGGGCTGGTGTCTGCAAGAATAAGGTTAGAGTTTGATTATTATGTGGCGAATGAAAATGTCAAACTCTTTGAGTGCAAATGGTGTATTAATGAAGCATTATGTGTTGTAAATGAATCGAATTTGTACTTTTCTTTTTAACATTAAGAACTGTTGTTTTTATTTTATTTTTTCTCTCCTGTAAAAATGTAACTTGACCTGGTGTGTTTTTTGTGAAATAAATGGTGTTGCAAATTCAAATTAAAAAAAAAAAAAAATTCTCTCTCTCTCTCTCTCTCTCTCTCTCTCTCTCTCTCTCTCTCTCTCTCTCTCTCTCTCTCTCTCTCTCTCGTATTCCCTTGCTGGTTGTGCCCAATTGTTAGCCCACTCGCTATCCCCACTGTCTATTTAACCATGCTCTTCCATAGGCCCCACTGTTGTAGTAGAAAACTGTCCATTTGATTGGACACGAGCATTTCCAGATCACTGACAAATCTCAACAGGGAAAGATGCTGTGGTGATTCAGTGATGCAGTTTTCGTAAGATCACCAAATAAATGACTGCTCATTGTTGTTACACAGACTTTACGTGAATGAAATCTTATCAGTGTTCCTTAAAGTAAACGATGTTGTGTATACAATAGCATCCGAGGTTATTGTCTAGTCATGTGAGCTCCAGGAAGTACCATAGCATTGCTGGAAAGATTATAAATTGGAAGAGTTGTAATTTATTATTTTGTTGTCATTGTCGTAATCCATCTTGTGATGAGGAGACCATGAATAATTGTTTGGGGGATATTTGAATAAATGTTGTGGCCATGGCCTGGTAATCTATCTTGTGATGAGGAGACCATGAATAATTGTTTGGGGGATATTTGAATAAATGTTGTGGCCATGGCCTGGTAATCTTTCTTGTGATGAGGAGACCATGAATGATTGTTTGGGGGATATTTGAATATATGTTGTGGCCATGGCCTGATAATCTACCTTGTGATCAGGAGAGCATGAATGATTGTTTGGGGGATATTTGAATAAATGTTGTGGCCATGGCCTGATAATCTACCTTGTGATGAGGAGACCATGAATGATTGTTTGGGGGATATTTGAATATACAGTCACATGAAAAAGTAAGTACACCCCATGTAAAGTTTTGACTTTTTCAACATATTTCAACATACAGCTATTTGATCTTCATTTCAACAATATTGATAGATAAAGGTGATATAATATAACAAATATCATGAAACATTTACATTTTTTGTCCATTGTATAATTTAAATAAACATAAATGCAAATTTCACATGTGGAAAAAGTAAGTACACCCCGACATTTATCACTACTTCAAATACCTAAAATTAGAATCAGGTGCAAATGATTAGAACATCGCTAGAGAGGATCTTGGAGGAACCTGTCTTATTTAAACCTCAGACATTTAGTTTGGTTTGCTCTTTGTTGTTGAAGTGTGCGGCATCACCATGCCTAGATCAAAAGAGCTCTCTGAGGCCTTCAGAAAGAAGGTTATAGATGCCTACGAGTCTGGGAAGGGATTTAAAAAGATCTCCAAACAATTTGAAATCAATCATTCGACTGTCCGGAAGATCATCTACAAGTGGAGAAGATACCAAACAACTGCCAACTTGTTCAGGCCAGGCCGCCCCAGCAAGTTCAGCCCGAGAGCAGACCGCAAGATGCTGAAATAAGTCTCTTAAGAACCCCAGAATGTCATCACGGGACCTACAGGTAGCTCTTGCCACTGTTGATGTCAAAGTGCATGAGTCTACCATTAGAAAGAGGCTGCACAAATTTGATCTACATGGGAGGTGTGCCAGGAGGAAACTTTGCTGTCCAGAAAGAACATCAGGGCAAGACTAAAGTTTGCCAATGAACACCGAGGCAAAGACCAGCACTTCTGGAACAATGTGCTCTGGACAGATGAGTCAAAGGTAGAGCTATTTGGCCACAGTACCAGAAGACATGTTTGGCAAAAACCAAAGACAGCATTGGACCACAATAACCTGGTGTTGGGCTAGCGGCTAGGGTGCCGGCTTAGGATCCTAGGATCCTGGGTTCGAATCCCGGTCTGTTATGTCCTGGGTTCCTCGGTCCTGGGTTCGAATCCTGGGCTGAATTAACGCCAGGGGGGTTGACTCAGCCTGTCATCCTTCCGAGGTCGGCAAATTGAGTACCACTTCACTGGTAATTCCCTGTTTGTCGTTAAAGGTGGCAAAAAGGGTTGGCGTCAGGAAGGGCATCCGGCCGTAAAACATTGCTTCAAAAAGGGGACCAAAAAAACAACAACAACCACGGTGCCCGAAAAAGGCCAACCCCCGCTTTGCGGGGAAAAATGGCCTCTAAAGGTGGTTATATATATATATATATATATTAACCTGATACCAACTGTAAAGCATGGTGGTGGAAATATTATGGTTTGGGGCAGCTTTGCTGCATCAGAGCCTGCGCAGCTCACCATCATATAATCCACTATGAATTCTTCATTGTACCAGAGGGTGCTTGAGGATAATGTGAAGCCATCTGTCGGAAAGTTGAAGCTCAACCGAAGGTGGACCTTGCAACATGACAATGACTCTAAACATACCAGTAAATCCACCAAGGAATGACTGAAAAGAAAGAAATGGAGGGTTCTGGAATGGCCAAGTCAAAGCCCGGATGTAAAACCCATCGAGATGTGGGGGGATTTGAAACGAGCTGTGCATGCAAGAAACCCCTCAAACATGGCACAGCTGAAAGAATTCTGCATGGAGGAGTGGGCAAAAATTTCTCCCAGTCGATGTCACAGACTGGTAGACAGTTATAAGAAATGCCTACTTGAGGTTGTTTCTGCCAAAGGGGGCAATACCCCCTATTAGAGCCAAGGGTGTACTTACTTTTTCCACATGCGAAATTTGCATTTATGTTTATTTAAATTATACAATGGACTACAAAATGTAATGTTTCATGATATTTGTTATATTATATCGCCTTTATCTATCAATATTGTTGAAATGAAGATCAAATAGCTGTATGTTGAAATATGTTGAAAAAGTCAGAACTTTACATGGGGTGTACTTACTTTTTCACGTGACTGTATAGCATGATATCTCAAACGGTTCTGGACGAATTATGACGAAACTAGGTGGATGTGTTGGATAGGTGACAAGAACAAGTTGATTCGATTTTGGTTCAGGAGCGGTTGCAGATCCGGCCTATCAGTGAGCCACAAAATGTAAACTGTTCAGCCTGGCACCATTTGAGTTTGCTATATAATCGAGCAGTTTCTATATAATTATGATTATTCTTCAACATCTGTATCGAGGGTTTTCATTAAACATGACATTCCAACTTTTAAAGGTATCTTGCTTGACATGGAAAAGTGCTGATTGTTTGTAGTTGGGAGTGGACTGTGGAGGTTGTGGGGAAGGGGTGTGGTGGGGATGCCATCAAAATACAGACAAGAAAGACACTTGGTAGCGAGCATACCTCCACCAGGCTGAACAGTTTGCATTTTATATCCCACTGATAGGCCAGATCTGCATTTCAACCCGAGTCAAAATCAAATTGGCTTGTTCTTGCTGCCTAACCAACTTATCCACCAAGTTTTGTCATCTATATATCTGTTTTAGCACTATCGCTCAATGGTGAAGAATCACTTTAAAATTCTCGGATGCAGATCCGGATCCGGATCTTCACCAAAATCTAATCGTTTTGTACTTGTTACATACCCAACCTGTCAACCAAATTTCGTACGAAGTTGAACCAGTTGTTGAAGTATTTTAGGAACTGAGCTCTTGACTTAAAAATTTTAAATGTCCAGTTTTTCTCAAAAGACTTATTGACAGAATGTGTTTCCACTGTCTGAAAGGGATGTCCTCCTCTCTGCTGAAGAGCTGCAGCTTGTTGTGGGAAAAATCCTCAAAACATTCCCTGTAATCTACCTGCAGGACATACCCCCTCTCGTCTACCAACTGCTTCTTCTTTCTGCTAAGGTGTGCCTCACTCAACCACACGGTGACTGCTCTCTCCTATGTGGTCCAATTCAAACGCCATCTCCTGAAATGCACCATTTGACAGTTTAATTCTGGATGGTTCCTGAACCAATCTTCAACTTAGGAGATGAGGTTTATTTTTTTCACCGTAAACATGCTACTCCAATACTGCTACCAACCCTTCCCTCCTGCCCCCCCCCCCCCAACCTACCATTACCCCACACACACAAAATAATCCTCCTTGTCAGGTCAACCACAGAAGGTAGCTAGGCTCCAAATCTCCCTCCCCCCAATCTCTCTCCCTTCCTAAATCTGCCTTTCTCCCCCCTGCCTCCCTGGATTTCTCTCTCCATCCACTCCCCCACCTACCCCCAACCCACCCCCCCACATTTCTCTTCCTCTCCCCCACCACATCTCTCTCTCCCCAAGCTGATTTCCCCCCCTCCTCCCTCTAAATCTTTCCCCTCACCCCTCCACATCTCAACCCCCTCTGCATATCTCTACCCCCACCCCCTTTCCCCTACATCTCTCTCCCTCCCTCCCCTCCCTCCATATATCTTCCCCCCCCTAACTCTCTCTTTCTCTCCCTTCCACATCTCTCTGTGTCTCCCCACCATCTCTCTCTCTCTCTCCCCACCACATCTCTCTCTCTCTCCCCACCACATCTCTCTCTCTACCCCCACTATGTCTCTCTCTCCCCACCTCATCTTCCTCTCTTCCCACCACGTCTCCCTCTCTTTCCACCACCTCTCCCTCTCTTTCCACCACGTCTCCCTCTCTTTCCACCACGTCTCCCTCTCTTCCCACCACGTCTCCCTATCTCCCCACCACGTCTGCCTATCTCCCCACCACGTCTCCCTATCTCCCCACCACGTCTCCCTATCTCCCCACCACGTCTCCCTATTGCCCCTCCACGTCTCACTATCTTTACACCATGTCTCACTATCTTCACACCACGTCTCCCTATCTCCCCAGCACATCTCTCCACCACATCTTCCTATCTCCCTATCTCCCCACCACATCTCCCTATCTCCCCACCACGTCTTCCTCTCTTTCCACCACGTCTTCCTCTCTTTCCACCACGTCTCCCTCTCTTCCCAGCATGTCTCCCCTTCTCCCCAGCACGTCTCCCTATTGCCCCTCCACGTCTCACTATCTTTACACCACGTCTCACTATCTTCACACCACGTCTCCCTATCTCCCCAGCACATCTCTCCAGCACGTCTCCCTATCTCCCCACCACATCTTCCTATCTCCCTATCTCCCCACCACATCTCCCTATCTCCCCACCACGTCTTCCTCTCTTTCCACCACGTCTTCCTCTCTTTCCACCACGTCTCCCTCTCTTCCCAGCATGTCTCCCTCTCTTCCCAGCATGTCTCCCTCTCTTCCCAGCATGTCTCCCCATCTCCCCAGCGCGTCTCCCTATTGCCCCTCCACGTCTCACTATCTTTACACCACGTCTCCCTCTCTTCCCAGCAGGTCTCCCTCTCTCCCCACAATGTTTCTCCATCTCCCAGCACATCTCCCTATTTCCCCAGCATGTCTCCGTCTCCCCAGCACGTCTCCCTATCTCCCCACTACATCTCCCCGTCTCCCCACCGCATCTTCCTCTCTTTCCTCCACGTCTCCCTATCTCCCCACCACATCGCCCTATCTCCCCACCACGTCTTACTCTCTTTCCACCACGTCTCCCTCTCTTCCCACCACGTCTCCCTATCTCCCCACCACGTCTTCCTCTCTTCCCATCACATCTCCCTATCTCCCCACCACGTCTCTCCATCTCCCCACCATGTCTCTCCATCTCCCCACCACGTCTCCCCACCACGTCTCTCCATCTCCCCACCACGTCTCCCTCTCTTCCCACCACGTCTCCCTATCTCCCCAGCACGTCTCCCTATCTCCCCAGCACGTCTCGCTATCTCCCCACCGCCTCTCCCTATCTCCCCAGCGCGTCTCCCTATCTCCCCACCACATCTCCCTATCTCCCAGTAGGTCACCCGATCTCCCAGCTCATCTCCCCAGCGCGTCTCCCTATCTCCCCACCACGTCTCCATATCTCCCCACCACATCTCCCCAGCGCGTCTCCCTATCTCCCCCCCACATCTCCCCAGCGTGTCTCCCTATCTCCCCACCACATCTCCCTATCTCCCCAGCGCGTCTCCCTATCTCCCCACCACGTCTCCATATCTCCCCACCACATCTCCCCAGCGCGTCTCCCTATCTCCCCCCCACATCTCCCCAGCGTGTCTCCATATCTCCCCACCACATCTCCCCAGCGCGTCTCCCTATCTCCCCCCCCACATCTCCCCAGCGTGTCTCCCTATCTCCCCACCACATCTCCCTATCTCCCAGCACGTCTCCCTATCTCCTCAGCACATCTCCCTATCTCCCCAGCACGTCTCCCTATCAACCCACCACGTCTCCCCAGCGCATCTCCCTATCTCCCCACCACGGCTTCCTCTCTTTCCACCACGTCTCCCTCTCTTCCCAGCATGTCTCCCCATCTCCTCAGCACGTCTCCCTATTGCCCCACCACGTCTCCCTATCTCCCAGCACATCTCTCCAGCACATCTCCCGACTTCCCCAGCACGTCTCACTCTCTCCCCACCATGTCTCTCCATCTCCCCAGCACATCTCCCTATTTCCCCAGCATGTCTCCGTCTCCCCAGCACGTCGCCCTATCTTCCCACTACATCTCCCTATCTCCCCACCACATCTTCCTCTCTTTCCTCCACGTCTCCCTATCTCCCCACCACGTCTCCCTATCTCCCCACCACATCTCCCTTTCTCCCCACCACATCTCCCTATCTCCCCACCACGTCTCCCTATCTCCCCCACCACGTCTCCCTATCTCCCCGCCACGTCTCCCTATCTCCCCGCCACGTCTCCCGATCTCTCCACCACGTCTCCCTATCTCCCCACCATGTCTCCCTATCTCCCCAACACGTCTCCCTATCTCCCCACCACGTCTCCCTCTCTTCCCACCACGTCTCCCTATCTCCCCATCATATCTCCCCACCACGTCTCCCGATCTCCCCACCACGTCTTCCTCTCTTCCCACCACGTCTCCCTATCTCCCCACCACGTCTCCCTATCTCCCCACCACGTCTTCCTATCTCCCCACCACGTCTTCCTATCTCCCCACCACCTCTCCTTATCTCCCCAGTGCGTCTCCCTATCTCCCCACCACATTTCCCGATCTCCCCACCACGTCTTCCTCTCTTCCCACCACGTCTCCCTATCTCCCCACCACGTCTTGCTATCTCCCCACCACCTCTCCTTATCTCCCCAGCGCGTCTCCCTATCTCCCCACCATGTCTTCCTCTGTTCCCACCATGTCTCCCTATCTCCCCACCACGTCTTGCTATCTCCCCACCACCTCTCCTTATCTCCCCAGCTCGTCTCCCTATCTCCCCAGCGCGTGTCCCTATCTCCCCCATCATATCTCCCCACCACGTCTCCCTATCTCCCCACCACGTCTTCCTCTCTCCCCACCACGTCTTCCTCTCTTCCCACCATGTCTTCCTATCTCCCCACCACGTCTTGCTATCTGCCCACCACCTCTCCTTATCTCCCCAGCTCGTCTCCCTATCTCCCCAGTGCGTCTCCCTATCTCCCCAGCATATCTCCCCACCACGTCTCCCTATCTCCCCACCACGTCTCCCTATCTCCCCAGCGCGTCTCCCTATCTTCCCACCACATCTCCCCACCACATCTCCCTCGCACATCTCCCTATCTCCCCACCACATCTCCCTATCTCCCAGCTCGTCTCCCGATCTCCCAGCACGTCTCCCTATCTCCCAGCACGTCTCCCTATCTCCCCAGCACGTCTCCCTATCTCCTCAGCACATCTCCCCAGAACGTCTCCCTATCTCCCCAGAACGTCTCCCTATCTCCCCAGCACGTCTCCCTATCTCTCAGCACGTCTCCCTATCTCCCAGCACATCTCCCTATCTCCCAGCAAATCTCCCTATCACCCCAGCACGTCTCCCGATCAACCCACCACGTCTCCCCACCACATCTCCCTATCTCCCAGCAGGTCACCATATCTCCCAGCTCGTCTCCCACGCTCCCCACCACGTCTCCCTCGCTCCCCACCACGTCTCCCTCGCTCCCCACCACGTCTCCCTCGCTCCCCACCACGTCTCCCTCGCTCCCCACCACGTCTCCCTCGCTCCCCACCACGTCAACCTCGCTCCCCACCACGTCTCCCTCGCTCCCCACCACGTCTCCCTGTCTGCCCACTACGTCTCCCTGTCTGCCCACCACGTCTCCCTGTCTGCCCACCACGTCTCCCTGTCTGCCCACCACGTCTCCCTGTCTGCCCACCACGTCTCCCTGTCTGCCCACCACGTCTCCCTGTCTGCCCTCCCTGTCTGCCCACCCCGTCTCCCGATCTCCCCACCACGTCTTCCTCTCTTCCCATCGCGTCTCCCCATCTCCCCACCACGTCTCTCCATCTCCCCACCACGTCTCTCCATCTCCCCACCACGTCTCTCCATCTCCCCACCACGTCTCCCTCTCTTCCCACCACGTCTCCCTATCTCCCCACCACGTCTCCCTATCTCCGCAGCGCGTCTCCCTATCTCCTCAGCACATCTCCCCAGAACGTCTCCCTATCTCCCCAGCACGTCTCCCTATCTCTCAGCATGTCTCCCTATCTCCCAGCACATCTCCCTATCTCCCCAGCAAATCTCCCTATCACCCCAGCACGTCTCCCGATCAACCCACCACGTCTCCCCACCACATCTCCCTATCTCCCAGCAGGTCACCATATCTCCCAGCTCGTCTCCCTAGCTCCCCACCACGTCTCCCTCGCTCCCCACCACGTCTCGCTCGCTCCCCACCACGTCTCCCTCGCTCCCCACCACGTCTCCCTCGCTCCCCACCACATCTCCCTCGCTCCCCACCACGTCTCCCTGTCTGCCCACCACGTCTCCCTGTCTGCCCTCTACGTCTCCCTGTCTGCCCTCCCCGTCTTCCTGTCTGCCCTCCCTGTCTGCCCACCCCGTCTCCCTCTCTTCCCATCACGTCTCCCTATCTCCCCAGCACGTCTCCCTATCTCCTCAGCACATCTCCCCAGAACGTGTCCCTGTCTGCCCACCACGTCTCCCTCTCTTCCCATCACGTCTCCCTATCTCCCCAGCACGTCTCCCTATCTCCTCAGCACATCTCCCCAGAACGTGTCCCTATCTCCCCAGCACGTCTCCCTATCTCTCAGCACGTCTCCCTATCTCCCAGCGCATCTCCCTATCTCCCCAGCAAATCTCCCTATCACCCCAGCACGTCTCCCGATCAACCCACCACGTCTCCCCACCACATTTCCCTATCTCCCAGCAGGTCACCATATCTCCCAGCTCGTCTCCCACGCTCCCCACCACGTCTCCCTCGCTCCCCACCACGTCTCCCTCGCTCCCCACCACGTCTCCCTCGCTCCCCACCACGTCTCCCTCGCTCCCCACCACGTCTCCCTCGCTCCCCACCACGTCTCCCTCGCTCCCCACCACGTCTCCCTCGCTCCCCACCACGTCTCCCTCGCTCCCCACCACGTCTCCCTGTCTGCCCACTACGTCTCCCTGTCTGCCCACCACGTCTCCCTGTCTGCCCACCACGTCTCCCTGTCTGCCCACCACGTCTCCCTGTCTGCCCACCACGTCTCCCTGTCTGCCCACCACGTCTCCCTGTCTGCCCACCACGTCTCCCTGTCTGCCCACCCCGTCTCCCGATCTCCCCACCACGTCTTCCTCTCTTCCCATCGCGTCTCCCCATCTCCCCACCACGTCTCTCCATCTCCCCACCACGTCTCTCCATCTCCCCACCACGTCTCCCTCTCTTCCCACCACGTCTCCCTATCTCCCCACCACGTCTCCCTATCTCCCCAGCGCGTCTCCCTATCTCCTCAGCACATCTCCCCAGAACGTCTCCCTATCTCCCCAGCACGTCTCCCTATCTCTCAGCATGTCTCCCTATCTCCCAGCACATCTCCCTATCTCCCCAGCAAATCTCCCTATCACCCCAGCACGTCTCCCGATCAACCCACCACGTCTTCCCACCACATCTCCCTATCTCCCAGCAGGTCACTATATCTCCCAGCTCGTCTCCCTAGCTCCCCACCACGTCTCCCTAGCTCCCCACCACGTCTCCCTCGCTCCCCACCACGTCTCCCTCGCTCCCCACCACGTCTCCCTCGCTCCCCACCACGTCTCCCTCGCTCCCCACCACGTCTCCCTGTCTGCCCACCACGTCTCCCTGTCTGCCCTCTACGTCTCCCTGTCTGCCCTCCCCGTCTTCCTGTCTGCCCTCCCCGTCTCCCTGTCTGCCCACCCCGTCTCCCTCTCTTCCCATCACGTCTCCCTATCTCCCCACCACGTCTTTTCATCTCCCCACCACGTCTCTCCATCTCCCCACCACGTCTCCCTCTCTTCCCACCACATCTCCCTCGCTTCCCACCACGTCTCCCTATCTCCCCGGCACGTCTCCATATCTCCCCAGCACGTCTCGCTATCTCCCCACCGCCTCTCCCTATCTCCCAGCGCGTCTCCCTATATCCCCACCACATCTCCCTATCTCCCAGCAGGTCACCCTATCTCCCAGCTCATCTCCCCAGCGCATCTCCCCAGCGTGTCTCCCTATCTTCCCAGCACGTCTCCTTTTCAACCCACCACGTCTCCCTATCTCCCCACCACGTATCCATATCTCCCCACCACATCTCCCCAGCGCGTCTCCCTATCTCCCCACCACATCTACCTATCTCCCCAGCTCGTCTCCCTATCTTCCCAGCCCATCTCCCTATCTCCCAGCCCATCTCCCTATCTCCCAGCACGTCTCCCTATCTCCCAGCACGTATCCCTATCTCCCAGCACGTCTCCCTATCTCCCAGCACGTCTCCCTATCTCCCAGCACGTCTCCCTATCTCCTCAGCACATCTCTCTATCTCCCCAGCACGTCTCCCTATCAACCCACCACGTCTCCCCAGCGCGTCTCCCTATCTCCCCACCACGTCTTCCTCTCTTTCCACCACGTCTTCCTCTCTTTCCACCACGTCTTCCTCTCTTGCCACCACGTCTTCCTCTCTTCCCAGCATGTCTCCCCATCTCCTCAGCACGTCTCCCTATTGCCGCACCACATATCACTATCTTTACACCACGTCTCCCTATCTCCCCAGCACATCTCTCCAGCACATCTCCCTATTTCCCCAGCATGGCTCCGTCTCCCTATCTTCCCACGACATCTCCCGATCTCCCCACCACATCTTCCTCTCTTTCCTCCACGTCTCCCTATCTCCCCACCACATCTCCCTATCTCCCCACCACGTCTCCCTATCTCCCCACCACATCGCCCTATCTCTCCACCACATCTTACTCTCTTTCCACCACGTCTCCCTCTCTTCCCACCACGTCTCCCTATCTCCCCATCATATCTCCCCACCACGTCTCCCTATCTCCCCACCACGTCTTCCTATCTCCCTACCACGTCTTCCTCTCTTCCCACCACGTCTTCCTCTCTTCCCACCACGTCTTCTTCTCTTCCCACCACGTCTTCCTCTCTTCCCACCACGTCTTCCTCTCTTCCCACCACGTCTTTCTCTCTTCCCACCACGTCTCCCTATCTCCCCACCACGTCTTGCTATCTCCCCACCACCTCTCCTTATCTCCTCAGCGCGTCTCCCTATCTCCCCACCACATCGCCCTATCTCCCCACCACATCTTACTCTCTTTCCACCACGTCTCCCTCTCTTCCCATCACGTCTCCCTATCTCCCCATCATATCTCCCCACCACGTCTCCCGATCTCCCCACCACGTCCTCCTATCTCCCCACCACGTCTTCCTCTCTTCCCACCACGTCTTCCTCTCTTCCCACCACGTCTTCCTCTCTTCCCACCACGTCTCCCTATCTCCCCACCACGTCTTGCGATCTCCCCACCACCTCTTCTTATCTCCCCAGCTCATCTCCCCAGCGCATCTCCCTATCTCCCCATCATGTCTCCCCACCACGTCTCCCTATCTCCCCACCACGTCTCCCTATCTCCCCACCACGTCTTCCTCTCTTCCCACCACGTCTTCCTCTCTTCCCACCACGTCTTCCTCTCTTCCCACCATGTCTCCGTATCTCTCCACCACGTCTTGCTATCTCCCTACCACCTCTCCTTATCTCCCCAGCTCGTCTCCCGATCTCCCCAGCGCATCTCCCAAGCATGTCTCCCTATCTCCCCACCACGTCTCCCTATCTCCCCACCACGTCTCCCTATCTCCCCAGCGTGTCTCCCTATCAACCCACCACGTCTCCCTATCTCCCCACCACGTCTCCCTATCTCCCCACCACGTATCCCTATCTCCCCACCACATCTCCCCAGCGCGTCTCCCTATCTCCCCACCACATCTCCCTAGCACGTCTCCCTATCTCCCTACCACATCTCCCAGCTCGTCTCCCTATCTCCCAGCTCGTCTCCCTATCTCCCAGCACATCTCCCTATCTCCCAGCACATCTCCCTATCTCCCCAGCACGTCTCCCTATCTCCCCAGCACGTCTCCCTATCTCCCCAGCACGTCTCCCTATCTCACCAGCACGTCTCCCTATCTCACCAGCACGTCTCCCTATCTCCCCAGTACGTCTCCCTATCTCTCAGCACGTCTCCCTATCTCTCAGCACGTCTCCCTATCTCCCAGCATATCTCCCTATCTCCCCAGCAAATCTCCCTATCACCCCCAGCACGTCTCCCGATCAACACACCATGTCTCCCCACCACATCTCCCTATCTCCCAGCAGGTCACCATATCTCCCAGCTCGTCTCCCTAGCTCCCC
The DNA here is from genome assembly GCF_964187855.1 of Myxine glutinosa. Taxonomy (NCBI): domain Eukaryota; kingdom Metazoa; phylum Chordata; class Myxini; order Myxiniformes; family Myxinidae; genus Myxine; species Myxine glutinosa. Next base: position 159,049,470 of record NC_136262.1, read on the forward strand.
ACCACGTCTCCATCGCTCCCCACCACGTCTCCCCCGCTCCCCACCACGTCTCCCTAGCTCCCCACCACGTCTCCCTAGCTCCCCACCACTTCTCCCTCGCTCACCACCACGTCTCCCTCGCTCCCCACCACGTCTCCCTCGCTCCCCACCACGTCTCCCTCGCTCCCCACCACGTCTCCCTCGCTCCCCACCACGTCTCCCTCGCTCCCCACCACGTCTCCCTCGCTCCCCACCACGTCTCCCTCGCTCCCCACCACGTCTCCCTCGCTCCCCACCACGTCTCCCTCGCTCCCCACCACGTCTCCCTGTCTGCCCACCACGTCTCCCTGTCTGCCCACCACGTCTCCCTGTCTGCCCACCACGTCTCCCTGTCTGCCCACCACGTCTCCCTGTCTGCCCACCACGTCTCCCTGTCTGCCCACCACGTCTCCCTGTCTGCCCACCACGTCTCCCTGTCTGCCCACCACGTCTCCCTGTCTGCCCACCCCGTCGCCCTGTCTGCCCACCCCGTCGCCCTGTCTGCCCACCCCGTCGCCCTGTCTGCCCACCCCGTCTCCCTGTCTGCCCACCCCGTCTCCCTGTCTGCCCACCCCGTCTCCCTGTCTGCCCACCCCGTCTCCCTGTCTGCCCACCCCGTCTCCCTGTCTGCCCACCCCGTCTCCCTGTCTGCCCACCCCGTCTCCCTGTCTGCCCACCCCGTCTCCCTGTCTGCCCACCCCGTCTCCCTGTCTGCCCACCCCGTCTCCCTGTCTGCCCTCCCCGTCTCCGTCTGCCCACCCCGTCTCCCTGTCTGCCCACCCCGTCTCCCTGTCTGCCCACCCCGTCTCCCTGTCTGCCCACCCCGTCTCCCTGTCTGCCCACCCCGTCTCCCTGTCTGCCCACCCCGTCTCCCTGTCTGCCCACCCGTCTCCCTCTCTGCCAGCCACGTCTCTGTCTTTCTCTCTTTCCCCCCCCCCCCCCCACCCCCCTTAATATTCTAATTTCTTTCCTGGTTGAGCACTGATACAGTAGTACCCCATTATGTATTTGAGGCCAATCCAGGGTAAATCCTCAACTACAGAAACTTGTACTACAACTCATGAGTGACCTGATCTACCTCCTGAATAGCAACAACATAAAGCACATTGCCACTGACCAGTTTGTTTAGGTATCCATGGTGGTGCAGCAAGGTCAACATGTGAGGCTGCACCATCATGCTCTGTGTTGTTTTCACAAAGTATATAATCACTATACTACTACCTCTCCTTACTTCTTGACTTTTAGTCTACCTCTCCTTTCTCTCCTCCCTTGCCCTTGTATCCCCCTTCCATCCTCTGATCATGTATTTCTCATGTTGTCCGTCTCAAATAACTTTATGACAAGGCAGGTGAATGTGTGACTTTAGTTGGACAGTGCCATATTTTTCTCTTTGATTCTCTCGACAGGGTCAGAAGCATGAGGTGCTGGATGGAATTATATCATTTTTCAGCCGCTTGGACCAACGCTGCAAGGAAAATCAAAATTCGCACACGTATGTCATGCATGATCTATCGTTTGAGACAAAATGCAAATGTTCTGTCAATTTTTGAGGGCCATGGCAAATCAGGTGTGCAGGAATGGCAGTCAAAAATGTTGGTTTTCCATCTTTAATATGTGGAAGGTTTCTTTTGTCCTCTCTCCCACCTCTTCCCCTTGCCCCCACTATTTGCTTTTTTATTACCTCCACCACCGAAAGTGGATGGAGGTTATATTTTCACCCCTGTCTGTGTCTTTGTGCAGAATATCTCAAAAAAAGTTGTGGACAGATTTGGACGAAACTTGGTGGACAGTTGGGTGTCTGACAAGGACGAAATTATTAGATTTTGGTGAAGATCTGGATCCAGATACGAGAATTTTTTATTTCTCAAGTGATTCCTCACCATTGAGAGATGGGGCCAAAAACGATATATAGCATGATATTTCAAAAAGTTATGGATGGATTATGACAAATATTGGTGGATGAGTTGGGCAGGTGACAATAATAAGCCAATTTTGGTTAAGGTCCGGATGCAGATCCGGCCTATCGGTGGGATACAAAACAAAATGTTCAGCCTGGTGGAGGTATGGATTCTACTGAGTGCCGTTCTACTTTTCACTGGTAAGCCTGTTATGAATACAGACATTTCATGACTGCTTGTGTTTGTGTGTGGGATTGATACAGGAAAGAGCCCAACCATGCAGAGCTTGTGGATCCATCCCTGTCTTGGCAGAAATTAAGACAAGTGGAGGGCACAGTCATTCTGCATGTGGCTTTCGCCATTGGGTTGGACCAAGGCCTTGGCCGAGAGTTCATAAAAGGCCTCAGGGTTTGTTAAACGCACACTTGTTATGTCTTGCTCACTTTTTTATTTTGCATTATAAATTAAATATCACAAAATACCTTATTTCTTAATGGTAATTTGGAGGCTTTTTCCATTGCTATGTTTCATGGATAAGCAAATTGGACAGTATTTGGGTTGTGTGCTTGTGGGTGTATAACTAAGTTTATTTAGTTTCCATTCTTTTTTTTCTTTTTTTTTCTTCTTTTTTTTAAAGTTTTGCCCCAAAGGGGATGCGAGACATTTTGTGTGTGTGTGTGTGTGTGTGTGTGTGTCTGTGTGTCTGTGTGTGTGTCTGTGTGTGTGTGTGTGTGTGTGTGTGCGTGTTCGTTCATTCGTTCGTTCTGCTTGCTTTAAAAATGTTTTTTCTCTGCAACCGCTTGTCCAATCGATGCAAAACTTGCAGCATAGGAAGGACTCCCCGTGGAGAATATTTTATGAATAATTCTGACATCATAGGTCACATGGTATGGCAGCCATATTGGATTAAGGAAAAAGAAATATGGACATATTTTCCTTCGAAACTGCTCAACGGGAGGAGAGAGAGGGGGGGGGGGGGGGGGGGGGGGAGAAGAAACTTGGCTTATGGCATCAACTCTCCATTGGCTATATAGGGTGAGAATGTTGACGTCGTGTCGGTGAAGTGGTATTCCAGCCATGATTGATTGAATCTAAATCCTTGTCCGAAAAATCTGAAACTTCATATATCTGATCTAAGACCCAATGTTTGTGAATAAAATTTATGACGTTATCGGTCATGTTGTCTGGTGGCCATATTGGACTGAAAATAAAAATGCATTCAAAATTCCAGAACCGCTTAACAGATCGATGCAAAACTTCATACGTATGATCGACTAGCCATGGGGAATACAATTTGAATGGTTTTTTTTCATATTCACCTTTATTGACCCAATTTAGCCTTGATGTGCACAAAAGCGGTCATTAAATATCCTAATAATCAATAAATAATAATCAATAAAGCTACGGATAATGGCAATGTATGTGACATAATGGGGTGCATGGATGATATGGGTATATGGGCCACGATAGTGGAGTGATCAGTTAACGATGTTATTTTTGTTCAGAATGAGCATGCGAGATGAGAGTATGCACTCTATGCATGCTGTTTTGGTTTGTTTTTGTTTTTGTTTTTTCGGCAAACAACATGCTGTACAGTGAATGGAGATGAAAAAGAGGGGTGTCCAAATGTCCTAGGAACAAGATATTCACAATAATCTAAGATGACCAACGTATTTTTTTTCTTCAACATATGTAAACATATATAATATATAAACAATGTATTAACATATATATAGTTAACTCGAAAAAAAACGTTTCCCACAATTATGTGTACCTTTATTTTATTTGTTTTTTTCTATATACATTGGACCACGACCATTTACAAGTTCATCCTCCAGGTGTGAACTATTCTCCCAGGGCTGTGATTGTGCAGCCCCATTCACCAATGCCCTTGTCGGTAAGGGCAGGAGTTTGGAATTTGGCCAGGGTACAAGTGATAAATCGTATGCTTTTTGTTGAAAGACACCGTCGGATCATTAATGTACACCAAGTAATGCTAGTAGAGAGTACACCCAGCTTAATGTCCATCCGAGAGACATGGCATTTTGTGATTCAATGCCGTGCTTGTGACACATCAGTTATACTGCTTCGATTTAGGCCAATACTGGAACCCATACTCGACAGCTCAAAGTTAAATGTGCAACCTCTGCACCATCCCATCAGACATCATTTATATTCTTGTACTCTAATGAAAAACAAAATAAAATGTCGATTTTGTCGGACACCCCACCTTATCAAAGTGGCATGACAGACGGAATGGGGATATCCAGAGCAATCCAGGAATGCAAATGTATGTTAACAATATTATTTTACAGAGTCGACAAGTGGGAGAAGTAGGAAAAGTGCTCTGCCCATTCCAAATTGCACTAGCCATGTCGGTGGCCCGGATTCAAAGATTTGAGGAGCAGGTATTTCTCATCAATACAGTATATATATTGTAACATTTTTGTAATTATCAGTAGAATACAACATTGATTGCAATCTGTTTTTTTATTCTTGATCTATGTTCGGGAAGGTTGGACCATTTAACAATCAACCATTTTTATCTGTTTTAGATCTACGAATTCATGAAAATTACAATCGTGAAGAGCCTAAAGGATTCACAGATGCAGCGATCATCAAGTCTTATTCGAGAGCTCATTCCTGAAGAGTGCCATATCTCGGAGGTCATTGTCGAGACTGTGCAGAACAGGTGTGAGCCACCTTGAGCAAAGTGCAACAAGCTCCATCAGTGCTCCTGCTTTGCTAGAGCAGCCAGAAGTAAAACTGTGCCTATGAAAACAGATTTGCTCATTAACCTACCAGGGTTTACAGTTTATATTTCGCTCTGGTCGTTTTTGGTTCACGAGTTATCAAGTGACCACTATATTCGTCATGTGTGTGCGTCTGTCTGCATGTGTGTCTGTGTGTCTGTCTGTCTGTCCGCAGCATAACTACCCGATGATATCATCCGATCTTGATGAAACTTGGGTGGGAGGTTGATATCATGATCTAGTTGTGTCCTGCGTAGAGTGGGCGTATTACTCCCATTGTGGGCGGAGCCACGCCTGAAAAAGATGTCTTTTTAGGGGGTAATCGAGTTCAAGCTACATCTTCTCCGAGGGGTATGGTGGAATCTGACAGGGGTTTCGATATTTGGTTAGGCCAATGTCATGTGTCTAGCCCCAAGGAACTCGATTTTTCATTTTCGCCCCAAGGTCAAGGTCACAAGGTCACAAAATTTAGAAAAGTAGATTTTTGATGGTTTTATCACATTGTTCGCTTCCTGATAGGGTGAAATGTCGTACATGATCTTATATTATCACATACATCATGACGTTTTCCAACAAATTTCAGAATCTTCGACCTTTGACCTTTGAAGGTCACAAAGGTCAAATTTTCAAAGTTGTCGGAATCGAACTGAATTTTCGGTATTGTGTAGCTAACTAACCTCATAACTGATTATACATTATTGTCTATCTCATTTCAAGGTCAGTAACCTTAGTTTTGACATTTCCAGGCCTGGCCTGTCCGGGCCTGTTTCGGTTATATTCCGTCCTTTGTCATTGAATACCGCTCGCTCGTGAACCATCGTCGTCTCCTGACTTGTTTATTTTAAACTCTATTGAAGTTATTTTGTTATTGTTTATTTGACTTCTTCTTTTATTATCATTGCCACCAAAGGTGGATGGAGTTTATATTTTCACCCCTGCCTGTTTGTCTGTTTGTGTGTGAGCAGGATATCTCAAAGGTTTGGACAAATTTGCGGACGGATTCAGACAAAGCTTATTGGATAGGTTGGGTGTGTGACAACGACGTATTGATTAGATTTTAGTGAAGGTCTGGTTTCGAGAATTTTTTCAAATTGATTCTTCACCATTGAATGATAGGGCTAACTATACAGTAAACCCTCAAATATCATGGGGGTTACATTCCGGGAAAATGCCGCAACAGTTAAAACCGCGATAGTGACAACTAAGGACAATGGGAACAGGGAGAATCGGTTCTTTGGCTTCGGGAAAATATAGAGGAAGGTCGGCGGCAACCAGAAATAAACACTTATCAATTGAAATAAAAATGTAAAATAAATATAAATCATGTTCACATTGAAATAAACATATAAATAAAATAAATATAGTATAAAATAAACAAAAACAAGACTTTTCCCTTTTAAATTAATTCCAACACAGCGCGATGACTTACAAAACAGCAAGGTGCGTGAGGTTAAGAACATTACGTACTCGTACTTTACTCTGCTGTAAATAGAAAACACAAGCAATAAGTTGTGGATGAGTTATTACAAAACGAGGTGGATCGGTTGGTTAGGTGACGAGAAGAAGCAGATTAGATTTTGGTTCAGGTGCAGATGCAGATCCAGCCTATCAGTGGGATACAAAATATATACTGTTCAGTTTGGTGGAGCTACAGTCACGTGAAAAAGTAAGTACACCCCATGTAAAGTTTTGACTTTTTCAATATATTTCAACATACAGCTATTTGATCTTCATTTCAACAATATTGATAGATAGAGATGATATAATACAACAAATATCATGAAACATTTACATTTTGTAGTCCATTGTATAATGATAGTTTGAGCGCAATAGGGCATGGAATGAGTTCAGTTTTCCAAAAACAGCCCTGCTGCTTTACAACTGGTGGTGGAGGTCGTTGGGCCGCACCGTGGTTGTGTGTACCTGGGCGGCTGGGCCACTTGATCCCACAACACCTGGATAAATTTGTGCCGCACATACATGATGTGCAAGTGTCCCATCCTGTTGGAAATAAATCTCCTTGGCGAGTCCACGTCAAGTTCAGGTGTGAGGCAATTCTCCAACATATGCAGATATGACTGCTGGTTGACCGACGCATCAAAAGCTGACACAAGTGGACGTGCTGACCAATCTGCCGAGAAGATGCAACGCAATGAGAGAGCATCCAGGCGGTCAAGTGCTTGTGCCCGGAAAACGTGCCGACGTGGTGTGGTGCTGACCGGGCTGACGTGGTGTGGTGCTGACCGGGCTGACGTGGTGTGGTGCTGACCGGGCCGACGTGGTGTGGTGCTGACCGGGCCGACGTGGTGTGGTGCTGACCGGGCCGACGTGGTGTGGTGCTGACCGGGCCGACGTGGTGTGGTGCTGACCGGGCCGACGTGGTGTGGTGCTGACCGGGCCGACGTGGTGTGGTGCTGACCGGGCCGACGTGGTGTGGTGCTGACCGGGCCGACGTGGTGTGGTGCTGACCGGGCCGACGTGGTGTGGTGCTGACCGGGCCGACGTGGTGTGGTGGTGACCGGGCCGACGTGGTGTGGTGCAGACAGGGCCGACGTGGTGTGGTGCTGACCGGGCCGACGTGGTGTGGTGCTGACCGGGCCGACGTGGTGTGGTGCTGACCGGGCCGACGTGGTGTGGTGCTGACCGGGCCGACGTGGTGTGGTGCTGACCGGGCCGACGTGGTGTGGTGCTGACCGGGCCGACGTGGTGTGGTGCTGACCGGGCCGACGTGGTGTGGTGCTGACCGGGCCAACGTGGTGTGGTGCTTACCGGGCCGCCGTGGCGTGGTGCTGACGGGTCCCCGCAGCCGTGATGCCCCCCCCCCCCCCCCCCCCCCCCCAGAATTTCCATGTTTTAAACGTTTCCCAGTGTGTACCCTGGATTAGAATAGGTACACCGTAACCCTGCGTGTTGTAAGAGACGACGAAGAGGGTTGGCGTCAGGAAGGGCATCCGGCCATAAAAACATTGCCTCAAAAAGAGAACCATGACAATTACAACTACATATGGGCAGGGTACAGCCCGAAGTGGAGATCGGTTTCTGAGGTTTGGGACATGGAATGTAGGGACAATGACAGGGAGATCAGGAGAAGTGGTGGAAGTATTGATCAGAAGAAGAGTGGACATATGTTGTGTGCAAGAGACGAGATGGAGGGGAAGTGGTGTGAGAATGGTGAAGGGTAGGCAGGGCCAGAAATACAAGCTTGTGTGTAAAGGGTGCCCGGAGGGCGTGAATGGTGTTGGTGTGCTGTTTTCTGAGGAGTTTGTAGACAGTGTCGTGAGTGTGACTAGAATGAGTGATAGGTTGATGATGGTGAAAATGATGATTGGAAAGCTCTTGGTGAACGTCATCTCGGGATATGCTCCGCAGGTTGGTCGGAGCGATGAAGAGAAGGACAAGATCTGGTGTGCGATAGAGAAGCTGATGGAAAACGTGAAAGATGAGGAAGTTGTTGTGGTAGGAGGAGACCTAAATGGACATGTGGGAAGGAGTATGGATGGTTTTGAGGGAGTTCATGGGGGTTACGGATATGGTGTGAGAAATGGAGAAGGTGAAAGGATTTTGGAGTTTGCTGATGGAGCTGATTTGTAATACTCAGTTCCAGAAAGAGGATAATAAGCTTGTTACATACACGTCAGGTGGGTCGACGACAAGCGTTGACTACCTGATGGTGCGTAGGCGAGATAAGGGGCACCTCCTGGACACAAAGGTGATCCCGGGGGAGGAGGCTGTTTCACAGCACCACTTGGTTGTCTGCGGCATAAGGGTGAAAGGTGCGAGGAGAGCTCGGCGGGTGAAGTACCAACCGAGAATGAAGGTGTGGAGGTTGAAAGAGGTGACAGTAAGGGAGGCATTAAAAGAGAGGCTGAGTGGGGTAGACGATGATGTTGAGCTTGAAAGTGGTTGGATGTAAATGAAAGCTAGTCTGTTGGGAGCCGTTGGTGAGGTATGTGGATGGACAAAAGGACCACCGAGGCACTCGGAAACATGGTGGTGGGATGATGAAGTTGGAAAGAGGATTGACGAGAAGAGGAAGAAGTTCAGGGAGTGGCAGAAGGCGAAGGGTACGGGAGCAGAAACAGCAGAGCATGAAAGTTATAAGGCAGCCAAGAAGGGCTGCAAATAAAGAGGTAGCAAAGGCGCAGGAAGCATGTAGGAAAATGTTCGGAGAACGCTTGGATTCGGAAGAGGGTCAGAGAGCAGTATTCAGGATTGCAAAGCAGATAGCGAAAGAGAGGTGTGATGTGATGGGGGTGAGTTGCTTGAAGGATGAAGTGGGACAAATCGTTGTGGACCCAGATTAGATGGAATTAAAGGAAGATGGAAAAGATATATGGAAATGCTGTTGAATACAGAGAATGAATGGGATGGCAACATAGAGAGTAACCCAGTTTTAGGACCGGCAGAGAAGATAACTGAGAAGGAAGTTGAGGAAGCGATAAAAGCAATGAAGAGTAGAAAAGTGGGAGGGCCGACGGGAGTTGTGGGAGATATGTTGAAGGCAGCAGGAAGTTGGGGTGTGAAGAGAATGACAGAGATCTGTAATCTGGTGGTGAAAGAAGGCGGCATTCCAGTGGATTGGGAACTGAGTACCCTCGTCCCTCTATACAAGGGGAAATGTGACCCTCTGGAGTGTGGCTCGTACCGAGCGATAAAGTTATTGGAGCATGGAATGAAGGTGTTGGAGAGGAGGATAAGGAAGAAAGTGAAGATCGACGAAATGCAGTGTGGATTTATGCCAGGAAGAGGAACGACAGACGCGCTTTTTATTGTGAGGCAGTTGCAGGAGAAGTACATGGAGAAGAGGAAGAAGTTGTTTCTTGGGTTTGTTGAACTGGAGAAAGCATTCGATAGGGTTCCACGCAAAGTATTGACATGGGCATTGAGGAAGTTAGGAGTGGAGGAATGGTTGATCAGAGTAGTGATGGCAATGTACAAAAGAGCGCGCACAGCTGTAAGGACGAAGGACGGGAACAGTGGTGAGTTTGAGGTGAAGGTGGGAGTGCATCAGGGGTCGGTACTAAGTCCACTACTATTTGCAGCTGTGATGGAGGTGCTGGCTCAGAACGTAAAGGAGGGTTTACCGTGGGAGTTGTTGTATGCAGATGATCTGGTGTTGATTGCGGAAAGTATGGAGGAACTGAAGGAAAAGATGAACAAGTGGAAGGAGTGTATGGAGACAAAAGGTCTGAAGGTGAATATCGGAAAGACGAAGGTGATGGCAAGTGGTAAAGCATGTGGTGAGGTGGAAATAACTGGGAAGTGGCCCTGTGCTGTGTGTAGGATGGGTGTCGGAGTGAACTCCATTCAATGTACAATGTGCGCTGAGTGGGTTCATCAAAAATGTAGTGGTCTGAGAGGGTCATTAACCAGTGTGGCAGCTACATTCAAATGTAAGGTGTGCACAGATGGAGCTGCAGATGGAGGAAATGTTGAGTTGTATCTTGGAGACGGTGTGAAGCTGGAAGGTGTGAAAACATTTTGCTACCTCGGAGACATGCTGAATGGAGGAGGTGGATCAGACTCGGCAACGGTTGCTCGAGTGAGATGTGCACGGAAGAAGTTTCGGGAACTGAGTGGCGTGCTGATGAGGAGGGGAGTGTCATTGAAGCTGAAGCGAAAGGTGTATGCTGCATGTGTGAGAAGTGTTATGATTTATGGGAGCGAGACATGGGTAATGAACGTAGAGCAGCAACGAAGGTTGGAAAGGGTGGAAATGTGAATGGTTCGATGGATGTGCGGAGTATAATTGAGAGAGAGGAAGACAAATGATGAATTGCGAAAGATGATGGGAAGAGAGCCTGTGATTGATGCTGTGAAGAGGAACAGGTTGAGATGGTTTGGTCATGTGTAGAGGAAGGATGAAAGTGACTGGTTGAGAAGAGTGATGGAAATGAATGTAGAAGGAAGTAGAGGACAGGGAAGACCGAGAAAGACTTGGCTAAAGATGGTGGAAGAAGAAATGCGGGCAAGGGGGTTAACAAGGAGAGATGCAGAAAATAGGGCAAGATGGAGAACATTGTCATGGGGACCGCAAGGCTAACCCCCGCTCTAGCAGGGGAAATGGCCTTAAAATGCATGTGGTGTTGTTGTTGTAGTCCATTGTATAATTTAAATAAACATAAATGCGAATTTCGCATGTGGAAAAAGTAAGTACACCCCGACATTTATCACTACTTCAAATACCTAAAATTAGAATCAGGTGCACCAGCTCAGGTGCAAATGATGAGAACATCGTTGAAGAGGATCTTGGAGGAACCTGTCATTTAAACCTCAGACATGTAGTTTGGTTTGCTCTTTGTTGTTGAATTGTGCAGCGTCACCATGCCTAGATCAAAAGAGCTCTCTGAGGCCTTCAGAAAGAAGGTTATATATGCCGACGAATCTGGGAAGGGATTTAAAAAGATCTCCAAACAATTTGAAATTGATCGTTCGACTGTCCGGAAGATCATCTACAAGTGGAGAAGATTCCAAACAACTGCCAACTTGTTCAGGCTAGGCCGCCCCAGCAAGTTCAGCCCGAGAGCAGACCGCAAGATGCTGAAAGAAGTCTCTAAGAACCCCAGAATGTCATCACGGGACCAACAGGTAGCTCTTTCCACTGTTGATGTCAAAGTGCACGAGTCTACCATTAGAACGAGGCTGCACACATTTGATCTACATGGGACGTGTGCCAGGAGGAAACCTTTGCTGTCCAGAAACAACATCAGGGCAAGACTAAAGTTTGCCAATGAACACCTCGGCAAAAACCAGCACTTCTGGAACAATGTGCTCTGGACAGATGAGACAAAGGTGAGACAAAGGATGAGCTATTTAGCCACAGTACCAGAAGACATGTTTGGCGAAAACCAAAGACAGCATTTGACCACAAGAACCTGATACCAACTGTAAAGCATGGTGGTGGAAATATTATGATTTGGGGCAGCTTTGCTGCATCAGGGCCTGCGCAGCTCACCATTATATAATCCACTATGAATTCTTCATTGTACCAGAGGGTGCTTGAGGATAATGTGAGGCCATCTGTCGGAAAGTTGAAGCTCAACCGAAGGTGGACCTTGCAACATGACAATGACCCTAAACATACCAGTAAATCCACCAAGGAATGGCTGAAAAGAAAGAAATGGAGGGTTCTGGAATGGCCAAGTCAAAGCCCAGATCTAAATCCCATCGAGATGTTGTGGGGGGATTTGAAACGAGCTGTGCATGCAAGAAACCCCTCAAACATCGCACAGCTGAAAGAATTCTGCATGGAGAAGTGGGCAAAAACTTCTCCCAGTCAATGTCAGAGACTGGTAGACAGTTAAAAGAAACGCCTACTTGAGGTTGTTTCTGCCAAAGGGGGCAATACCACCTATTAGTGCCAAGGGTGTACTTACTTTTTCCACATGCGAAATTTGCATTTATGTTTATTTAAATTATACAATGGACTACAAAATGTAAATGTTTCATGATATTTGTTGTATCATATCACCTTTATCTGTCAATATTGTTGAAATGAAGATCAAATAGCTGTATGTTGAAATATGTTGAAAAAGTCAAAACTTTACAAGGGGTGTACTTACTTTTTCACGTGACTATGTGCTCTACTTACTGAGCTCTACCAATATGCTTTGAAACAGCTTTTTATTGAATCTTTTTTGTTGATGATTGTATGTGAACTCTTCACCTTTCCACCCCTTCTCTACCATTCCTTACAGCACTTTGGGCTGGGACCATGTCACCCAGGGATTGTTTCATCTTGGGTTTGTTCTTCTTGACTCATTTGGACAAAAGTCTGGTCCTGGCAGGAGAGTTTCTGAAGCTACTGTTGGGCCTTTTAAGACTATCAACCAGCTGGCTTGTGCACTTGGAGCAAAGATTCTTTTGGAAACTTTTAAGGTTTGAAGTCTGCTGTGTATTCATTTCGTCCTCACTTTGAGTTAAAAGAGGCTTTGCATGTTTGAATACTGTGTAACCAGTTTTGATTTTCAATCCAAAATTTGAAGGAAAGATTGCAATACTGTAAAGAGTATTTCAGAATTGTCGTCTCTTCATTTACATTGCACAACTTGCATAGCAGTTTTGTCAGCATTGGCTTGTCTTGTTTATTGTCACCAGAACTTGCCTATTTTATTTCATTTTACTTTTGTCGTGATGCAATGATCCAAGGTTCAAAATTGTCGTTGTCTTGGTGTTATGCATTCTCTACCTTGTCCTTTTTTTCTTTTCTTTTTTTTATGCAGTGAGATAAAGCTCCTGCTGGAACTTGTGGTATATTTCTTTAATTAGAACAACTTTGAGACATCATCGTGTACTTTTACATGAATTATAAGGACATTATGAGGTTATGGACATGCAGTGACCGACATGCTCAGATGGTAATGTCAGAGGCCAACTCCTTGTCTACATGTTATGCACAAGCTACACTGTGAGGTTTTTTTTTTAAGGCTCATTGCAGTGAAGTGGCCAATCCCACAGTCACCTCAGCGGCCTCTTGCAACAGTAAGAAATACCAAACCTGGGAAGTAAGATGCAAGTTAATAAAAGTCTGTTCATCTGATTCTTAAATTGCTGTAGGTTTCAGATGGAAGATAAAACTGAGGGTGGTAAATCATTCTGGGGTCTGACTGTATGGGGAAATGCAAGATGGTGCATTTTGCTGCATTCTACAAGTATGCAGGATGGCGCAGTATTGGTGACATGTAGAAACCAATTGAATTTGTTGAAAGTGAACGATCGGAACTATGAGGTTTAGATATGCCGGAGAAAAATACAATAATATTTTCATTTACCTGATCCTTTTTGACTTCATTAATTTTGCCAAACTTTATTTTTGCAGGTCCATGAACCCATGCGAAGTGAAATCCTCGAACAACTTTTGAACCGAGTTGTCACAAAAGCTTCATCACCAATCCGACAATACCTAGGTATAGAGAGTTTCATTTTCTTTTTATATTCTCCCAGATTTTTCATTTTGAGCATCAAAATGGAGCCATTGGATTTCAAAAAGGAAATAAATGTATCATCAACTTTGGGTTTTGTCAGTTTACCACTTCAATAGCACACCAAATGTCAGACTTCAATAGCACACCAAATTTTCAAAACTACTTGGTTTCTTGGTTTGATGTTTGTCATGATTCATTTGTTATGATTCGGTTTGCCATGATTTTTTGCTCAGTTATGTAACCATTGTTCAATTGTGCAGGATCATAACTGGAATCTATTTGATCACTTTCATATCAAATTCTATTTTCTACTCTCACTTTGGTACACTTTTTGTGATTGCAGAGCATACCTCATTTCACTTCTTCCACTGCACTGCTCTTGCCATAATCTATTAATAATACTGTTACGTGTGTGGGAGTAGGTAATGAAATACCTTCGTCCAGATAGAATTGTGTAGGTTTAACGTGTTCCATATGCCGTGAAACCACCTCGATGTATCTAAGTTAGGGCCGGATGTCCGTGTAAGCATTTATGTGTCTCCATGCGAGGGGTGGAGCTATGCTAATTAGGTAAGGCATAAGGATAAATTCCCAGTGTGTAAATGCCCCTGTGATTTTTCCCTTCATTCTTATAAAACATTTACTCGGCCAGCCATACACTCGGCACGTAATTACAAACAACATAATCGCCGACGGTACCCAGACATTATGACCTCGCCCAGCCGAATATTCTCGATGGGCATCAAGAAGGGCCGTGAGGCCCCGCCCCAAAGGGAATGATTGGTCATGGCCATGGACTGAAGTGGTGGGGCACGGGATTGCTTCGAGTGTGACGTCAGCGAAAAGAGGGGAGGGTGCGTTTTCCTCTCTCTCTCTCTTGGTCCTGGCTTTGGTCGTGGGCGGTCACGTTTTGCCTGTGTGGGCACCTGTGAGGAGATCTGTGAAAGCTTTTGGTGCTTTTTGGGAGCTTTGCAAGTGGAAGGGAGGAGGTTTTGGTGGCTGTGTTGTTCTTCAGAGGCGGAGGAGGCCGCGAGCGAGCCGAAGGAGGTCGACCTATCTGCTTGCCTCATGCCAGTGGCTGCTCAAAGCGCGGCGCCACCGCCATCTTGTGCGCTTCCCGCACTGTGGCGTCGAGCTTCAACGACAACCAAGTTCCCAAAGTGCTCATCGAGACCAGAGCTGAGTGCCGGCAGAAACATTATTTATTTTTACTTTAGTTTTCCCCTTGTTCGTACGACAGACGCGCTCTTTATTGTGAGGCAGTTGCAGGAGAAGTACATGGAGAAGAGGAAGAAGTTGTTTCTTGGGTTTGTTGATCTGGAGAAAGCATTCGATAGGGTTCCACGCGAAGTATTGACATGGGCATTGAGGAAGTTAGGAGTGGAGGAATGGTTGATCACAGTAGTGATGGCAATGTACAAAAGAGCGCACACAGCTGTAAGGACGAAGGACGGGAACAGTGGTGAGTTTGAGGTGAAGGTGGGAGTGCATCAGGGGTCGGTACTAAGTCCACTACTATTTGTAGCTGTGATGGAGGTGCTGGCTCACAACGTAAAGGAGGGTTTACCGTGGGAGTTGTTGTAGGCAGATGATCTGGTGTTGATTGCGGAAAGTATGGATGGACTGAAGGAAAAGATGAACAAGTGGAAGGAATGTATGGAGACAAAAGGTCTGAAGGTGAATATCGGAAAGACGAAGGTGATGGCAAGTGGTGAGGTGGAAAGAACTGGGAAGTGGCCATGTGCTGTGTGCAGGAAGGGTGTTGGAGTGAACTCCATTCAATGTACAATGTGCGCTGAGTGGGTTCATCAAAAATGTAGTGGTCTGAGAGGGTCATTAACCAGTGTGGCAGCTACATTCAAATGTAAGGTGTGCACAGAGGGAGCTGCAGATGGAGGAAATGTTGAGTTAGATCTTGGAGACGGCGTGAAGCTGGAAGGTGTGAAAACATTTTGCTACCTCAGAGACATGCTGAATGGAGAAGGTGGATCAGACTCGGCAACGGTTGCTAGAGTGAGATGTGCATGGAAGAAGTTTTGGGATCTGAGTGGCGTGCTGATGAGGAGGGGTGTCGTTGAAGCTGAAGGTAAAGGTGTATGCTGCATGTGTGAGAAGTGTTATGATTTATGGGAGCGAGACATGGGTCATGAACGTCGAGCAGCAACGAAGGCTGGAAAGGGTGGAAATGCGAATGGTTCGGCGGATGTGCGGAGTATCGTTGAGAGAGAGGAAGACAAATGATGAATTGCGAAAGATGATGGGAATAGAGCCTGTGATTGATGCTGTGAAGAGGAACAGGTTGAGATGGTTTGGTCATGTGTTGAGGAAGGATGAAAGTGACTGGTTGAGTAGAGTGATGGAAATGAATGTAGAAGGAAGTAGAGGACGGGGAAGACCGAGAAAGACTTGGCTAAAGATGGTGGAAGAAGAAATGTGGGCAAGGGGGTTAACAAGGAGAGATGCAGAAAATAGGGCAAAATGGAGAAGATTGTCATGGGGACCGTAAGGCTAACCCCCGCTCTAGCAGGGAAAATGGCCTTAAAATGCATGTTGTTGTTTTGTTGTTTGTATACGAGTCCGAGTGGATGCTCCTCAATATAGGAATTCGTTTCACTTCACCTTTCGTTTTATTGCCTGCATTATTTTCATTAATCCTTTATTTGTTGCATTTTCAAGCACCCACATAGGATTGTGGGTGGTGAAGCTCACCTGCATCAGGAGCAACAGCCATTCAAAGACCTCGCAGAGACCCCCTTAGATCCAGATTTATTTTTATGCTGTGAACACACATTGGTACATCATGGGTTGTGGTCAGTTTTCATCAAAATTGTGTGTGTAGTTTTGGAGAAGAGGTCAAATACCTATTTTGATGCAGTCAATACACCTTCGTTGGGCATCAAATATGAAGCTTGTGGCCAAGTTTAATCAAAATCGAGTGTTTGGTTCAAGTGATAATGATTCACTTCTGGTTCCGATTCCATGAGTTCGGTCGTGCCGATTCTCGACTCCTCCATTTTCCTCAATGATAAGTACTCCCGGTCGTTTCGTCGGTTTTTCTGCTGTTTCTTTTGCTGTGTCTGTTTTGCTGTTTGGTTTTAGTTCGGTTTTGTTTTAAAATTCATGCAAATAAAATAAATAAATAAATTCCTCCATCCCCCCTCCCCCACCACGAGCACGTGTTGTCTCTACCTTCCCCTCCTCACCTTCACCATCTTGCCAACTTCACCTTCCCTCCCCATGGCACTTTGTGAAGTATTCACCATCCTCCTTCATGATCTCTTTCAACCTTTCTCTTTTTACTCGGATCTGCTTTTACCTAACCATCAAAATATATATAGACTTGGCATTTAATATGGAATATTTTTTTTTCTTGACTTGGATTTACTTTCTTAACTCAGTATATCAATCTGGTGAGTTTCTTTTACACTTTGGTGATTTATTTGTTAAAAGAACCATGTCACTGATTGTCTGTCGCAGCAAGAAGTCCACAACAGGATTATATCACAGGTGGCGTGGCAAAATGTACGGACAGGTGCATTTGATGATTGGCTTCACAGTCGGGTACACAAGGGTTGTTGCGTTCTGTATTAGTGGAAAACAACTGCTGCACGTCTCCAAAAGTTATTGCCGCTTCCTCTGGAGATGGTCCGTCAACTCGACAATGCTGTTTGTCATGGAGTGGTGGCTTTACGAAATTACGGCATGAAACAGCATGCTATTGCTCGGCATTATGGCATCACTCAAGGTCAGGTGTCAAAGATCCTGAAACGAAATGCTCAGACGGGTGTCCCTACTCCAATACCGTGGCCAGGACGTCCCCGCAGAACCACAAGGAGGGATGATCGCCAGCTGCAAAGGTTAGTCCGCAATGGCCGTACCAAGTCAGCTAATCGGCTTAGGGCTGAGTGGCAGCAACTGACAAATGTGCCTGTATCCAGAAGGCTAGTCAACCAACGACTGGTTCAAGCAGGCTATCGTGCCAGGCATCCCCTGAGAAAGCCAGGCCTGACCAGACAACACCACCAGCGCCGATTGCAGTGGGCCAGAGAGCACCGTCAATGGCAGCCAGGACACTGGAATCACGTGATCTACAGTGACGAGTCTAGATTTCTGGTCTATCATCAAGATGGCCGCGTCCGAAAGCAGACAAGTGCATGAAGCCTACAACAAAGATTGTATAGTGCCAAGAGTCCAAGCTGGAGGTGGTGGGGTGACCGTTTGGGCTGCTTTTCATGCAGGGGGCAAAACTGACCTGGTTGTTCTGAATGGAAACCTGAACCAGTTCAAGTACAGGGCCATTCTGGAAGAAACATTGCTTCCATTTGCTCGTGCAGCCTTTCGAGGAAACCTTGTCTTCCAAGATGACAATGCACGGCCTCATCGTGCTCGCATGATCCAACACTTTCTTGCTGACCGTGGTGTAGAGCATATGGAGTGGCCTGCCTTGTCCCCGGATATGAATCCGATAGAGAACTTGTGGGCAGAATTAACGCGTCAAATCGACCATTTGGACCAGCAGCCGACCTCTGTGCGTGAATTGCAGCAGGCTATTGTCACTGCATGGCAAGCGATTCCTGTCCAAACCTTGGCAAATCTCGTGAACCAGCATGCCTCAACGTGTACGTGCTCTCCTGAATGCTCGTGGGGGTTACATGAAGTACTGAACTGTAATTTTACTGTCCTTAATCCCAGTCGTAATTTAACTTTTGTTTTTGTTAAAAAAAATTTTGTTTAATGTGCAAAATAAAGAGATACTTCTGGAAAACGTACAGAAGTTTAACACAGTACTGTACATGAATTGAATTCGATATCAGTTTACATCACTTTCAAGGATCAATTTATTTGTTTCGAAATGTCAAATGTGGTTTTTGTTTCTTTTAAAGGTCACATTAACAAAATCTAGAATAATTTCAACATAATTCCAATGAACTTTTGGTTCTAAGACATCTTGAAAAGTAAGTTCACCCCCACAAAAAAAATATTCCATATTAAATGCCAAGTCTGTATATAACAAAGGATCCCCCCATACCTTACTAACGAAATGCTTATATACACCTCCACGTTCCTTCGAGCTCCGCTGCATGTGGCTTGTTGATCTGGTTTTTGTTGTTCTTCTTTTTCCCCCTCTTTGAACCTCTGTCTGCAATCTCCGTCCTCCCAGCCCTCCTGCCCTCATTTTGGTGAATAGTCAGACGGTCTTCACAGTACCGTATTTGTTTTGAAATGTTTTAAAATGCTAACTACTTCCTTCTCTCTGTGTTGTATTCTCTCTTCTATTGCAATTCACTCTTCCTCGTCCTTTTCCAAAGGCTGTTTTCAAATCGCTCTTTAAATTATTCAGAGTCTAAAAATTCAATCTCTTACAGTTCTTTCTTTCTCCAATCTCTAAACTCACCTTTATTCCACCCCTCCTCAAACGGTTTCAAACGCTTCTCTGACTTGAAAATCTCAAGAACCCCAGCCTGCAATGGATGCTTGTATTTCATTAATCGTTCCTTTTGTACATTTTCAGTGTCAACCCCTTCCCTGTCCTTCCCAAATCCTTCAAAACTTCCCCCTAACCCTGCCCCTTCAAATCTTCCTTCTCACCCCCTCCTCCTCCTCCTTCTCCTCCTGTTCCTCAAAGTTGCCTCTTAACTCGTCCACAAAGCTGCCTCCTTGCCCCCTTCCTTTCTCTTTCAAATCATTCCTTCACCTCCTCCAATCTTCTACTTCGTTCTGCCCCATATATTACTCCTCACTGTGCCTCATCCCATCACCACCTCCCTATTAGAAAAAACCTTTGCTTCCTTGTTTTTGGTGAATTGCCCTTGAATTGCTGTCGCTGTCTTTCCAGCACTGCTGTCAGATACAGTGATGTCTGCACCACTCATTCTGTATGAGTGCCTTCCCAAGGTGCAGGAAGTGTTTGATTACCTTTGTTACCTACCCCCCTCTGCAGTGCTGGGCCTCCTTAAGGCCATCCAGGTAGGCAAAGGTCTGCTTGCAAAAGAAATACCAAGTTGATTTGCCATTTATTTTTGGATGAAAGCGGTGCTTTCTGTCATTGTCTGAATTTTCTCACATCCCTTATTTGCAGCCATTACTGAAGGTGAATGTCGGCTTAAAGGACTCGCTTATGTTGGTACTGCGCAAATCCATGTTTGCACGGTGAGTACTTTCCTTGGGCGACACAGGATGTACCATTTAACAGCTTTTACGTGTGTCTAAATATTTTTTGTTCTTCAAATGTACCCAGGAAAGTAAGATTATTGTGCATTAACTTAACAAAACCAATATTGTCTTCTCTTTTTACCTCCGCCACCAAAGGTGGATGAGGTTATGTTTTCACCCCTATCTGTCTGTTTGTTTGTCTGTCCGTTTGTGAACAAGATATTTCAAAAAGTTGTTGATGGATTTGAACGAAATTTGGCAGAGATGTAGTGTATGTGACAATGACGAAATTATGCGATTTTGGCGAAGATCCGGATTCGGATCCGGCTACTATAATTTTTTAGGTGATTCTTCACCATTGGGAGATAGGGCCAAAAACAATACATAGCAGGACATCTCAAAAAGTTGTGGATGTATTTGGACGAAACTTGGTGGACAGGTTGTGTTTGTGACGAATCGATCCTGCTCCGGATCAGGAACTGCCTTTCGAGGCCATTTTTCCCCGCAGAGCAGGGATTGGCCTTTTTTGGGTACCGTGGGCCCCTTTTTGAAGCAATGTTTTATGGCCGGATGCCCTTCCTGCCGACAACCCTGTCAGACGCCTCTTGCGACACACAGGGAATTACCAGTTAACTGGTACTCAATTTGCCGACCTCCTTTGCCATTTGCTCCGGATCAGGCTCGTATAATTTTAAAAGTGATTCTTCACCATTGAGTGATAGTGCTAAAACGGACATATAGCAGGATATCTCAAAAAGTTATGGAAGTATTTGGACGAAACTTGGTGAATAGATTGGGCGTGTGACGAGGACTAATCAATTCGATTTTGGTGAAGATCCAAATACGAATGGAATACGTATGGAAGACGTTTCGGGAACTGAGTGGTGTGCTGAAGAGGAGGGGAGTGTCGTTGAAGCTGAAGGGAAAGGTGTATGCTGCATGTGTGAGAAGTGTTATGATTTATGGGAGCGAGACATGGGTAATGAACGTAGAGCAGCAACGAAGGTTGGAAAGGGTGGAAATGCGAATGGTTCGGTGGATGTGCGGAGTATCGTTGAGAGAGAGGAAGACAAATGATGAATTGCGAAAGATGATGGGAGTAGAGCCTGTGGTGGATGCTGTGAAGAGAAAAGGGTGGAAAATGCGAATGGTTCGGTGGATGTGTGGAGTATCGTTGAGAGAGAGGAAGACAAATGATGAATTGCAAAAGATGATGGGAGTAGAGCCTGTGGTGGATGCTGTGAAGAGAAACAGGTTGAGATGGTTTGGTCATGTGTTGAGGAAGGATGAAAGTGACTGGTTGAGAAGAGTGATGGAAATGAATGTAGAAGGGAGTAGAGGATGGGGAAGACCGAGAAAGACTTGGCTGAAGTTGGTGGAAGAAGAAATGCGGGCAAGGGCGTTAACAAGGAGAGATGCAGAAAATAGGGCAAAATGGAGAAGATCGTCATGGGGCCCGCAAGGCTAACCCCCGCTCTCGCAGGGAAAATGGCCTTAAAATGCCTGTTGTTGTTGTATTTGATTTTGATTTGATGGATGATTTTAATTAAATGTGATTCTGTATTGTGATTTTCTGGTCTACTCTGGGATACAAAACGTAAACTGTTTACCTGGCGGAGGTATGCTCTCTACCGAGTGCCGTTCTAGTTTTTAAGCTGTGAAGCCACTTCAATATTTGGCTATGTCTGTCTGTCCGTCAAAAATGAGGAAGACAAACCTTTCTAACCCACCGTGTTGAATTCTAAAGGTTAATTCTCATGGGTTCCAAAGGGTTGTTGTTGTTGTGATGCTCTAGTCAGTTCTGGTAGGCTATCAGCTAGGGGGGTCAACCGGTACCAAATTGAGGGAGTAAGGCTAATAATGATTTTTGACAAGGTTTTTACCTCTAGAATAAGAAAATATGTTCGCAAATTCAACGATGTAGCTAAATGTGTGTTATCACCCATTTTCAAAATGGCCGCCACTTTACATACAAAATTTAACGTTGTTGTAGTTTTGTTTGCTTTTTTTTCTGTAGGAACGGTGGTCGGAGCAACGAGCAACGGAGTAGATAGAAAGTAGATGCTATACGATTAGAATAGAAATAATAGTACACACCAAGTGATGAGGTCTACTAATTTTCCAAAATGAACAGCGCCACAGAAAGCAAAGAATGCGTTGTACACATGACAAGATCGGATGACGATGATCATCTGGTGAGCCCACAAAACTACACATCTTGGTTGACATTACTGGAAGCGGCTAAGGTTAGGAACCATGAACATATCATCAATATTGCCGAGGGGCTTGAGGGCAATGAAGTGCCAGAAATATTCTACCACCGAAAATGTAGGAGCCTGTTCACCATGAAACGAGATTTAAACATGCTAAAGAGGAAAGCCAATGAAGACACTGAATCTGAAGCAGGAGGTAGCAGCGCTCCCAAAAGGCCATGTAGGAGATCATCAGTAGAGAAAAGAGTGTATGATACGGAGTGCATCTTCTGTCGCAGAGACAAGTATGTGAAGGGGTCTCATACACGTGAAAAACTTTCACAAGTTGTTCAACTCAGAGCAGATGAAAGATTGAGAGAATGTGCAATAAAGAAAAATGATAAGGATATGATAGTGCTTACCAGTAGAGATATTGTGGCAGCAGAAGCGTGTTACCATTTCTCATGCTACAGGAATTACAACAGAGAATGTATACAGCCTGAGGTTGAAGGTGCAGATGGACCCGATGACACAGATGATTTTGCACAGTATCAGAGGATCGAGAAAGAAGCATATGCAAAACTTCTCACCTATATCAGAACAGACGTAATCCCAAACAAGACCATCATACCAGTCATGTCACTCACTGCTAAATTAGAAGAATACATGCTGTCTGATGGGATTGATTGTCTAACACAGTCCACAAAGAAACATGTTCATAGAACGCTTTAATATGAGCTGGGGAGTTCGGTGAAGATATTTCCAGATGACAAGGGAAAGTTGGTGATGGTACCAGACAATGTATCATTGGAAGATGCTGTCTTCCAAAATCAATGTCTGCAAAGGGAACTCAAAATATGGAAAAACAAAGTGAAAGACTCCAACAAGATCATAGATCAAACATCAGCGACAATTCGTACAAAAATCAAAGACGACATGAAACCCACACCCTGGCCATACCATCCATCAGATGCTGAGGATGTAACACCTATTCCATATGAGCTGGAGCGGTTTCTCATTGGGCTGCTAACTGGAGACCCGGCAAGTAAGGTTCAATCATCTAGGATAGCCACCCTGGTCCAGTCATTTAGTCAGGACATGATATATGCTGTGACACGTGGAAAGCACCAACCACCAAAACATATGATGCTTTCGTACGCAGTTAAAACTCTCACTGGCAACATCGAGATCATACGCACACTGAACAAGTTCAGACATGGAGTGTCTTATGACCAGCTAGAAGAGAATGACACAGCCCTGTGTGTTGAAAAGTTAGCAACAGAACTCAACCAGCAAGTTGCTCTTCCAACATCCATCAAACCTCATATCCATACGCAGGTGGCATGGGATAACATAGACAGACTTGAAGAAACACTAACAGGCAAGGGAACATCACATCGCGTGAATGGAATAGCAGTGCAATCCAAGATCTATGGACCGCTTCCTCCTCCCAAACCAAATCTTCCACCAGCTAAGAAACTCAAGAAGAGGACCCTTAATATGGAGTCCGAAGAGCTAGAAGTATATGTAGCTGGTGCACGTGTGGGTCCCCAGCCTCTCCAGAATAATGACAACTTTGTCTTAGACGCCAGAAAAGCATCCCAAGAGGCCAGAAGCAAGAATCTACTATGGGTCGTAGCAAGACAAACAACTACTGACAAGCAGACACTCCCAAGTTGGACTGGGTTCAATATCAAAACCAGAGATGAGGTGCCAATATCAGAAGATGTGGTTGGATATCTACCAACTATCAATGCACCAGCAACAGAGTTGACTACAGTATTCGATATCCTGAAACGATCAGAGCACATCAGGCAGAATCTTTCGCTAGAGACAATTGTAGTTGTCATGGATCAAGCGCTGTATGCAAAAGCTGCTGAAATAGCCTGGAAACACAAAGATCGCTTCTGCAATATCCTCTTGAGAATGGGAACATTCCATACCATCATGAACTTTCTTGGAATAATTGGAAAGAGATTCAGTGATGCTGGATTGAAAGAGGTGTGCATCGAATCTGGGATAGTAGCTGAGGGTTCGCTCAACGGAGTCCTTGATGGAAAACAATACAATCGTGCTGTTAGAACCCACAAATGTATCTATGAAGCTCTGATGCGACTGGTATGGGCAGAGTTTACACAATGGATAGATGATCATCTACAGCAGCAGAGTCCTACAATCGAGGCAGTCTTAGAAGAGGTCAACAAGATGACTGATGATTTAAACCAACAGGTATTCGACAGCCTACTTCAGAGTCCACGGTTTACAGAGTTGATGCAGCTATGGGCAGAATTCCTTGATCATCTTCGTCACAACAATGGACAGCTGTCAGGGTACTGGATGTCCTACATTGACATGGTAGAAGAGGTCCTTTTTGGTCTACTTCGTGCATCTCGTGAAGGAAACTGGGATTTACACCTCGGTGCAATAAGAGCTATGATCCCATGGTGTTTCGCATACGACAAGGTCAACTATGCGAGGTATTTGTCTGCATACTTTGCTCAGATGACGAATCTTCCAGAAACAAATCCAGATGTATATGAGGCTTTCAAGGAGGGGCACTTTTCTGTACAGTTGTCTGGTGATAATCCCTTTGGAAAAATACCAGTTGACCAGACCATTGAAGTTACAGTGAACAAGGATACGCAAACTGCTGGAGGCACAGCGCGGTTCAGCCTGAAAGCCGGAGCCATCAAGAGGTATTACATTACCGCAGAATACAGAAGTGCATTCCTTAGAAACCTGCGTAAGATGACAAAGGGTACCAAATCCCACCTTCACCATGCTGATCTACAGGAACCAAGAATGCAGAAAGATGAAGAAGCTGTCAGAAATGTTGTAAATCTTATCCAAGGATGGACCAACCCATTTGCGGAGGAACGGGAGATTCAAAGTATCTCCACTGCAAAAGTTGCCACCAAAGAAGTCGCCAGTGATCTAAAGAGGGCAAAAGAAATCGGCGAGAAGGCATACAACTCATTCGTAAAGGAGCGGTTGGAACAAGACCCACCTGAGAAGAAGTTCCACGACCCCTTCAAAACCCAGAGGCTTAAAACATTCAAAGACATGAACAAGAAACAGGTGGTTAAAGCAAGTGGAAAAGAGGTTATCCTCAAAGCTGACAGGTCGCTGTTTGGTCGCATCATAGTGGTGGCACAAGGACGCAACCTGCATATGGAAGATGTCCTCACCCATCCACTTGGTCCTGACCATGGTCCCTTTGTACACCCGATGGCCTGTTGCGGAAGACTGACAAGGCGAAACTAGCACACAGCTTGCAGAAGAACGTATCGGATTCAGCCGTTGATGAAATTCCAGATAATTCTGCTACAATAATAGACGGAATGAGCCTAGTCCAGAGGATAAGAGGAGACCAAAGTACTTACGGAGAAGTAGCAACCACAATCCTGGCAATGGCACTAAACGATGGAAGAAAGAGCAACCGGATAGATGTCGTCTTTGACGTGTACGTAGAGAACTCAATCAAGAATAGCGAACGATCACTACGGGGTGAAGAGACTGGATTCGAGGTGAAAGACATAACAAGTAGTCAGAAAATGAGGCAGTGGAGAAGCATCCTAACACGAATAAGCAACAAAACCCGTCTTATCTCATTCATCGTACATGAATGGCAAACAGACAAGTGCAGAGACAAGCTCAAAGGGAAAACCCTTTACGCAACCGTCGGTGACAAGTGCCACAAGATAACCTCCGAAGGCCATGAGGTGTTTCCAGAGCTCCAATGCCAACAAGAAGAAGCAGATGGAAGGCTTCTCTTCCATGCTGCCCATGCTGCTAAGGAGGGCTTCCCAGCTGTAGTAATCTCTTCAGAGGACACATGTTTTCATCATGTGTGTTGCTTTCCATGACAAGTTTGGAGCACCGTTATTCCAGAAGTTCCATTCTAAGACCAGACGAAGAGTAGTTGATGTGAGGAAAGTTGCTGGGTCACTTGGAATAAGTACATGCAGAGCTCTGCTTGGAATGCATGCATACACAGGATGCGACACGACGAGTGCTTTTGCTGGTAAAGGGAAATCAAGTTCCCTGACACTTCTAACCACTGACAGAGATGTAACAGAGATGTTCCTCCAAGTAGGTCAAGATTGGAATCTCTTTCCAGAGCTCATGGACCAGTTAGAGGCCTTCACATGCCGCATCTATGCACCCAAGACTCTATCCACCGAGGTGAATACTCTCAGATATCATCTGTTCTGTGCAAAGAAAGGCGAGATGGAGAGTTATCAGCTTCCACCATGCAGGGACTGCCTTGTCAAACACGCACAGAGGGCAAACTATCAAGCTGCAATATGGAGAAGATGCTTGGAGAAGGATCCCAAAGTCCCAAGTCCTGTTGGAAAGGGATGGAAGACTGTAAAGGTTGAAGGGAAAGATGAACTTAGAGTTGACTGGATGGATGGTCAGCCCGCACCTGACGCTATGTTGGATCTTCTCGCTTGCAAGTGTACGTGAAAGTGTGAGCTACCACGCTGCGTATGCTTGGTAAATGGACTCATGTGCACCGATATGTGTAAGCTGAAGGACTGCAATAATCGACCTTCAGATGATGATATCAACCAACCAGATACAGATGAAGATGAGGATGAGGACGATGAGGATTACTAAGCAATTGTTGAATGCTTGCTCAAACCTCATGCACAATACACAAAGAAATGTGAACTGAGGTGAACTAGACCAAAACTCAGTATAGGCTAAGACTCCAAGACTCGCATCTCTCTACAGCTCCAATGAGGGTCAGTCGCTCTTCAACTAACATTGTGGCTATATATTCAACTGTTAGCTTCAGCATGCTCTAAACACAGGTATAGGTATAGGGAGAAGTCATTCCACCGGTAAAATTGAAAGATAAAGTTGTGTTGAAACTTCATCTCAAACAGCATGTCAAAATGGGACCTCCGCAGCTAACAACAGCTGAAAGATGGCAGGCCATTGGTATGTGGACTGCTGGCAATTCCATGAGACAGATTGCTAACCAATTGGGACATCACCATACCAGTATTAGTCGTTTGATAAGAAAGTATCAACAAACAAATGATGTGAAGGACAGGCCTCGTACAGGAAGACCTCGCTGTACCACCCAAAGAGAGGATAGAGCTCTTTCCAGACTGGTTAGACTTCGTCCGTTTGCAACAAGCAATGCCCTTAAGAGAGCGTGGTTACCTAATCGACGATTCTCGCTGAAGACTCTTCGGAATCGCCTGCATTCTGCTGGGTATTACGCTCGGAGACCTATCAGACGTCCACTGCTTACAAGACAGCACAATCAAGCTCGGTTGGAGTGGTGTCGAGCACGGAGACGATGGAACTTAGCCAACTGGAGGAAAGTGCATTGGTCTGACGAAAGTCGCTTTCTGTTATTCCATACTGATGGAAGAGCACGTGCTCAAAGACACATTATGGAGCAGGTTCCGTTTGGTGGAGGCTCCATAATGATATGGGGATGTCTGTCCCATGACTAAGTTGGAGCTTGTGACAGTTAGAGGCAATCTTAATGGTGAACGGTATCGAGAAGAAATCTTGAACAGAATTGTTGTTCCTCATTTTGACGATCACCCATTGCTAACCAGGCCTATCTTCATGGACGACAACGCCAGACCCCATAGAGCCCGTGCAGTTATTGATTTCCTTCAGCAAGAAGCAGTCACCACACTACCATGGCCAGCAAGAAGCCCAGATCTTAACCCAATCGAGCATGTATGGGATTTTTCTGGGTATCCGAGTACGTCGGAGGGAACCTCCTGTACAGAACTTGCATGAACTTGAGCAGG
Organism: Myxine glutinosa; assembly: GCF_964187855.1. NCBI lineage: Eukaryota > Metazoa > Chordata > Myxini > Myxiniformes > Myxinidae > Myxine > Myxine glutinosa. The sequence continues at coordinate 159,077,194 of NC_136262.1, forward strand.
CTTTGCATGAAGAATGGAACAGACTGCCACAGCGCCAGATTCAACGTCTCGTTCAATCAATGAGAAGACATGTTGTGGCAGTGATCCAAGCTAATGGTGGTTACACTCGATATTGACTGTGGCGGTGCTTACAGAGGCTATTGATGGTCATCTATTGATTTGGCGCCAAACTTTAGTTTTTGGCCCCTGTAACATGTTGCATTATTGGTTTACACTGAAACTTTTGTCAAGCATGATTTTGGACCAAAAACGCCCTTTTGCGAATGGCCTTGTTACAATCACATTAAACAGGAATGTGTCACCCAATTTTGTTCTCTTCATTGCGTTCCAACATCTGGACAAAATGTTGCACAAGATTACCCTACACCGCAACGAAAAGGTGCAAAAATTCATTGATACATTTCCACTATGTCGAAAATACGTGGTGGTGCGATACTTTTTTCCATGTGTATACTTGCAAATCTACTGAATGCCAGTTATTTTCGTGCATATTTTGTGCATAAAGTTGTTGCTATGATGGCAGCCATTTTGTGAAATTGGGCACCATATTGGATTCTTTCTTCTTGGATTAAAGTTCAGATGATGTATTTCATACTTTAAGAGAGTTGTAAAGTCTTAAACATCTCAAAACACAATGCTATTTGTTACAAATTCCTACAAGAATATGAAACATGGTGTTTTTAATAGAAAAACATGCATTTTGGCGGCCATTTTGAAAATGAGGTGATAACACCCATTTAGCTACATGGTTGAATTTGCTCTCACATATTTTCATATTCTAGGGGTAAAGACCTATCCAAAAATCAATATTAGGCTTACTCCCTCATTTTGGTACCAATGGACCCTATTTTGGGGGTCTGGCTGATGGCCTATGGTTCAACAGACCAGCAGCATGGAGATATCTGATCAATCTCACAGGAGCGACCTAGAGTTCCCTCACATCCAAGATATTGTGCTCTTGCCTACATGAAGCCAGGACTGCGCAGTCTTCCATGATGTGTTTTATTGTGTGGAGCGGCCTGGCAGTGTTTGCAGGTGTCAATGGTGTTGTCGAGTCTATGTTTGTTGGAATGTAAAAGTTGTGTGTGGTATCCACAGTGAAGGCGTGAAAGGTGAATACTATCAGACCTGGGGAGTAGTTTCTCTGTGTCATCGGTGGGTGGGGGTTTTGTGCCCAAGGTACTGTTTGGGCCCAGGTTCTTTATTACGCTTATGGTGATGTGGATGTGTTTTTTGTAGATTCCATTGTTTAATGTGGGGATATTACGAAGGATGTCATTGTAGTGTCTTTGGCATGGGTGATTGGGGTTGGCATTTGCCGTTGCAAGGAACTGTGCACCTCTCATGTCTAATTGGTCTTTGATTTTTAGCTGGGGGTTAGCTGGGGGAGGGGTGGTTGACCCTCCAAAATAGGTATTTGCTCTCTTCTCTGAAACTACACACACTATTTTGATGAAACTTAGCCACAAGCTGCATATCTGATACCTAACAAAGGTGTATTGACCGCATCTAAATCTGCGCTCATTATGGGGGAGGGTCTTTAACTCTGAGGGCCTTTCTCTCACTCACCGCAGGCAGGTAGGTGGCCTTTCTGTCTTCTATCGACTTCTCTCTGGCCTAGCTCCCGCAGCTCTGTCTGTGCTCTGTCCCCCAAATATTCCTACAGGTCGCACAAGATCTGTCAGCAACCCTCTTCTGGTGAAACTGCCAAAATCAAGACTCTCTGCTCACCTTCACTCTTTCATTCCTCTTTTCTCCCACCTTTGGAACAATCTCCCACCCTCGCTTCAATCCCACTCCTCCCTCCAGGTCTTTAAAACAGCTGTTCACCACCATCTCTTATCTTCCCCCATCCAAAACCTTGATCTTTTCTACCCCCGTTCCACCCCAGATCCACTTTTTTGAAATACCAACTTCTTTCCTGGAAGTCCTAGCAGTGTCCATGTGTTTTATACCTTCCCTCCCCACCTCCCCCCCCCCCCCCCCTTCCCATGCGCCCCTACCAGCCCTCTGCCTCCCACAGATCTCCCGATGTCCCTGTTCTCTACTGTTGTACTTGTGTGCTCCCCTCTCTCTCTCTCCCCATCTTGACTCCCAATCCCTTTATTATTTGTTTTATGTGTCCGTTAGTTGTTTTTTTTGATTAATGCTAGCTCTGACTCGAGCCTCAATCTTGTACACAAAAAACAAAAGTACTGTTTGTATGTTAGTGATGTCGTGTCTTTGTGGTGTTTGAAGTCGGTAACTGCGAGTGCCCTAAGTGTGGTCATCCCGGGTGTGCATGTTCTTTTTAAATGTCTGTGTTGTGATCTGAGATCACCCATCTCTGACCTCCATTTATCCAACACATTTTACACATGTGCTCAGGGTAATAATTAGATGACCCTGTTGGCAGGTGGAGATGCCATGATGGGAAGGTTTTTTTTTATTTTCTTGTTTTTTTTTTGGTGGGGTTAGAATGCTGCCATATATTTAATTGTAAGTTTGACCACCAGAAAAATTGTTCATTTGACCGCTGATCATTGTACGGATGACATCAGACATGTGGTTTGGATATTGCAATTTGGAATGCCTTGCAAGAACTAAATCTGGATTCTTTGGATTTTTTTTTTTTTTTATGTTATCGTTTTCTGTTCATTTAACTGACTTTGTACTTCTATTTGAACTTTAAATATTGTTTTCACCTCGACAGATCTTATGATATAACTATTTTTTGCAAGTTCTGAGATATCTGTACATCGTTTTGAGGCTGCTTTGATTAGCCCATCAAATATATTGGTCGTAGCATTTTTATCCCAACCTTCTTCACCACATGTGGCCTCAATCTTCTGCAGGGAGCTTGAGGCACGAAAATCCTCAGCAACGGGATTCCTGCTCTTGTTGAAAAACTTTAAGGTTCAAGGCAGTGTGCCATGCAGCCAGCCTGCCAGCCAAATAATCACAGACACCCAGGTAAGTTAACATCTTATCATTTTGATCAGGTATTCAGGGTTTTCAATAAGTTTTAAAGTAGATGGCCGGGTTAATTGAGACGACAGGTTGAGATGGTTTGGTCTTGTGTTGAGGAAGGATGAAAGTGACTGGTTGAGAAGAGTGATGGAAATGAATGTAGAAGGAAGTAGAGGACGGGGAAGACCGAGAAAGACTTGGCTAAAGATGGTGGAAGAAGAAATGTGGGCAAGGGGGTTAACAAGGAGAGATGCAGAAAATAGGGCAAAATGGAGAAGATTGTCATGGGGACCGCAAGGCTAACCCCCGCTCTTGCAGGGAAAATGGCTTTAAAATGCCTGTTGTTGTTGTGTTCGAATTTTTAAAGAATACCTCACAATGGCAGGTTTGTGGAAAAAAAAAAAAAAAAAGGTTTAAGATTGTCTTTTGTTATCCCCAATGATGATTTGAAACCTCCAAGGCAAGGCTTTCTTTAACATGGACTGTTTTATTACCTTTATAATCTTTCCACTGTTCAGTTCCATGATGCTTGGTATGTTTGGCACATCTGACGTGTGACATATGATATCAGCTGCAGGGAGCAATGCACGCAAAGTTAAATCCAGCAGCTAACGAGGCATTGTGCCTGGAGATACTAAGCAGTCTGCGGCGATGCCTTGCACAACAAGCGGATGTACGTTTGCTCCTTTACGAGGTACCAAATGCATTCATAAATGCTAATTTCAGAAAGGTGGCAGACGCTATCATTTCATATAAAATTTAATAAATTCTGCTTTTATAAATCATTACTTGATACCACTTATTTCAATTTATTTAATTACCAGGGGTTTGAGGTAGCACCTTTTCATATGCAGCTTTTTAGTTCCCAATCCAATTTGCTCTACAGTGCATTGAGTAAACCATCTCGTGTGTGTGGCATCACATGCATACCAGACTTGGGTACAAACACATTACCCACTTCATGAAGGTCATTTGACCACGTAGGTGGACTTTTATCAACAATACCACGTAGGTGGCCATGGAAATACAGGGTGAATCAGAATAATGTGTAAACACTTTGAGATGTTTTTCGTCTGCTCAAATGTGAGTTGATTATTTTCCATGTCGATCAGTCAGGGGTTTGCCTGCAAAAAAGAGGAATGTTAAGTGCTTGCCTTAACTATATTATGCAGAAATCTTCATACAAATTAATCATGACATCTATGAAAAACAGCACTTAATGGTGTTTATACTTTATTCTGATTCACCCTGTATTCTTTGATCTAGCTACTTTCCAGAAGCCTAAAATTGCATTATTATACTGTTTGTTACCTTCAGCCGGCTTTGATAACAATTCAGCTGTGTCCTAGTTACTTGTCCAGAACTGTACTCGTCTTCAGAATCATTTTGGGAATGAGAATCTGGAAAATTTCTCACTTTGTGGCTTGTTTTCTGTCGTTTTTCATTTATTGGTTCTTCCTTAGGGCCTTTATGATGTCTTGAAAAAGAATTCGCAGCTTGCTTCTCCCATTCTGCAGATGCTGTTACAACAGGTGATGTAGAAGAGTGCAATACATTTTGATAAACGCACTATTTTCTTTCAAAACCATTGCACTTCAGCAAAAAGTAATACTCGATTGTTTATTTTGTTGTTGGCACAGTTGCGACGGCATTTCGAGACAAGACAGGATATATTGCCTCCACTGTGCCTCGAGGGATGCATAACAAGACAGGGGGAGCAGGTGTTTTTACAGGAACCACTGGTAGGACATGGATCTCATTCTCATTACTCCTCTCAGACAAAATCTCATTCCTCCTGGTCAGACTTTAATCAAAAAGGTCTCTTCTTTTGGGTAAGATAAGGTATTGTTCAAATAAAAATCTACCAAATTATAATATTCTCGACATACTGTGCTGTTTCCTCATTACGTAACTGACCTGTGCACTCTCCTACCATTCAGGCACATCTACTAAGTTGTGTACAGGCATGTGTGAGGAAGTGGAAAGAAGTGCGGAGACAGGCCCAAGGAGAAGGGTGGTTTGAGGATGGGGATGGCGAGGATGACACAGGAGAAGGTGATAACGTGCTGCTCGAACTACAGGAGCTCCTGGATTCTATCAGCGTTCGCATGCTCAAGAGTGAACTCGAGGACTTTGAGCTGGTATGGATTGGGCTGTTTGGGAGGTGTAATTTCAAAGATCATGGACTGTGGTCATCATCATCATCCTATCATCCTATCTTGAGGTGTGTCTGAAATAACTTACTCTTCTGCACTGCAATACAAGGCACAACAAGATGCCACGGCACATTAAACAGCATTCCATCACACTCTCCTCGTGACAAAAAAGCTTGATGCATTTCCTGTCATGTGCTGACAATTGCAGGATAAGTCTGCAGACTTCTCACTGTCCAACAGTATTGGTGTGAAGAACAATATATACGCTGTTTTGGTGTTGGGAGCCTATGAGGTGCTTTTGGAGTACAACTTCACAGGCCCTGATATAAGGTAAATATCACAGCATGTACTCATTCATAAAAAGAGTGGAAGGGATTGAATCCTGGCAGAATACTCTTCTGATGCAATGCAATACATTGTGGGAGGAAATAATAGCAACTGTCACACAGTCCGAGCTGGTTGCCCGGTTCGGATCTGGTGAGTCGCTTAGCGACCACGTCGGCCCCACACCACAGAGATTTCCGGTTGGGTCCCGCACCCAACGTCGCATTACCGTATCGATTTAAATCTCTGTCAGGGCGAGTGACGCACTGAGGCAATCACAGGACAGATTTTATCTTTTGCCCGAGCATTTCTCTTTCCCTTCCTCTTTCTCTTCCTCTTTCTCTTCCTCTCACTTCCTCTCACTTCCTCTCACTTCCTCTTTCTCTTCCTCTTTCTCTTCCTATTTCTCTTCCTCTTTCTCTTCCTCTCACTTCCTCTTTCTCTTCCTCTTTCTCTTCCTCTTTCTCTTCCTCTCACTTCCTCTCACTTCCTCTTCCTCTTTCTCTTCCTCTCACTTCCTCTTTCTCTTCCTCTTTCTCTTCCTCTCACTTCCTCTCACCTCCTCTTTCTCTTCCTCTTTCTCTTCCTCTTTCTCGTTCCTCTTTCTCTTCCTCTTCTAGTTTTCCTCTCTCTCCTCTCTTTTACCCCTTTGAGTTTTTTTTCTTCTTGTTATGGCCCCAATTGCATTGCATACAAGTATTTGTATTTTATACAGCCATTGAGCCATCGTAGTACATTTGTTAAACTTTTTGGGCCATGTGAATGCTTAAGACAAGTTGATGAAACGTCTTATGTTGTTAAGAAGTTAATTATTGTCCAATGACAGCATCCAACAGTCTGAGCAAGTCTTGGGACTCTTCAAAAGGTACCAGCAGTTGGCAGAGCTATTAAAAGAAAAGGTGGCTAAAGGGAAGAATGCAGCCAAGTCGCCACGCAGTCTTCTCTCGCTCACCTGCATCGGCTCGCTTCTTAAAGCACTTTTAAGGTGAGCTTGGCCTGTCTACCCTCTGGGCTCATAGCTATGTTTGCATACTGTTGTATTTTCAACTTTTGAAAAATTACAAAATGTGTACGGTATATTATCAAAATGAGTTATATTGTCAATAGTGAGGTTTTCTCTTCATTCATTGTTTCTACAGGAGAGATGGTGTTTTTACCTCTTGCATATAATGTACCCCATAACGTAGCCAAGTAGATCTAAAGTTTAACCCAAAATGACTGAGGGTGCGATTATACAACCCAGATGTTCCTTCTGCAGAGAAACATACAGGATATGGCATTCAATTGCCATATCCTGTATGTTTCTCTGCATGTTTCTCTTGTCTTTATCAATGATCTCTGGACTCTCTGGAAAATCCTCTCTATCTCTTTGCTGATGACTCCACTCTCTGCCGCTCCATTCCTCTTCCCTCAGATCGGCAGTCTGCAGCCTCCTCACTCTCTGAAGACCTGGACAAAATCACAGACTGGTCAAACAAGTGGAACATGTCTTTCAATCCTGACAAATCTCACACTCTTACTATGTCTCTCCGAAAAGATCGACTGGACAACCCTCCCATCTACTTTCTCAACAATCCTCTCCAAGAAGTTCTGTCGCTCAAGCTTTTGGGTCTCACTATCTGCCATGATCTTTCTTGGGAAAACCACATTTCCAAGCTGGCCTCCAAAGCCAGTCGCCGACTGGGCATCCTCCGTCGTGTGAAGTCCTTCCTAGGCACACCTGAGCTCCTCACCACATACAAGGCTTTCATCCGCAGCTCAATGGAATACTGTTCTCCCCTATGGGCTGGTGCTCCTGCCTCACACCTAGCTCGGCTTCACGCTGTTGAAACCAAAGCTTTCAGAATCATTGGAATGTCCCGCGATGAAGCTATCTCTGAGGGCCTTTCACTCACTCACCGCAGGCAGGTAGGTGGTCTTTCTGTCTTCTACCGACTCCTCTCCGGCCTTGCTCCCCCAGCTCTCTCTGTGCTCTGTCCCCCAAATATTCTTACAGGTCGCACAAGATCTGCCAGCAACCCTCTGATGGTTAAACTGCCGAAATCTCGGCTCTCTGCTCACCTTCACTCTTTCATTCCTCTTTTCTCCCGCCTCTGGAACAAACTCCCACACTCCCTTCAATCCCACTCCTCCCTCCAGGTCTTTAAAACAGCTGTTCACCACCGTCTCTTATCTTCCCCCATCCAAAACCTTGATCTTTTCTACCCCCACTAATTCACCCCAGATCCACCTTGTTTGAAATTCCAACTTCTTTCCTGGAAGTCCTGGCAGTGTCCATATGTTTTATACCTCTCCCACCCCCCCCCCCCCCTTCCCATGCCTCCCCACCCAAAGCCCTCTCCCTCCCACAGATCTCTCGATGTCTCCATGTCTCTCGGTCCCTGCTCTCAAATGTTGTGTTTGTGTCCTTCCCCCTCTCTCCCCATCTTGTCTACCGCTCCCGATGTTATTTGTTTTATGTGTCAGTTTGTCTTTGTGTGATTAATGTTCGCTCTTTCACGAGCCTCGATCTTGTATACAAAAAAAAAAAAAAAATTTAGCCTGTTTCTTTTTCAGTGAGATCAATGATGAGGTTGGCCCAGGCCTTGTTCAATTGCAAGGTTATGCTGCCCTCCAGCGTCATGTAGTCATCACAGCGCTGCACAAACTTCAACAGGCTGAGGAGACTGGCCAGGTGGACGGGCCTGATGGACAGAATGTGGCCAAACTGTTCACATTCATTTGCTCAGCTGCTAGGTACAATGAGGTTATGGGATGTGTGTGTGTGTGTGTGTGTGTGTGTGTGTGTGTGTGTGTGTGTGTGTGTGTGTGTGTGTGTGTGTGTGTGTGTGTGTGTGTGTGTGTGTGTGTGTGTGTGTGTGTGTATTAATACAATCGGACCCCGCTATTCTTGGTATTCGTGGTTGATAAATTGCAACCTGCTTCTCTATTCGTGGCCCTATGTCCAGTGTAGTCGTGGTTTTTCGCGGGCGCAATTTTTTTTTCATGAGCTCCGAACATGACACATTTATAATTAGAACAATGCGACTGTGTCACCAATATGCCGCCGCCTAGTCCCACAACGGGTAGATGCCATCACTGTGCATATGTATAGGTTGGGGATCACGTTTGTGAAGTTTTGTGTTGATCGGATAAGGTTCGTTTTTCTATCCAAAATGGCTGCCAAACCACGTGACCTATGACATCATTTTCAAACTATATGCAACAGTGCTGTTAGATGATATTTGTAAAATTTGCATTGATAGGGTGAGCGGTTGCAGAGATCTAATTATTTAATATTTTCCTTCAATCCAATATGGCTGCCAAACCATGTGACCTATGATGTCATAAATTTAATATTTCAATAGAAATGGGTCATAGATCATGTGCATGCAATTTCATATTTTTAGGAAATGCAATTTGATTGAAACATTTTTGGCTGGTATACCACTTCACCTATTATGTCATCATTATCATGCTTTTGTTCCCCATTGGGAGTACTTGACAATGTGCCAAGTTTCAAATTTTTCCATTCAACGGTTTCTGAGAAATAGTTTTTTAATTATTTGCTTTTAAACCAAGATGGCTGCCATACCACGTGACCTATGACTTCCCAATTGTCATGAAAACATTCTGCATGGGTGTCACTCCTACCCTGAAAGTTTTGTCTCAATCGAACATATGGTTGCTGACAAAAATGAGGTTTAGCCTGTACAAACAGACGGAATGACGGACAACCTGAAAACATAATGCTTCCAGCGACTTTGTCGGCGGAGGCATAAAAACCCATCTTTCACCAGCCACGCACAAAGCACTTGGACATATGCAAAAACATCTTCCATGAGCAGCGAGCATGCTCTGCTTCTTCATTCGCGGTGCTATGCTTTGTGTTTTCACAGCTTTTGCGCGATATCCCGTCATTCACACTGTGAAGAGCTTCACATGATCTCCTGTCATTCACACTGAACAGCTTCACATGATCTTCTGTCATTCACACTGTGAAGAGCTTCACATGATCTCCTGTCATTCACACTGAACAGCTTCACATGATCTTCTGCCATTCACAATGAACAGCTTCACTTGATCTCCTGTCATTCACACTGAACAGCTTCACATGATCTCCTGTCATTCACACTGTGAACATCTTCACGTGATATCCTGTCATTCACACTGTGAACATATTCACATGATCTCCTGTCATTCACACTGTGAACATCTTCGTGTGATATCCTGTCATTCACACTGAAGAGCTTCACATGATCTCCTATCATTCACACTGTGAAGAGCTTCACATGATCTCCTGTCATTCACACTGTGAAGAGCTTCACATGATCTCCTGTCATTCACACTGTGAACATCTTCACGTGATATCCTGTCATTCACACTGAACAGCTTCACATGATAGCCTGTCATTCACACTGTGAACATCTTCACATGATCTCCTGTCATTCACACTGTGAACATCTTCACATGATCCCCTGTCATTCACACTGTGAACATCTTCACGTGATATCCTGTCATTCACACTGTGAAGAGCTTCACATGATCTCCTGTCATTCACACTGTGAAGAGCTTCACATGATCTCCTGTCATTCACACTGTGAAGAGCTTCACATGATCTCCTGTCATTCACACTGTGAAGAGCTTCACATGATCTCCTGTCATTCACACTCTGAAGAGCCTCACATGATCTGTCATTCACACTGAACAGCTTCACATGATATCCTGTCATTCACACTGTGACCAGCTTCACATCATCTCCTGTCATTCACACTGTGAACAGCTTCACTTGATATCCTGTCATTCACACTGTGAACAGCTTCATGTGATATCCTGTCATTCACACTGTGAACAGCTTCACATGATATCCTGTCATTCACACTGTGAGTAGCTTCACATGATATCCTGTCATTCACACTGTGAACAGCTTCACATGATATCCTGTCATTCACACTGTGAACAGCTTCACATGATATCCTGTCATTCACACTGTGAACAGCTTCACATGATATCCTGTCATTCACACTGTGAGCAGCTTCACATGATATCCTATCATTCACACTGTGAACATCTTAACATGATATCCTGTCATTCACACTGTGAACAGCTTCATGTGATATCCTGTCATTCACACTGTGAACAGCTTCACATGATATCCTGTCATTCACACTGTGAGCAGCTTCACATGATATCCTGTCATTCACACTGTGAACAGCTTCACGTGATATCCTGTCATTCACACTGTGAACATCTTAACATGATATCCTGTCATTCACACTGTGAGCAGCTTCACATGATGTATCCTGTCATTCACACTGTGACCAGCTTCACGTGATATCCCGTCATTCACACTGTGAACAGCTTCACGTGATATACTGTCATTCACACTGTGAACAGCTCCATGTGATATCCCGTCATTCACACTGTGAACAGCTTCACGTGATATCCTGTCATTCACACTGTGAACAGCTTCACGTGATATAACCTGTCATTCACACTGTGAACAGCTTCACGTGATATAACCTGTCATTCACACTGTGAACAGCTACACGTGATATCCTGTCAGTCACACTGTGAACAGCTTCATGTGATATCCTGTCATTCACACTGTGAACAGCTTCACATGATATCCTGTCATTCACACTGTGAACATCTTCACATGATCTCATGTCATTCACACTGTGAACATCTTCACATGATCTCCTGTCATTCACACTGTGAACATCTTCACGTGATATCCTGTCATTCACACTGTGAACATTTTCACATGATATCCTGTCATTCACACTGTGAACAGCTTCACATGATATCCTGCCATTCACACTGTGAACAGCTTCACATGATATCCTGCCATTCACACTGTGAACAGCTTCATGTGATCTCCTGTCATTCACACTGTGAAGAGCTTCACATGATCTCCTGTCATTCACACTCTGAAGAGCCTCACATGATCTGTCATTCACACTGAACAGCTTCACATGATATCCTGTCATTCACACTGTGACCAGCTTCACATCATCTCCTGTCATTCACACTGTGAACAGCTTCACGTGATATCCTGTCATTCACACTGTGAACATCTTCACACGATATCCTGTCATTCACACTGTGAGCAGCTTCACATGATGTATCCTGTCATTCACACTGTGAACAGCTTCATGTTATATCCTGTCATTCACACTGTGACCAGCTTCATGTGATATCCTGTCATTCACACTGTGAACAGCTTCACATGATATCCTGTCATTCACACTGTGAACAGCTTCACATGATATCCTGTCATTCATACTGTGAACATATTCACATGATATCCTGTCATTCACACTGTGACCAGCTTCACATGATACCCTGTCATTCACACTGTGAAGAGCTTCACGTGATATCCTGTCATTCACACTGTGAACAGCTTCACATGATCTCCTGTCATTCACACTGTGAAGAGCTTCACGTGATATCCTGTCATTCACACTGTGAACAGCTTCACATGATATCCTGTCATTCACACTGTGAACATCTTCACATGATATCCTGTCATTCACACTGTGAACAGCTTCATGTGATATCCTGTCATTCACACTGTGAACAGCTTCACATGATATCCTGTCATTCACACTGTGAACAGCTTCATGTGATATCCTGTCATTCACACTGTGAACAGCTTCATGTGATAGCCTGTCATTCACACTGTGAACAGCTTCATGTGATATCCTGTCATTCACACTGTGAACAGCTTCACATGATATCCTGTCATTCACACTGTGAACAGCTTCATGTGATATCCTGTCATTCACACTGTGAACAGCTTCACATGATATCCTGTCATTCACACTGTGAACAGCTTCATGTGATATCCTGTCATTCACACTGTGAACAGCTTCATGTGATAGCCTGTCATTCACACTGTGAACAGCTTCACGTGATATCCTGTCATTCACACTGTGAACAGCTTCATGTGATATCCTGTCATTCACACTGTGAACAGCTTCATGTGATATCCTGTCATTCACACTGTGAACAGCTTCATGTGATATCCTGTCATTCACACTGTGAACAGCTTCACATGATATCCTGTCATTCACACTGTGAACAGCTTCATGTGATATCCTGTCATTCACACTATGAACAGCTTCATGTGATAGCCTGTCATTCACACTGTCGCCATCTTCACGTGATAGCCTGTCATTCACACTATGAACAGCTTCATGTGATATCCTGTCATTCACACTGTGAACAGCTTCATGTGATATCCTGTCATTCACACTGTGAACAGCTTCACATGATATCCTGTCATTCACACTGTGAACAGCTTCACATGATATCCTGTCATTCACACTGTGAACAGCTTCACATGATATCCTGTCATTCACACTGTGAACAGCTTCACATGATATCCTGTCATTCACACTGTGAACATCTTCACATGATATCCTGTCATTCACACTGTGAACAGCTTCATGTGATAGCCTGTCATTCACACTGTGACCATCTTCACATGATATCCTGTCATTCACACTGTGAACAGCTTCCCATGATATCCTGTCATTCACGCTGTGAACAGCTTCACATGATATCCTGTCATTCACACTGTGAACAGCTTCACATGATATCCTGTCATTCACACTGTGAACAGCTTCACATGATATCCTGTCATTCACACTGTGAACATATTCACATGATATCCTATCATTCACACTGTGAACATCTTCACATGATATCCTGTCATTCACACTGTGAACAGCTTCACGTGATATATCCTGTCATTCACACTGTGAACAGCTTCACATGATCTCCTGTCATTCACACTGTAAACATATTCACATGATATCCTGTTATTCACACTGTGAACATCTTCACATGATAGCCTGTCATTCACACTGTGAACAGCTTCACGTGATATATCCTGTCATTCACACTGTGAACAGCTTCACATGATATCCTGTCATTCACACTGTGAACAGCTTCACATGATATCCTGTCATTCACACTGTGATCAGCTTCACATGATATCCTGTCATTCACACTGTAAACAGCTTCACATGATATCCTGTCATTCACACTGTGAACAGCTTCACGTGATATCCTGTCATTCACACTGTGAACAGCTTCACGTGATATCCTGTCATTCACACTGTGAACATCTTCACATGATATCCTGTCATTCACACTGTGAACAGCTTCACATGATATCCTGTCATTCACACTGTGAACAGCTTCACGTGATATCCTGTCATTCACACTGTGAACATTTTCACGTGATATCCTGTCATTCATACTGTGAACATTTTCACATGATATCCTGTCATTCACACTGTGAACATTTTCACGTGATATCCTGTCATTCACACTGTGAACATTTTCACATGATATCCTGTCATTCACACTGTAAACAGCTTCACATGATATCCTGTCATTCACACTGTGAACAGCTTCACATGATATCCTGCCATTCACACTGTGAAGAGCTTCACGTGATATCCTGTCATTCACACTGTGAACATTTTCACGTGATATCCTGTCATTCACACTGTGAACAGCTTCACATGATATCCTGTCATTCACACTGTGATCAGCTTCACATGATATCCTGTCATTCACACTGTGAACAGCTTCACATGATATCCTGCCATTCACACTGTGAACATTTTCACGTGATATCCTGTCATTCACACTGTGAACAGCTTCACATGATATCCTGTCATTCACACTGTGATCAGCTTCACATGATATCCTGTCATTCACACTGTGAACAGCTTCACGTGATATACTGCCATTCACACTGTGACCAGCTTCACGTGATATACTGCCAACAACACACTGTGAACAGCTTCACGTGATATACTCCCATTCACATTGTGAACAGCTTCACATGATATCCTGTCATTCACACTGTGAACAGCTTCACATGATATCCTGTCATTCACACTGTGATCAGCTTCACATGATATCCTGTCATTCACACTGTGACCAGCTTCATGTGATATCTCGCCTTTCACACGTAAACAATGTTTTGCGGCATGCTTCATGGGATATCCCACAATTCACACTGTGAATATCTTCATCTGATATTCCATCATCTGCATAACATGTCATCCTTGTGAGTTACTGTACAGAATGAAAACGCTCCACAGTATATATTAGTGCAATTAGCTGTCTCCCTTTTCCCCATTGAAACAATGGCACGGCATGCATTCGCAAACTTTCATCTCAACTCGTGGGATTTTTTTGGACACTCGTGGGATTCACGGATTATCGTCAATATTTGCGGGATTTGTTTCAATATTTGTGGATTTTGCCTCACCATTCGTGGTTTCCTCCTCAACATTTGCGCATTTTCGCAATTCGCGGCACTTTCCAGGAACATATCCCCCACGAATAGCGGGTCGAGGTGTATTTCACTAAACCTCCCAAATGATCCTGATGTCTGTGTGTGTAAAAAGAAAAGTGTCAAATATTGCCTCCTTGCCCTGCTAACAATAATTCTGCTACTTTCATTGTATAACGTAAGCCACTTTAAAAAATAAAAACAAAACTAAGTTGATGATGTTGGATGCCAAACAGGACAATGCTTTGGCATTACACGTCTGTGCCTGCTAGCACACAGTCAACTGCACGGAAAGACAAAAGCAGGCCTCTCAACCTACTTTGCCTCGAAGGCCTTAAGAGAGCCTTTGGAGCAGTGCAGCACCGCTTTTCGGAGAAGCTTCCACAGTTCTTTACTGCCATTGGTGACTGCATACAATTCATTTTATATTCCATACACGTTTTGATTTTATAAATGTTATGTATTTATATGTAGTTGGTCTTTTTCTGATCTTCATGAATTAAATAAATGTTTGCTTGTATTGACCAGCATTGCAATGCTTCTACAGCCCCTCAGTAATCCATAATCGCCTGTCTTTGGCTGGAATACCTATTTATCCTGTCTCTATTGTTGATTTGCTGCATGCATTGTCCATATAATAACCAAAACAAATAGCCAAATATGTTGTTTTATTCAAAATGTGAGTTACTTTTCCCTTGCAGAGATGATAGATGAAAAGCAGTCTATTTCAAAGATTGCTGCTTTTAAAGCAACTCTTCTGCGTAATGCTGTTGATTACAAACACGTAGAATGTCTTGCAAAGCGGATTTATCATTATAAATGGTGTTTATTAACATGTGAATTATTTTGAAAAAGGCAGAATTATTATGCTCCGGAAGGCAGAATTCCATGTATCCTTGTGCTTCAGCCTCCTGTTCAGAGATACCAAGTACGTTTGGGCTGTTAGATTTAACAGACTTGTGGGGTGAAAGACTAGCACTAAAACCGGCCCACAGAGGGGAGTCATAGTCCATGGTACTGCAGACGAATGACTCGCCCACTAGAAGTTTACCACTGGAATGTTTACCAGATCTTCACCAAAATCGAATCGATCCATAGTTATCACACACCCAGCCTCTCCAAAATTTCTTCCAAATCCTTCCAAATCCTTCCATAACCTTTTGAGATATCCTGCTTACAGGCAGACAGACAAACAAACAGACAGTGAGGGATGAAAACATAACCTCCGTCCACCTTCGGTTACGGAGGTAATAATGTTGATGTAAAATTTTATTTTGTAAGCAGGATATCCCACACTAAAGTGTTAACACAATGTAATATAGCGATATTTTGCCCTTTTCAAGACAAGTCAAATCTCCACTGCCCAATGTTGCACCAAGCTTTCACGGTGAGCGGTATATGTAGCTCAGAGTTTTGGCTGTGAGTGATACCAAGAGTGCAACACAATTAACCTTTTTAAAGTCAATGAAATAATTTAAATTGATGGATTAAACTTAAACTTTTCCTGTTAACGGGACATTGTGGAGCTTATGTGTTCCATGCAGATCTCAGTCGAGAAGCCTTGAATGATGTTGCCGATGTGTGTGTAACAGAACGAGCAGCTTTTCACATCCGACAGTTCCAGGTACAAACAGACAGGAATTGTGAATCTTTGGAATGAGGCCTTGTGCAATGAGAAGTCAACGTACAGCATTATTCAGAAGCCTACACATATGACCAATCAATTGTCATTCAACTATTATAGTTTTTAATATGTTCACTTTGCTTACAATGCAAATTACATGGTGGTGAGGTGGTAAGAAACCTGCGACCCTGAGGCCACTAGGCCGTGGATAACTTCGCGGCCCGATGGGTTGTTAAGCAACCGCAGATGCCAATTGCGATAATGATGTCCAACAGGGTCCTCACACCTTCAATCAATGTCGTGTGACCCTAACTGGGGCACCCCACCCTCAACGCCCACTTGTCTACTTATTACAGCCGAGCGAACCATGGGGTGGACGTCAGCTCAACCAGCCGAGTGAATCAGTGGGGTACAATCATATTGTCTATCTAATACGTATACACTTTGTCAGACCAAAAACTATATCAGTCTATGAAGGAATCGGACAAACGAGCAGGTTTGAAAGTACAGTTTACCAAGCAATTAAGTAATCATGTATTTACAATCAGCAATCAATGAGCACAAGCATGTATTTACAAGAACATTATTTAATACCACACATTTACAATCGATATTCACAGCAAGCACACACAGCGGTCAAAGACACGAAGAGAAATTACCCTAGTACATAAGCCTCTTGCACAGTGTTACTTAGCTCCAGACACAAGCGAAAGGTGCCATCAATCATCCAATTGTGGCATATATAGAGCCTCGCAGCTATGAATACACCATTAAAACCAAACAGAAGACAGGACAAAAAACAATAACATGCAATGAATTATTTATTGATTGATTGCAACGCAACATAAGAAACCTGTGACCCTGAGGCCACGAGGCCACGGATTGATTAATTATTTAATTTTTCCATTCATTACCTATTTCATTGATGTTCAAGGTACAGCTTTGGATGAAACACTGGTGGTTTAGGTATGCCATTAGCCAATTGATTAAGAAATTATTTTACTATTATTATTTATTTATTTTAATTATGCAATTAATTAATTATTGAACACCTCTCCCTCCCAATACCGTCTCTATATGTGCTGCACGGCGGCATCACCAAGCGGTGTAGGCGCCCCAGCGATGCCGCTCGCTGGAGGATATGTTCTTTATTTATTTGGCATGGGGGCGGTGAACTTTGTATCTGTACTTGTTGTACACCACTCCCTCCCAATTCCATCTCGATGTACTGCATGGAAGCATCGCTGGCTGCCCTAGGCATGCCACAGCAATGCCACGTGCTGGAGGATATGTTATTGATGTATTTGGCATGGGGGCGGTGTATCTTGAATGTATCTGTACTTGTTTTGTTTTGTTTTTTCATTCTGAAACGCTAATTACAATACAGTATTTGCAAGCCTTCTGAAAAGTTAATCACCTCATTGAAAGGTTAATCATTGGAAAATTATCTAACTTGTCATTTCCATGTGGAAGTGACATTGCACAAACACCATAACACTGTGACGGTTCCTTCGTTGTAGCAAATGAAGACCTTTGTTAAGTGATGAATAGGCCTAAATTAAAACATTTGTTGTAGCGATGTAAAACACCTTTGTTAAGCGGGGGCTTCATTTGAATGTTCTCAATGTAATGTTCTCAGCCATGGGTATTTTTTTTATTTATTACGGATGAGAGACATGATTGGGCCTTATGTATTGCATATGCTTGTGACAGCGCTCTGTGGTGGCACACCTGAGCAGCAGAGAAGATGATGGGAACCCACGGGAGATGATTGTCCTCGTGGAGTTGGTGGCCGCATTGACACAGCTCCTGGAGCCCGGAACAACTGAGGTGCAAGCCCTGGCATATCTTGCACCGTGCATTACTGACATTAAATTGTTAAAACTCATGGATATGTTGTGTGGATTTCAACAAAGAACCATCTTAAATGAGCTCACTAATATTTTTTACACGCCAAGGCATTCTGTACTCGTGCACGAAATATGCACATTGCACAAGGAGGTTTGTTGCAGGAAGAGTCCATTCAGCCATTCCATTCAGAAATTTTTCCAAAATGATTAAAAATGAAGTACAGAAATTTCTAATTTACACAAGTATTCAACCCCCTGAATCAATAATTCGTAGAAGCACCTTTGGCAGCGATTACAGCATCAAGTGGCTATTTTGGCTATTTCTGCATTAGCTTAGCACGTTTGGATTTGGGGAGTTTCTACCATTCTTCCTTGCAATGAGAGATTGTGAGATTTGCTCTGATTTGATTTGATTGTGAGATTTGGACGTTAAATTTGCTCAACCTCTGTCAAGTTGAATGGGGAGTGTCGGTGAACAGCAATCTTCAAGTCTTTCCACGGATTCTCAATGGGATTCAAGTATGGGCTTTGGCTGGGCCACTCAAGGACTTTCATGTTCTTGTTCTGAAGCCATTCCAGTGTTGCTTTGGCTGTATACTTGGGGTCATTGTCCTGTTGGAACGTAAATCTTCATCGCAGTCTCAGGTCTTTTGCACTCTGAAGCAGGTTCTTCTTAATGATTTGCCTGTATTTGGCTCCATTCATTGTCCCCCTATGCTTACAAGTCTGCCCCTGCCACTGAAAAGCATCCCCATAGCATGATGCTGCCACCACCATGCTTCACGGTAGGGAAGGTGTTATATGGGTGATGAACTGTGCTCGGCTTCCACCAGACGTAGCACATTTGCATTCAGGCCAAAGAGTTCAATTGAGTCTTTTGCCTCATGCTATCAAAGTTTTTCACCTGCCTTCATGCAAACACCAGGCATGCTGTCATGTGACATTCTCCCACAGATTGTCCTGGTGATTATAATTTGACAAAAACGAATGGTTTGAGTTGTAATTGTAAGAACCCACATTTATTTACCGACACCGAATGGGTGGGAAATGTAAAAGACTGATACTTTTTCTTTTTAAATGTGGTCAACCTAACCGGTTCTGCAAAAAAAAATTGCACTCGGGTATCTTGTCTGGACATTTCCATTTGATTTGACAAAAACGAAGAAGTCAAATGTTAGACTTCAGATCCGGCCTCCAAGTGTGAGTCAAATAGGGCTCCCCATGCATGTTGCAATTGTTGCATGCATGTATGGTACATTAGCAAGTGCATGCATTGAAGTCCCTGCCGAGATAATGCAATGGTTTTATGTTATTTGTGAAGAGGATGGTAAGCCATGTGAAATTGCATGCTTTGAACAACAGGCTTTTTTTCTTTTTTTTCTTTTTATGCAAGGTCAAAGGCTCAAAATGGAACTGTCACAAACACACATGGCCACACTAACGAGACAAATACTTAAAACAGCCATTTGAGTTTGTGGGAAGTGCCGCTTATTATTAGGATACGCTTGGTACCAGAGAGGTCACAACAATGGCATCACAACAATGGTGCTGCTTTTCTCACCACACTCAGTAGGGCATTTCCTCAGGAGGGATTCACTCGACATGAATACCAACCGATGGGCATTATCTATGCTCTACCCTTTTAAATCCTGTGTCAAGCAAAACAACAGCACGTACCATTTTTAGGTCATCTCATCTCGATTCTTGAAGAGATGAACTTATAAAATGGGTTGTGATGTCCGGATGTCTGTCCGGCCGGCCGTCCATCTGTCCGTTAAATTTTTGCTATTTTTCTGCTCCTCCCTTATCGCCAAGCTGATATTGTTCTGAAACTTGACACATTAATACAAGACAGTAACCCACACAATTACTCAGGCTTCAATTTTTGGATTTCAGATCATAGGGGCTCCGGGGGAGAGGGTAGGGGTGGGCAGGGGGAGGTCCGCCCAAACTTCGGATTCCTATCTGGCCGTTATCTACTAACCAATTGCTCAAATCGGATACAGCCATTCTACTCGATGGCCCACACAATCGCTCGGGTTTCGATATTTCGATTTCAGATCATGGTGACTTCCTGGGGAGGGAGGGTGCATTACCCCCATGCTACCACTGTACTTATGTGTTCATATTTTGCAAAGCACATTATTGCATGCTTGATTGTTCTTCCTTTGCTTTTGAATGCAGTTGGCTCAAGCTTTGAACTGGACAACAAAAATCTGCAAAGAGAGCAATGCAGGTAAGTGAGGATTGATACAGTGAAAAGGATTGTGAGGGAATAAAAGTGAGAAGTTTTTCCACATTCAAACTCCACTTTAATGCAGAAACACTCAAATATGATGTTACTGGAGAGATATTCAAAGCATATTGACTTCTTTCTCACCATATTCTTGTGTTTTCCCAATCTAATTTAGTTTTTATTCTGCTTCCATCACAACTCCCCGATCGACATTTTTCACACAACCTCCCCTTTTTTCTTTTCCTAACTCTCTTTTTCCAATATAGACCCACCCTCCACCCCACTGTCCCATTCGTGTATGTGTGACTGTACTTGAGTTGCTGTGTTGTCATGATTTACACCAATCATAATACAAACAATTATTTTGTACTAATTTATTTGTGGTGTTTGTGATATTGCATTTTTTATCAATTTAGGTTGAAAAAAATAAAAATTCAAAAATAACCCCTCAGCACATACACACAGGAGGGGTAGGTGCAGACTGGAAGTTTGGGACGATTACACCTCACCACCACGTAATTAAAAACACCTCACCACCACAAAATTAAAAACACCTCAATACCACGTAATTAAAAATAGCTCACCACCACTAAATTAAAAACACCTCACCACCATGTAATTCAAAACACCTCACCACCACAAAATTCAAAATACCTCACCGCCTCGTAATTAAAAACACCTCACCCCCACGTAATTAAAAACACCTCACCCCCACATAATTCAAAACACCTCACCACCACGTAATTCAAAACAACTCACCACCACACAATTCAAAACACCTCACCACCACGTAATTCAAAACATCTCACCACCACGTAATTCAAAACATCTCACCATCACGTAATTCAAAACAACTTACCACCAGGTAATTCAAAACGGCCCACGGGTATCAGCATCACCCATGGGTCCTAAAATCCTGCTCTGCCGCTCTTTCACACCCTCTCTATTCTCTTCATCCTCTCTTTTGCTCAAGGTCATCTGCCATCAGTTTGGAAATCAGCCAACATTACCGCTTTACACAAAAAAGGTGCAAAATCAGA